>NC_139217.1:480957689-481310189 GCF_055691185.1 Crinia signifera | reverse complement strand
CAAACAACATGTTACAATTGTGGCCAAGATACACACTGGGCTAGGGAATGCCCATTCCCACCCCAAAGACCACAACAACCATACCGACCTCCACAAGGCCCACAAAGGCCCCAACAACCACCTTTCACACAAGGGCCACCCAGAGCAGCCCGTGGCCCCACACCCGTTCAAGAACATGTACGTTTTAGGGTTGACTGGTCCGACCCCACCCTGTGACGGGGCCCGGAGGAGGGTATCCTATCTTTTGTCCAATTTACCACCCACTGGGAAGATGCACCCCTTATCACATTATATGTGAATGGGAAGAAACTACCCTTTTTGGTAGACAGCGGTGCCACAACCAGTGTCCTGTGTTCCTTACACTATGATGGTGAATTACAAAAGACTACTCCTTCAATGGGAATCAACGGGATACCCACTGACACTTACCTGACTGACGAACTGACCATACAATCTGTAAACGGACGTTACTTAGGTGAACATCAATTCAGGGTCATCGCAGAATGCCCTGTCAACTTATTGGGAAGGGACCTTTTCAATAAATTCCGCATCTCCATCACACCTTCACCCAAGGGAAGTGGACTTCACGTCACTTCACCACATTTCTTAATGTCCCAAGACTCACTCAACGCTTCAATTGACAAAATCAACGCAGGAATCTGGGCCAACGGTCCCTATGACACAGGCTTCATACCCTGTACGCCATACAAAGCCAAACTCAAACCAGATTCAAGCCACGTGTACAGTAAACAGTACCCATTATCACCAGAGAAGATTGAAGGTCTTAGACCAATGATACAGGAGTTCTTAGAACAAGGCATACTGAGATATGTGATCTCACCATACTGCACACCCATCAACCCGGTCGCTAAGGCTGATGGAAGTATTAGATTTGTACAGGACTTGAGGAAGGTAAATGACCTCATAGTACCAATTGCACCAATAGTGCCAGACATTAACACACTCATTTCATCAATCCCTGCAGACGCAGCATTTTTCACAGTTGCCGATCTGAAGAATGCGTTTTTCAGTATCCCGATTGACGCAGAGACCCAATTACTCTTTGCTTTTTCTTTTGAAGGTAAACAACTCACCTGGTGTCGTTTACCACAAGGCTATATTGACTCCCCTGTAGTCTATAGCATAGTCCTCCAAGCCACATTGGCTCCATGGCACCCCCCCCATAGTTCTGTCCTGCTACAGTATGCAGACGATCTGCTACTCTGTAGTCCAACTGAGGAGGCCAGCCGGGAGGATGGTATATCACTGTTAAACTGGTTATGTGAATGTGGACACAAGGTGTCCAAAACAAAAATGCAATGGTGTCAAAAGCATGTCAATTACTTGGGTTTTGTGCTCTCTGAGGGAGAAAGGAAAATCAGTCCACAACGCATACAGTCTGTACTGGGCCTGGTCACCCCAGCTACCCAGAAGGATATGCTGTCTTTCTTGGGTATGGTAAATTACTGCAGACAGTGGATTTCTGATTGTTCCTATTACGATAATATCTTGAGACAGTGCACACTCAAAGACAAACCCAAAGTCATACAATGGTCAGATGAAATGTTTTCTACATATGAAAAGCTCAAAGCAATGTTAGTTAAAAGCCCCGCGCTTGGTCTCCCCAACTATGTTTTGCCATTTCACCTGTTTGCAAGGGACACCTGTAAAACTATGGCGGGGGTACTAACACAATATCATGGAGGCAAAATGCGACCCGTCGCATTCTTTTCAAAGGTAATGCCGGTCACTGTACAAGGAATGCCTGCTTGTCTTCGAGCACTGGCTGCCTGTGCAATGGTTGTTGAAATGGCTGCCGCACTCACTTTAGGACACAGTACCGTTCTCCATACTACACATAACGTACTGTCCATCCTCAAAGGCTTACATACACAACACATGTCAGCCCAAAGACTCAGTGGTTACGAGGTACTCCTACTAGGTAACCCATCACTCATTATCAAGTACGCAACAAATTCAGAGGGACCGGTGCCCATACTCAATGCCCTTTTAGGCTTAAAAGGACCTGACGACGAGGCACCTCCTCCACATGACTGTTCTCTGACAATTGACTCAGAAACTTCACCCAGAAGTGACATGTCGACTGTGCCCATACCTGACGCCGACATAATTTTTGTTGACGGATCTTGCAGTCGACCAAATGACAACACGTACCAGGCAGGCTACGCAGTAGTTAAACTTCCTCAAACTGTTCTTGAAGCAAAAGCAGTTCCTCTACAATCAGCACAAGCTGCTGAACTAATTGCTCTCACTAGAGCTTGTCACTTGTACACAGGAAAACCTGTCACCATTTACACAGACTCCAAATATGCCTATGGCGTTGTCCACGACCATGGTATGATTTGGCAGCGCCGAGGCTTCACAGGCGCTGATGGAAAAGGCATATCACATGCCCAATTAATCACTGACCTCCTACATGCAATCACACTGCCTTCACACATTGCCATCCTCCACTGCAAAGCACACACCGGAGGAAAGGACGATATCTCGCGGGGCAATGCCCTTGCTGACACTGCTGCAAAACAGGCTGCTACCACATCCACATACAATCTCACATTGGCCGTAATCTCGCCACCATCCTTAGATGACACATACCTTCTCACAGAGTTACAGGCGGCTGCCTCTAATTCTGATTTAGCTGATTGGACTTATCCAATTCTGCAGAAGAATCCACGGACTGGATTAATCTGCAAAGAGGGGAAACCGTGTATCCCCCAAACAAGTGCTTCACTGTTCATAGCACACTACCACGGAGTAGGTCACCACAGTAAAGTCACGACAACACTGCTCCTCACCAATGATTTTTACATCACAAATGCAAAAGAACTTGTAAACCAATATGTTAGCAGATGTATTGTGTGTCTTAGAAACAACCCAAACAACCCCAACAAAGCAAGACACCAGCATCTTGAATACCCAACCACCCCGTTTACTCACCTGCAGATAGATTTTACCCATATACCAGGTACAGGAAAACAAGAATACGCTCTGGTCATAGTCGATATGTTCTCGCGATGGCCAGAAGCATTTTCAACAAAGTCCGAAGACGCAAAAACAGTTGCCCGCATTCTCACGCAGGAGATCATTCCGCGATGGGGATGCCCACTACAAATCAATAGCGATAAAGGATCAGCCTTTACTGCAAAAGTCACTGAAGCTCTAGTTAAAGCCTTGCAAATCCAATGGAAATTCCACATTCCCTATCATCCCCAGAGCTCAGGTATCGTGGAACGAATGAATAGGACTTTAAAGGATAAATTACGTAAAGCAACAGGAGGCACATTTGCAAAATGGAAACAAGTCCTCCCTATAGTACTGGCTGAAATTAGAATGACGCCACAAAAGACTCTAGGTTACTCCACCTTCGAAGTGCTAATGGGCAGACCCTTCCCCACGCCCTGGGCGAAGAAACCATTAGTCATAGCAGAGGGGGACTTAGAAGTAATAAGAGAAGAATACATAAGATCCCTAATACAGAAACTAGATGAGATTGAACAAAATGTTATTTTTAAAAATCCTTCTCATCCACAGATACCCACTCACCCATTCCGGGTTGGAGACAAGGTCGTTGTGAAGATCCTGCCAAGGAACAAGAACCCCGGAGACTTCGCATACGGACCAGAGACAGAAGTGGTCGCTGTCACAAGAACGGCTGTTCTTACAGACGAGGGACCAACGTGGATCCACGCATCCAGAGTAAAGAAAATCCCAACTTCAGCTGCTATCGACACAGAGGTCGACACCGATCCAGAAATTGACACAGTCCGGACCAGCGAGGTGCTAACGAGGGTAGACAACCCTGACCTCCACCCTGGAGAAGAACTGCCGGTTGGAGACACCGAGGAGGAGGACTTACAACCTCCTGAAGCCGAGGGGGACTTTGAGAGAAATGATTCCCCCCACTTTAGCCCTAGTGACTTTGCTAGGTCTTGCAGTATATATACCCCTTAAAGCTGAAGTAGATATAACTCGAGATGACGAACTGTTAACCCTATGGTATAATTCATCTAATACCCATGTTGCCACATTTGTGCTTGACTATTTTCAATTCCCAAAAATAGCTAAAGAGAGAAAAAAAATCGATATAGCCATGCGATTCGATCAAGTACCAAAGTCCAACTTAAGGCCCGAAGTTATTTATATCTGTGTAACAAGTGATTACTGGGGACACAACTGCGATTATTGGGGGGCGGCAGCTTGGAATTCAGGGAACAAGTGGAATTACCGCCCCACCGAGGCCCTGAACAGGAAAGACAAACATAACAGGGCCCTCATAGACAGAATGACTATCTCCAAGCATACCACTATCTGCACTACCTCTAACGCAGACCGACCCCACGGGCACTGGAAACCTAAGATCCTCAAGCCCTGCCAGTTTACGATAAATATAGAAAACCCCAGCCCCCAAGACAGCGGCCTGTACGTATTTGGACTTCACTTTCCCCGAGGCCTAGTCCCTAGCCCCCGGCAAACCTTCTACCTAAAGGATATGTATAATGGTAAAAACTATGCCCCCAGTGCACAGAGGGGAAGGGATGACACAGGTAAGCCTCTTATGCCACACATAGTTAAGTTCAAAGACATGTTAGCTATCAACAACCCCACTTATGAAGATACTATAGCTATGGAAACTGGATTCTCAGATGTTAATTTTTGGTTAGAATGGATGAAATATAATGCCCATAAAAGTAATAATACTGATTGTTATGTATGTGCTAAATCCAGACCTCATCTAGGTACTGTACCCCTGAATATACCAGAATCAGAGGATAAATGCTTTTTTACCTTGTACACTGATAGTAAGACATTAGATAATGAATGTGAGTCATGGAAAAGGAACTACCCCATTTTGTCTAAACACACCAACCCAGGTAACGCTATCACCATCTACCCAGGTAATTACACTTGTTATTACTCAAATATCACCAATGGAGCTGATTTGAAAGTATTTCCTGAAGGATTCTGTGCCACTCGCAGATTCTTTGCCCTACCCATTATGAAAAAGTCCCTTGGTGATATTTATTTTATCTGTGGTGATATGAAAATTAGAACCAGACTCGAAAACACATGGAAAGGAGAATGTGCCCTGGCTAAAGTAATTATGCCTATCCACATTCTACCCTCCAGCATTGAAATACCCACACCTGCACCCACAACAAAACCACTAGACATTATTAGAAGTAAAAGAGAAACACCTAAGGAAAGTTTTGATCCCCATGTATACATAGATACTATTGGTGTCCCAAGAGGGGTCCCAGATGAGTTCAAAGCACGAAACGAAGTTGCTGCCGGCTTTGAATCACTGATACCCATTGTGACAATCAATAAAAATGTAGCATGGATAAATTATATGTATTATAATCAGCAGAGATTTGTTAATGATACCCGAGATGCTTTGAAAGGTATAGCTGAACAATTAGAGGCCACCTCCCAGATGACATTCCAAAATCGAATGGCCTTAGATATGATTCTTGCTGAGAAAGGAGGAACTTGTGTGTATATTAATAAAGTAACAGGATGCTGTACGTACATACCTGACAACACAGGTCCCAACGGTAAAATCACTTTAGCTATTAAAAAGTTAGAAGATCTATCCATCGAACTCAAGAAGAACTCAGGTGTCACCGACCCCTGGAGTGCTTGGTTTGGGTGGATGAACAATTGGAAACATGCCTTAGCTCAGCTAGGCATTTTCCTACTTGTAGTACTGATATTATTTATGATTATTGCTTATTGTGTTTTCCCCCTGTGCAAGAAGATTGGGGCAAAATACCTAGACAATGCTACACCTGTTATGTATACTGATTTGTCTGCCAAGACCCCTTCCCCAGAAGATTACGCTGTTTATGTCGCACAGCAACGCCAGAAGAGGGAAGCCGTTTATAAGAATCAGATAGTCTGAGAGACTATGATTCTAAGAGGGGATTGAAGGGTTAATCAGCCATCTTGTCTTAAGTGTGTCCCTGAGTTTCGTTTCTCCTTTACATTCTTAAGTGTGTCCCTGAGTTTCGTTTCTCCTAACAAACTTTGTAAGTTTCTTTTCCTGCATGTCACGTGTTGCTTCTTCCCAATCCTTTCTCAGTTCACTCTGGATGGTGTATTTTCAGATAACTGTATGTTTTGTGATTTGTCCAAAATTGCTGTATTCTACACTATGGCCCTATATGGTAACTTGTACCCACCTACCTATATGCCAGCCTATTAGCTTGTCGAGCCTACACTCTATGTAAAGTTATAAATATGTTGCACACCCCCATTAAAGATCAGAGTTGTACCTTGCATTACGTGGTCTCCAATTATTGATCAGTTCTATGCAGGGTCCTTCTCTCACGGAATTCTAAGGAGTGATCACATTGAAGTCTAACAGGTAAGGGAGGGATAACAATTTACAGCCCAGCAGGGTCTCATATAGTTAAACTGTCTGCCCTGAACATAGAACACGTAAGTATTTGGAGGGGGAGGAGGACTCACATCAAGGGAATAGTTCCGTGCCCAGTAGCAGAAACATTAATCTGACTGACAGCATGTGCGGAGTGCGGACGGAGTTTCAGGCTGTCAGTGTATACGGAGGATTCCCAGCCTGGCACGGAGAACGGGAGAAGCCGGCCGCCTCTGCGCACTGACAGGTTTGTGTGTGGGGGCGGGTTTAGACACCGGAGTCCAGACGCTCCTGCTGCACGCTGGTAGGAAGGGGGAGATGAGTTTAACTTTAGACGCCAGCAGCTGCTGCACTGACAGGGAGACGAGGTAACCCCTCCTCCGTCTCCCTGATCCACAGCCATGAGAGCCCTGCGCCCACACAGACCCCACTGTCGCTTGCTCCCCCAAGCGGCAGCGGGGGCTGCCTTACACAAGCTACGCCACTGGTTAGCGCTTAGTATAAGCGGTGCCGCACCACACAGTCTTTAATTATGGCTAATGCTTGAAAACACATTATTCAGACGGATAAGCTCTAAACGGTCGGGCCGGTCACATATATCATGTCCACCGAGTCCCCCCTGTGATCGCCATGGGAGGCAGAGCCTTTGGGTTTATCCACCGGGACCCGAGTCCTGGACTTGCTTTACTCAAACTGGCACATATCCTGGCCTGGCTTGACTCAAATTTCCCAGGGTCAGGTGCCACTCAATCACCACTGCCAGCTATTCAAGTGTCTGGGGGTCTGCCTGAAATGCCCACTGTTGCACTGAGTGGTCTAACACCCACATAGCTTGGTCCAGTGCGACGATCTCCACAATTTTCACTGCAGAGTAAGTTTAGCCAGCTGGGAGGCTCAGAGCCCACCAGCCACCAGTCATGGAATTCTTGGGCTTTGCTGGGGCCCAGTCACTCCAATCCTGTCCAGTATAGCCTCAGCCACAGTCATGACCACAAAGGCCCTCTGTGCCTCCTCTGTCAGATCATTCCTCCGCAGGCCATCCCAAATGCATGGCAGTGTGCGCAAATGTACAAAGGAACGCCTCTATGTCGTCAGCTGGGGTGAGCTTCAGTGGCCTCTCCTGCCCAGCTTATCTCAGCTCCTTCATTTCCTCATGAAATATGTGCATCTGAGCTTGCTGACCCTCATACATCATCTGGACCTGAGCTTGCTGACCCTCATACATCATCTGGACCTGAGCTTGCTGACCCTCATACATCATCTGGACCTGAGCTTGCTGACCCTCATACATCATCTGGACCTGAGCTTGCTGTCCCTCATACACCATCTGGACCTGAGCTTGCTGTCCCTCATACATCATCTGGACCTGAGCTTGCTGACCCTCATACATCATCTGGACCTGAGCTTGCTGACCCTCATACATCATCTGGACCTGAGCTTGCTGTCCCTCATACACCATCTGGACCTGAGCTTGCTGTCCCTCATACACCATCTGGACCTGAGCTTGCTGACCCTCATACACCATCTGGACCTGAGCTTGCTGTCCCTCATACACCATCTGGACCTGAGCTTGCTGTCCCTCATACACCATCTGGACCTGAGCTTGCTGACCCTCACACACCATCTGGACCTGAGCTTGCTGTCCCTCATACACCATCTGGACCTGAGCTTGCTGTCCCTCATACATCATCTGGACCTGAGCTTGCTGTCCCTCATACATCATCTGGACCTGAGCTTGCTGTCCCTCATACATCATCTGGACCTGAGCTTGCTGTCCCTCATACATCATCTTGACCTGAGCTTGCTGACCCTCATACATCATCTGGACCTGAGCTTGCTGTCCCTCATACATCATCTGGACCTGAGCTTGCTGTCCCTCATACATCATCTGGACCTGAGCTTGCTGTCCCTCATACATCATCTGGACCTGAGCTTGCTGACCCTCATACATCATCTGGACCTGAGCTTGCTGTCCCTCATACATCATCTGGACCTGAGCTTGCTGTCCCTCATACATCATCTGGACCTGAGCTTGCTGTCCCTCATACATCATCTGGACCTGAGCTTGCTGACCCTCATACATCATCTGGACCTGAGCTTGCTGACCCTCATACATCATCTGGACCTGAGCTTGCTGACCCTCATACATCATCTGGACCTGAGCTTTCTGACCCTCATACATCATCTGGACCTGAGCTTGCTGACCCTCATACATCATCTGGACCTGAGCTTGCTGACCCGCATACATCATCTGGACCTGAGCTTGCTGACACTCATACATCATCTGGACCTGAGCTTGCTGACCCTCATACATCATCTGGACCTGAGCTTGCTGACCCTCATACATCATCTGGACCTGAGCTTGCTGACCCTCATACATCATCTGGACCTGAGCTTGCTGACCCTCATACATCATCTGGACCTGAGCTTGCTGTCCCTCATACACCATCTGGACCTGAGCTTGCTGACCCTCATACACCATCTGGACCTGAGCTTGCTGACCCTCATACATCATCTGGACCTGAGCTTGCTGACCCCCATACATCATCTGGACCTGAGCTTTCTGTCCCTCATACACCATCTGGACCTGAGCTTGCTGACCCTAATACATCATCTGGACCTGAGCTTGCTGACCCTCATACATCATCTGGACCTGAGCTTGCTGTCCCTCATACATCATCTGGACCTGAGCTTGCTGACCCTCATACATCATCTGGACCTGAGCTTGTTGTCCCTCATACATCATCTGGATCTGAGCTTGCTGACCCTCATACATCATCTGGACCTGAGCTTGCTGTCCCTCATACACCATCTGGACCTGAGCTTGCTGACCCTCATACATCATCTGGACCTGAGCTTGCTGTCCCTCATACATCATCTGGACCTGAGCTTGCTGTCCCTCATACATCATCTGGACCTGAGCTTGCTTACCCTCATACATCATCTGGACCTGAGCTTGCTGACCCTCATACATCATCTGGACCTGAGCTTGCTGTCCCTCATACATTATCTGGACCTGAGCTTGCTGTCCCTCATACACCATCTGGACCTGAGCTTGCTGTCCCTCATACACCATCTGGACCTGAGCTTGCTGTCCCTCATACATCATCTGGACCTGAGCTTGCTGTCCCTCATACATCATCTGGACCTGAGCTTGCTGTCCCTCATACATCATCTGGACCTGAGCTTGCTGACCCTCATACATCATCTGGACCTGAGCTTGCTGACCCTCATACATCATCTGGACCTGAGCTTGCTGACCCTCATACATCATCTGGACCTGAGCTTGCTGACCCTCATACATCATCTGGACCTGAGCTTGCTGACCCTCATACATCATCTGGACCTGAGCTTGCTGACCCTCATACATCATCTGGACCTGAGCTTGCTGCCAGTAAACTTTTTAGTAATTTTATCACCCTGTGCTTCCCGTTTAAGGGCAAACTTAGGAGGCTCAATATAATGTGCCAGATAGAAAGACTGAGTCAACACCCGCCTAATTTGCTGGGTACGCAACACAAAATGGCAAACTTTTTTTGTTATGATGCTGTGGCCCTGTAAGGCAGGCTGCCATTTATACACTGCTATCAACTCCAAGTTCCCCTGTTCTTCCACTACAGACACAAACTGGGGATGTATGCACAGGCGAACCAGTACTCAGACACACTCCAATGTCTCCAATGTCCCTTCCTGGCTCCCAGGCCACCGGCGGTGTGTAAACAAAAACAAAGCTCGCCAGTATTAACCACAGGTAGCTGTCTTACCCAAGAGGTTCTTCTGCTGTATTGTAGATTCCAGCTGTATGGCCCCACAATGGGCACCTAATGTCACAAGGAAGCACATACACTGGATCTAATGAAGACTTGGTCTGTGTTTTTGTAGCAGGTGAACAGCGCACCAGGTAATCAGCACAGCAAGAAAGGTTACAGCATTGCAGCATACACTGTGGCCCACACCCCATCCTAGTGCTTGGGCAGCTAATTCACCATCAAGAGCAATGAGAAACACTTCTGCCCTATGAACACTTATATCAGGAGAGCACAGGTGCTGGTAATCAGTCCAACCCAGATCATACCAATTAGGAAACCAGGACTGGATCTAATTTCCCTGCTGTTGCTGCTGATCTTGGTCTGGATTTTCCACATTGTCCTCATGTAGAAATATGGGGTGAGATTTAATGGGATATGATTTTTAGTAAGGGTCTGAAATCGTACCTTATCGCATTTTTCAAATTCGTAAATGTTTTTGGAAGAATTCAACTATTTAATGGAATGCGAATTTGCTAATTAAAAATGAGATATGGTGTGAGTTTAAGTCATGAAAATGTGCGAATTGTAGTCATGAAAATGTGATTTTGAGACATGGTAATGTGCGTTTTATTAGGGAAAAAAATGGCACAAGGTCCCTCCTCCTGAGCATAACCAACACCTGGATCATGAAGCTGGACTTGGTTCCAAATATACAGGGGACGAAAAGCGTAAGGGTCCCCCATATTTCTGAACCAGCCCCGGACTCTTGGACCGGTCTTAGTTCCAAAAATACGGGGGACAAAAAAACTGGGGGTCCCCCGTATTTTGGAACCAGCAGCGGTCTCCAACAGACTATGGTGTCCCCCGGCCATGCCATGCGCACCGTGGTTGGTCAGCCCTGGACGGGGCTGGTATTTTAACTTTTACATATTTTTTAAGACAGGACCATGCACAGATCTCATTGATGGCCTGACAGAACCTGGTCTATTTTTGTGATGTTTGGTAATGTTTACAAAATATCGCACCCTATTAAATTTGCGAGTTGTATTCTTTATAATGGGAAAACATCTGGATACGAATTGAAGTGTGAGAAAAAATCAACAGGTCAAAATGTGCAATTTTCGTGGCAAAATTTTTTTTTATTTTTTTTTTACAGCAATTCGCATCCTATGAAATGTGCAATTTTCGGAAAATGTGCGAATTCAGCTGTTTTTTTTAGAAAGATTCGCAAAAGTCTAAAAATCGCATTTCGTGGCAAAAATTTGATTTTTTTTTTTTTACAGCAATTAGCATCCTATGAAATGTGCAATTTTCGGAAAATGTGCGAATTCAGCTGTTTTTTTAGAAAGATTCGCAAAAGTCTAAAAATCGCATCTCATTAAATCTCGCCCATATTGTATCTGCCACAGTATGTAATAAAGATGCCGTTGTACCTTACTGTGTGATTGCCCGATACTTAGGGCCAGAAGTACGAAGCTTCAAAAGTGATAAAATGGAGAGTGATAAACAACCAGCCAATCAGCTCCTACCTGCCATGTCACAGATAAACAACCAGCTCCTACCTGACATTTTTCAAACACAGTCTGTGACATGGCAGGTAGGAGCTGATTGGCTGGCTGTTTATCACATTTGAAGCTTAGTACATCTGGCCCTTAGACACACCAGGGTGCCGCGCTGAGCTGTATGGCGGTGCAGAGCGGTAGGTGAAAATAAAGCACATGCAAACCTGGTGTGCTCACAGTTGCTATGAGTAACCGCACCTGTTTGATGATTGGCTGTAGCCTGGCCATGCTGATAACCGTCACCCACACCGACATGAGCGAGCCGAGGAAATCACAGAACTGCAGGACGTCATACTCCATAATACAGAAGACTACGATGCCGGGCTGGTCGCAGGCGTGATAGAACTGCGCAGACAGATGTGAGAGAAGGTTACACGTCACAGAATATATACTGCAATGTTATAGCACAGTGTATACAGTCACCCAGAGACCAGCGTATACCGTAACCCAGAGACCAGCGTATACCGTCACCCAGAGACCAGCGTATACCACGACCCAGAGACCAGCGTATACCGTCACAGAATATATACTGCAATGTTATAGCACAGTGTATACAGTCACCCAGAGACCAGCGTATACCGTAACCCAGAGACCAACGTATACCGTCACAGAATATATACAGGTTGAGTATCCCGTATCCAAAATGCTCGGGACCAGGAGAATTTTGGATAACGGATTATTCCGTATTTTGGAATATTTTAATATTTCAATGATGTATTTTGAAGTATCTTGCATTTATGCTGTATAAACACATAAAATACACACAAATATATTTTATTACCACATAAAATACACACAAATATATTTTATTTGTTCAAAAATCAAGGTTTCAAAACATGAAACAAAATTTGTGTTCTATCTCAGATATTGAATTTGAATGCCAAGCAATCATTTTCTTGCACATATATAGTGTCAGTTACATATCATGTCCTCAGTAGTGCTGTTACATATGTCCCCAGTGAGTTTTTAGCTAAACAAATTTTTTTTTCCACTTTCTGGAAAGTATGGTTTTCGGAATAATTCGGATAACGGATATTCGGATACGGGTTACTCAACCTGTACTGCAATATTATAGCACAGTGTATACAGTCACCCAGAGACCAGCGTATACTGTCACCCAGAGACCAGCGTATACCGTCACAGAATATATACTGCAATATTATAGCACAGTGTATACAGTCACCCAGAGACCAGCGTATACCGTCACCCAGAGACCAGCGTATACCGTCACCCAGAGACCAGCGTATACAGTCACCCAGAGACCAGCGTATACCGTAACCCAGAGACCAGCGTATACTGTCACCCAGAGACCAGTGTATACAGCCACCCAGAGACCAGCGTATACCGTAACCCAGAGACCAGCGTATACCGTCACAGAATATATACTGCAATATTATAGCTCAGTGTATACAGTCACCCAGAGACCAGCGTATACCGTCACACAGAGACCAGCGTATACCACGATCCAGAGACCAGCGTATACCGTCACAGAATATATACTGCAATGTTATAGCACAGTGTATACAGTCAACCAGAGACCAGCGTATACCGTAACCCAGAGACCAGCGTATACCGTCACCCAGAGACCAGCGTATACCGTCACCCAGAGACCAGCGTAACATGTCACAGAATATATACTACACTGTTATAGCACAGTGTATACCGTCACCCAGAGACCAGCATATACCGTCACAGAATATATACTGCAATGTTATAGCACAGTGTATACCGTCACCCAGAAACCAGCGTATACAGTCACCCAGAGACTAGTGTATACCGTCACCCAGAGACCAGCGCATACCGTCACCCAGAGACCAGCGTATACCGCCACCCAGAGACCAGCGTATACAGTCACCCAGAGACCAGCGTATACAGTCACCCAGAGACCAGCGTATACAGTCACCCAGAGACCAGCGTATACCGCCATCCAGAGACCAGCGTATACCGTCACCCAGAGACCAGTGTATACCGTCACCCAGAGACCAGTGTATACCGTCACCCAGAGACCAGTGTATACCCTCACCCAGAGACCAGTGTATACCGTCACCCAGAGACCAGCGTATACCGTCACCCAGAGACCAGCGTATACAGTCACCCAGAGACCAGCGTATACAGTCACCCAGAGACCAGTGTATACAGTCACCCAGAGACCAGTGTATAACGTCACCCAGAGACCAGTGTATACAGTCAACCAGAGACCAGTGTATACAGTCACCCAGAGACCAGTGTATACAGTCACCCAGAGACCAGTGTATACCGTAACCCAGAGACCAGTGTATACTGCAATATTATAGCACAGTGTATACAGTCACCCAGAGACCAGCGTATACAGTCACCCAGAGACCAGCGTATACCGCCATCCAGAGACCAGTGTATACCGTCACCCAGAGACCAGTGTATACCGTCACCCAGAGACCAGTGTATACCCTCACCCAGAGACCAGTGTATACCCTCACCCAGAGACCAGTGTATACCGTCACCCAGAGACCAGCGTATACCGTAACCCAGAGACCAGCGTATACAGTCACCCAGAGACCAGCGTATACAGTCACCCTGAGACCAGTGTATACAGTCACCCAGAGACCAGTGTATAACGTCACCCAGAGACCAGCGTATACAGTCACCCAGAGACCAGTGTATACAGTCAACCAGAGACCAGTGTATACAGTCACCCAGAGACCAGTGTATACAGTCACCCAGAGACCAGTGTATACAGTCACCCAGAGACCAGTGTATACCGTCACCCAGAGACCAGTGTATACTGCAATATTATAGCACAGTGTATACAGTCACCCAGAGACCAGTGTATAACGTCACCCAGAGACCAGCGTATACCGTCACACAGAGACCAGCGTATACAGTCACTCAGAGACTAGCGTATACAGTCACCCAGAGACTAGTGTATACCGTCACCCAGAGACGAGCATATACGTCACCCAGAGACCAGCGTATACCGTCACCCAGAGACCAGTGTATACAGTCACCCAGAGACCAGCGTATACAGTCACCCAGAAACCAGTGTATACAGTCACCCTGAGACCAGCGTATACAGTCACCCAGAGACCAGCGTATACCGTCACCCAGAGACCAGCGTATACAGTCACCCAGAGTCCAGCGTATACCGTCACCCAGAGACCAGTGTATACAGTCACCCAGAGACCAGCGTATACCGTCACCCAGAGACCAGCGTATACCGTCACCCAGAGACCAGCGTATACAGTCACCCAGAGACCAGCGTATACAGTCACCCAGAGACCAGTGTATAGTCACCCAGAGACCAGCGTATACCGTCACCCAGAGACCAGTGTATACAGTCACCCAGAGACCAGCGTATACCGTCACCCAGGGACCAGTGTATACCGTCACCCAGAGACCAGCGTATACAGTCACCCAGAGACCAGTGTATACAGTCACCCAGAGACCAGTGTATACAGTCACTCAGAGACCAGCGTATACAGTCACCCAGAGACCAGCGTATACAGTCACCCAGAGAACAGTGTATACCGTCACCCAGAGACCAGTGTATATCGTCACCCAGAGACCAGTGTATACCGCCATCCAGAGACCAGTGTATACCGCCATCCAGAGTGTACTCACCGTGGAGAAGAACATGGTGAAGATGTAGACCGAGGCCTCCAGCAGGTAGCGGCTGCGCAGGGCGATGAGCACCGGGGGCAGGAACATCAGGTTACTCAGACAGAGGAGCAATGTGGACAGAAGCTGGAAGCCGTATGTGAAGGCCTGGGCGTTATCTGTGCAGCCCCAACCACTCCATCCTGGGGGAGAGTGACACTCAGACCACAGGAGACCGCAGTACCCCCCAACCACTCACTGTACCCCCCAACCACTCCATCCTGGGGGAGAGTGACACTCAGACCACAGGAGACCGCTGTACCCCCCAACCACACAGAGTACCCCCCAACCACTCCATCCTGGGGGAGAGTGACACTCAGACCACAGGAGACCGCAGTACCCCCCAACCCCTCACTGTACCCCCCAACCACTCCATCCTGGGGGAGAGTGACACTCAGACCACAGGAGACCGCTGTAACCCCCAACCACACAGAGTACCCCCCAACCACTCCATCCTGGGGGAGAGTGACACTCAGACCACAGGAGACCGCAGTACCCCCCAACCCCTCACTGTACCCCCCAACCACTCCATCCTGTGGGAGAGTGACACTCAGACCACAGGAGACCACTGTACCCCCCAACCACACACAGTACCCCCCAACCACTCCATCCTGGGGGAGAGTGACACTCAGACCACAGGAGACCGCTGTACCCCCCAACCACTCACAGTACCCCCCAACTACTCCATCCTGGGGAAGAGTGACACTCAGACCACAGGAGACCGAAGTACCCCCCAACCACTCACTGTACCCCCAACCACTCCATCCTGTGGGAGAGTGACACTCAGACCACAGGAGACCACTGTACCCCCCAACCACACACAGTACCCCCCAACCACTCCATCCTGTGGGAGAGTGACACTCAGACCACAGGAGACCACTGTACCCCCCAACCACACAGAGTACCCCCCAACCACTCCATCCTGGGGGAGAGTGACACAGACCACAGGAGACCACTGTACCCCCCAACCACACACAGTACCTCCCAACCACTCTCAGACCACAGGAGACCACTGTACCCCCTAACCACACTGAGTACCCCCCAACCACTCCATCCTGGGGGAGAGTGACACTCAGACCACAAGAGACCGCTGTATCCCCAACCACTCACTGTACCCCCCAACCACTCCATCCTGGGGGAGTGACACTCAGACCACAGGAGACCGCTGTACCCCCAACCACTCACAGTACCCCCCAACCACTTCATCCTGGGGGAGAGTGACACTCAGACCACAGGAGACCTCTGTACCCCCCAACCACACACAGTACCCCTCAACCACTCCATCCTGGGGGAGAGTGACACTCAGACCACAGGAGACCGCTGTACACCCCAAACACTCCAACCTGGGGGAGAGTGACACTTAGACCACAGGAGACCGCTGTACCCCCCCAACCACACACAGTACCCCCCCAACCACTCCATCCTGGGGGAGAGTGACACTCAGACCACAGGAGACCGCTGTACCCCCCAACCACTCCATCCTGGGGGAGAGTGACACTCAGACCACAGGAGCCTGCTGTGCCCCCCAAACCACTCCATCCTGGGGGAGAGTGACACTCAGACCACACGAGACCACTGTACCCCCCAACCACTCCATCCTGGGGGAAAGTGACACTCAGACCACAGGAGACCGCTGTACCCCCCAACCACACACAGTACCCCCCAACCACTCCATCCTGGGGGAGAGTGACACTCAGACCACAGGAGACCGCTGTGCCCCCCAACCACTCCATCCTGGGGGAGAGTGACACTCAGACCACCGGAGACCACTGTACCCCAAAACCACTCCATCCTGGGGGAGAGTGACACTCAGACCACAGGAGACCGCTGTACCCCCTAACCACAGAGTACCCCCCAACCACTCCATCCTGGGGGAGAGTGACACTCAGACCACAGGAGACCGCTGTACCCCCCAACCACTCCATCCTGGGGAGAGTGATACTCAGACCACAGAAGAACGCTGTACCCCCTAACCACACACAGTACCCCCCCCCCCCCACCACTCCATCCTGGGGGAGAGTGAAACTTCGACCACAGGAGACCGCTGTACCCCCCAACCACTCCATCCTGGGGGAGAGTGACATTTAGACCACAGGAGACCACTGTACCACCCAACCACTCACAGTACCCCCCAACCACTCCATCCTGGGGGAGAGTGACACTCAGACCACAGGAGATCGCTGTACCCCCCAACCACTCCATCCTGGGGGAAAGTGACACTCAGACCACAGGAGACCGCTGTACCCCCCAACCACACACAGTACCCCCCAACCACTCCATCCTGGGGGAGAGTGACACTCAGACCACAGGAGACCGCTGTGCCCCCCAACCACTCCATCCTGGGGGAGAGTGACACTCAGACCACCGGAGACCACTGTACCCCAAAACCACTCCATCCTGGGGGAGAGTGACACTCAGACCACAGGAGACCGCTGTACCCCCTAACCACAGAGTACCCCCCAACCACTCCATCCTGGGGGAGAGTGACACTCAGACCACAGGAGACCACTGTACCCCCTCAACCACTCCATCCTGGGGGAGAGTGACACTCAGACCACAGGAGACCGCTGTACCCCCCAACCACTCCATCCTGGGGGAGAGTGACACTCAGACCACAGGAGACCGCTGTACCCCCCAACCACTCCATCCTGGGGGAGAGTGACACTCAGACCACAGGAGACCGCTGTACCACCTAACCACACAGAGTACTCCCCAACCACTCCATCCTGGGGGAGAGTGACACTTAGACCACAGGAGACCGTTGTACCCCCCAACCACACACAGTACCCCCCAACCACTCCATCCTGGGGAGAGTGATACTCAGACCACAGAAGAACGCTGTACCCCCTAACCACACACAGTACCCCCCCCCACCACTCCATCCTGGGGGAGAGTGAAACTTCGACCACAGGAGACCGCTGTACCCCCCAACCACTCCATCCTGGGGGAGAGTGACACTCAGACCACAGGAGACCGCTGTACCACCTAACCACACAGAGTACTCCCCAACCACTCCATCCTGGGGGAGAGTGACACTTAGACCACAGGAGACCGTTGTACCCCCCAACCACACACAGTACCCCCCAACCACTCCATCCTGGGGAGAGTGATACTCAGACCACAGAAGAACGCTGTACCCCCTAACCACACACAGTACCCCCCCCCACCACTCCATCCTGGGGGAGAGTGAAACTTCGACCACAGGAGACCGCTGTACCCCCCAACCACTCCATCCTGGGGGAGAGTGACATTTAGACCACAAGAGACCGCTGTACCACCCAACCACTCACAGTACCCCCCAACCACTCCATCCTGGGGGAGAGTGACACTCAGACCACAGGAGATCGCTGTACCCCCCAACCACTCACAGTACCCCCCAACCAATCCATCCTGGGGGAGAGTGACACTCAGACCACAGGATACCGCTGTGCCCCCTAACCACACAGAGTACCCCCCAACCACTCCATCCTGGGGGAGAGTGACACTTAGACCACAGGAGACCGCTGTACCACCCAACCACTAACAGTACCCCCCAACCACTCCATCCTGGGGGAGAGTGACACTCAGACCACAGGAGTCCGCTGTACCCCCTAACCACACAGCCATAATCTGTCCCTCTAGTGGTCTCTGCTTATCTCCCTCCTCAGGGAAACCTTGTATCTTACAGTAGTCGGTCATGTACCTCTGTGCTAACGCGTTTCACTTGGACAGTCGTCCTCAGGAAATGCGTGGTCCCTCACCACAATTATCCTCAGTGTTCACCAAAAGCCCGGAAACACCGGATGTCCCGTTACCACCCACCCCATCAGTGAGGCCTCCGCATCCCCCAAGCTGTAACAGTTACATATAACCATCCATAACCCCGCCCATTGCGTTACCTGCCCGGCACTCGCAGGCGGCGTACAGGTAGTTGTTGGTCCTCAGCAGTTTGCACTGTCCGTACGTCCCGCACTCATTGATACACGGGGAGAGGAAAGTGCGCAGGTTTATCTCAGCGCTGACATTCCCGCATGGAGTCCACCTGGAGCACAGATATACAGTATAACGGGGGAGGGGGTACACAATATGGGGGTACACTGTAAGCAGAATTATGCTGAATGACAAGGGGCCACAGCTAGATCTGAGGGGCCACAGTATAGATCTGCACATGGATATCTCACCCGTGTTCCATGGCGCACAGAGAGCGCAGGCTCAGGTACCAGGTGCCAGTCTGGGGGTACGGGATGCGGAGTCGGCTGACAGAATTACTGACATTTACTGACAGAGAGAAGCCAGAGAGGGAATCTGAGGAGGAGAAGGGGCAGAAGCCAGACAATTACCCACAGCTCAGGGGCAGAGTGTGATATAACAGATGGACACCCCAAATATTATCATACACTACCCCCCCCCCCTGGCTCTATATATAATATAACAGATGGACACCCCAAATATTATCATACACTACCCCCCCCCCCCTCTCTATATATAATATAACAGATGGACACCCCAAATATTATCATACACTACCCCCCCCCCCCCGGCTCTATATATAATATAACAGATGGACACCCCAAATATTATCATACACTACCCCCCCCGGCTCTATATATATTATAACAGATGGACACCCCAAATATTATCATACACTACCCCCCCCCCCAGCTCTATATATAATATAACAGATGGACACCCCAAATATTATCATACACTAACCCCCCCCCCCCCGGCTCTATATATAATATAACAGATGGACACCCCAAATATTATCATACACTACCCCCCCCCCCCGGCTCTATATATAATATAACAGATGGACACCCCAAATATTATCATACACTACCCCCCCCCCCCAGCTCTATATATAATATAACAGATGGACACCCCAAATATTATCATACACCCCCCCCCCCCCCGGCTCTATGTATAATATAACAGAAGCCGGCACCCAGATAACGCCGTGCGCAGGGAGTTGTACCCACACCGGATGGTGCTTAGGGCCCCTGTGGCTCTGTCAGGATCTAGGAGAACACTTTATGTGATGACTACGCACCTGTCTGGCAGCTTATAGACGCGTTATCCCCAGAGATCAGGGGGACACCGTGGTTCAGACACCCAAACACAGTCAGGTTCTCACCTTGCACAGAGGACTGATAGGAAGATACAGAGGAGAGAAAATGGTAATATCACTGAAATCCAGCAACACATGTGTGCCATACGTGGGCCCCTCCTCACCAATCACAGATCTCTACCTCAGTCATACGTATGCCCCTCCACCCCAACCACAGATCTCTACAGTCATACGTGTGCCCCTCCACACCAACCAGAGATCTCTTCCTCAGTCATACATGTGCCCCTCCACACCAATCACAGATCTCTACCTCAGTCATACGTGTGCCCCTCCACACCAACCACAGATCTCAGTCATACGTGTGCCCCTCCACACCAACCACAGATCTCAGTCGTATGTGTGCTCCTCCACACCAATCACAGATCTCAGTCATACGTGTGCCCCTCCACACCAACCACAGATCTCGGTCTCAGTCATACGTGTGCCCCTCCACACCAACCAGGTATCTCTACCTCAGTCATATGTGTGCCCCTCCACACCAATCACAGATCTCTACCTCACTCATACATGTACCCCTCCACACCAACCAGAGATCTCTACCTCAGTCATACGTGTGCCCCTCCACACCAATCACAGATCTCTACCTCAGTCATACGTGTGCCATTCCACACCAATCACAGATCTCTACCTCAGTCATACGTGTGCCCCTCCACACCAATCACAGATCTCTACCTCAGTCATACGTGTGCCCATCCACACCAATCGCAGATCTCTACCTCAGTCATACGTGTGCCCCTCCACACCAATCACAGATCTCTACCTCAGTCATACGTGTGCCCCTCCACACAAACCACAGATCTCTGTCTCAGTCATACGTGTGCCCCTCCACACCAACCAGAGATCTCTGTCTCAGTCATACGTGTACCCCTCCACACCAACCACAGATCTCTACCTCAGTCATACGTGTGCCCCTCCACACCAATCACAGATCTGTACCTCAGTCATACGTGTGCCCCTCCACACCAATCACAGATCTCAGTCATACGTGTGCCCACCCAAACCAACCACAGATCTGTGCCCTGATCCTGCTACTCACAGCGTTGAGTCGCACCTCCAGGTTCAGCACCCCTCCACTATCCAGCACCGGCAATAGATTGATGCTGAACACGGCTGGTCGGTCAGGAGGTACAGACACATTGGGTCCAAAGAATATATAGAAGTGAACTGAGAAGGTGTCCAGCTCATTCCTCAGTGTAGGCCGTATGGGCCAACAGGAAGGCAGGAGGATGGTGCTGTCACCCCAGGACATGTTAGCAGCTGACAGAGAAAGCCCTGCAGAAGGTAGACCTTCTAAGGAAGCCAGTCCCCCAGCAGCTCCAAAGGATTGAGGCATGTTTAGAGAAGAGCTGGGACTTGTGGAAGATCGAGAGAGACCTGGGCGGGAACAGTCTACAACAAGAAAAAGGCGATCACAATGGGAAGGAGAACCGATCCTTACCCCTCCAGCTTACTCATGCTCGATCACAATGAGAATGAAGATGGATATTCAATCTCCCTATGCGTGGCTAATTAGCCCCAGAATATCAGTGAGTATGTCAATAGGTCATCTCTTCCCTAAGTTCTGTTCCTCTTTCATACCAGAAGATCCCAATGAGAATGACATCAGGTTACCAGACCACAGCCTCCAAGCCCAGCTCTCTCATACCAGAACATACCAATCAGAATGACAACAGGTTACAGCCTCCAAGCCTGGATCTCTCACATCAGACATCCCAATAAGAATCACAGCAGATTATCAAACCACAGCCTCCAAGCCCGGCTCTCTCACACCAAAAGATACCATTGAGAACGACAACAGGTTACAGCCTCCAAGCCCAGCTCTCTCACACCAGAACATCCTAATGAGAAGGACAACAGGTTACCAGCCTCAAAGCCTGGCTCTCTAGAAGACCCGAATAAGAATGATAATAGGTTACTTAACCACCCTCCCCCACCCCAGCCCGACTCTCTCCCATGAGAACATCCCAATGAGTATTACATAAGGCTATCAGGCCCAAGCCCTGGCTCTCTCACACCAGAAGATCCCAATGAGAAGGACAACAGGTTGCCAGCCCCCAAGTCCGGCTCTCACATACCAGAAGATCCCAATGAGAAGGACAACAGGTTACCAGCCCCCAAGTCCGGCTCTCTCACACCAGAAGATCCCAATGAGAAGGACAACAGGTTACCAGCCCCCAAGTCCGGCTCTCTCACACCAGAAGATCCCAATGAGAAGGACAACAGGTTACCAGCCCCCAAGTCCAGCTCTCTCACACCAGAAGATCCCAATGAGAAGGACAACAGGTTACCAGCCCCCAAGTCCGGCTCTCTCACACCAGAAGATCCCAATGAGAAGGACAACAGGTTACCAGCCCCCAAGTCCGGCTCTCTCACACCAGAAGATCCCAATGAGAAGGACAACAGGTTACCAGCCCCCAAGTCCAGCTCTCTCACACCAGAAGATCCCAATGAGAAGGACAACAGGTTACCAGCCCCCAAGTCCGGCTCTCACATACCAGAAGATCCCAATGAGAAGGACAACAGGTTACCAGCCACTAAGACTGGATCTTTCACACCAGAACATCTCAATGAGAATGATATCAGGTTATCAAACCCCAAGCGCTGCTCTCACATACCAGAAGATCCCAATGACAACAGGATACCAGACCCTAAGGCCGGCTCCTTTGTACCCACCTTGAAGCTGTGTAGTCAGCTGGAAATAGATGGCAGTGCCTGATATTCCGGTTCTTTCCACCAAAACATAATACCAGTGCTGCCATAATGGCAGAGCCAGAACCAGCTGGCATACAGTGGGGCTGGCGCAGTCCTGGCTGGAAGAGTTGTGTAGAGGAGGAGCTTTGGCACGAAGTCTCAGGAGAAGGGGACATCTTTCAATAGAGCGCAGTCCAAGACGACATCCGAGGAGACTGACCTGCAGTCCCAGGGTGAACTGAGGAATAAAGACCCTGGAAGTGCGGGAGATCAGAGATAATATGTAATAGTGTGTGGCCAACATCACACTGTTCATACAAATCACACATATAGTTGCATGTGATTTGCGGTACAAAAAATAGCACTAAAATTTCCCTATATTGGGAAAGAGCCGCATCTGACTATACACACACATGTGACTATACACACACACATGTGACTATACACACACGTGTGACTATACACACACGTGTGACTATACACACATGTGACTATATACACACATGTGGCTCTTCATGCATTCATCCGGGTAGTGCTACTGGAGAAAGGACGACCTGCGTGGGAGCGTGGAGAGTATTTCTGTATATATGTTGTGTGAAAGATATGTGCAAAGTGCGTGTACAGATGTAGCCACTGCCATCTATCCCTATAATAGGATGAAGTGAGGAATTGGATTACTCTGCTAATCCCCTACTCTATTGTTCTATGTATTGTATTGCAGCTGAGAACAATAGGATAGCCATGGTGAGCCACGGTGAGCCATGGCCTAAGGAAGATAGATGAGATGGGCTGTATGTGAATCCAAGTTTACATTTCAGGGTGTCAGTGTGTATTTATTTCAACAATGGTCGTGCCGTGGGACTACAATTCCCAGCAGGTCCAATTGTGGCATGATACTGCTGGGGGATCCTTAGTTTTTGTTCCCCATATTTTTGGAACCAGGACCGGTCCAAGAGCCCAGTGTTGGTTTCTTAAATACACCAAACCCCAACAATGTTTTCCTCCATATTCGGGAAACCAGGACCGGCTCAAAGAGCCGGGGGCTGGTTATGCTGGGGAGGGGGGACCCCACCACATTTTTATTTTACCCCCCAAAAATGCACGCTCCTGTTATACCCCTTTTACACCAAAAACCCTGGTCGGACCCTGGTCTTTGAACGCTGGAGTTTCCAGGGTCTGACCCTGCTTTATACCCCGTTTACACAGCACTTTTACCTGGGTCGGACCTGGGTCTGCACCATTTACACTGAACCTGGGTCAGCCCTGCCTTTCCTCGTGGATGTCGTTAAAAATGCTTGCTCGTTGCCAAGGGTGGTATAAGATTATATATATATATATATATATATATTATATTTATATAAATATATATATATAATATTTATATAAATATATATATTTATAAATAATATATATATTTCTTATTACTGCTTGAATAAAAATTTTGAGGGGGTAGATGGGGGAAGCTGTCTCCGGGTGCTGAGAGGAGGGGGGGTACCTGTCAGCCCGAGGTCGGAGGAGATGATGTGCGCCGCTGCTGTACCTCCCCCCGCAGCCGCGAAGTTCCTGCGGCGAATGGACAGTCAGTGGCGGGGGTCCCTCCGGCACATGGGAACTAGTACTAGTTCCCATGTGCTGGAGGGACCACCGACACTGACTGTCCATTCGCCGCAGGAACCGGCTGCCGGGGGGAGGTACAGAAGCAGCGGCGTACATCATCCCCTCAGCACCTGCAGGGACCCCCCTCCTCCCGCAGCAGCTGGGCACAGCTTCCCCAACGCTACACACTGTGGACCCGCTACGGGACCATTTACACCGCCATTTACTCGAGTTTCTTGAAGGGTTTCATTGTACAGAGGAAAAGCAAGTTCTAAATACACAATACTGACAATGGCTCTTATTCTGGTTCACTTGCAAAGTCAAATTCCTTCTCAAATGGACAAAACCATGTGCACTGCAGGTGGGGCAGATGTAACAGGTGCAGAGAGAGTTAGATTTGGGTGAGTTATTCTGTTTCTGTGCAGGGTAAATACTGACTGCTTTATTCTTACACTGCAATATAGATCTCCCTTTGAAGTAAAAACCCCACCCAAATCTAACTCTCTCTGCACAAGTAACATCTACCCCACCTGCAGTGCACATGGTTTTGTCCATTTGAGAAGGAATTTGCTTTTGCGAGTGAATCAGAATAAGGGCCAATGTCTCCTCAGAGATGCCATTGGGAGCAGAACACGGTAAAGGTTCCCTATAATGGTCACATACTGTACTGGAGGTAAGTTCCCCGCATCACACAGGAACAGATGGGATTACTCACTTGTACAATGCTGAGCGATTGTGAGCTGGTAGCATCTGCTCTGTGATGTACCCCGGGTACAGGACTGGCACCCCAACTGCCCTCTGCACAATGAGCTGTGGCTGAAAGAGGTACTGACACTCATCGTGTAACCCCTGCACGCACAACAAGAGGGGGGTGACATCAGAGAGGGAAAGTGACATCATAGGAAGAGAGATAGTAGTGACATCAGCGAGAGAGAGTGTGAGAGACACAAGAGACAAGGAAGGGGCAGATTTATTAAGCTCGGTGAAGTGATAAACTGTCTAGTTTTTATCACCGGCCAATCAGCTCCTACCTGTCATTTTTCAAACCAAGCCTGTATCTTCACAGGTAGGAGCTGATTGGCCGGTTTGTCACTTCACCGAGCTTAATAAATCTACACCGAAGAGAGATAGTAGGTGACATCAGCGAGAGAGAGAGTGTGAGAGACACAAGAGACATCAGAACAAGAAAAAGAGAGAGAGATCAGTGACATCAGAGAGGGAAAGTGACATCAGAGGAAGAGAGAGAGAGAAGTGACAGAAAGATAGTAGTGACATCAGCGAGAGAGAGAGTGTGAGAGACACAAGAGACATCAGAACAAGAAAAAGAGAGAGCAGTGACATCAGAGAAAGGTGACATCAGAATTAGACAGATATAGTGGTGACAGCAGAGAGACAAAAAGAGAAAGAAAAATGACATCAGAGAGCAAGAGATGAGAAAGGGAGAGACGTGACATCACAGAGAGAGAAGTGACATCAGAGAGAGAGACGTGACATCACAGAGAGAGAAGTGACATCAGAGAGAAGTATCTCTGTGTCATCAGTGCCACCCTCCCCCACCCATGTCACAAACACCACCATAGACACCTGGAGCAGCAGGACTGGCACAGGAAGATGCCCACTTATCAGTAAATACGTGTGGGTGTTTGGGGGTTACCACACTGTATGACCGGGATGGCAGCAGACATCGGAGATGACCCTGTTCCCGCCAGCAGCTGCTTCCCCTGTTGTTTCTACGGGAGATGAGATGCTGCATCCTATGGGCTGCACAGATCACATATAGCAGGAAATGGATCTTCTAGAACCCTCCCCGATCTGACAATGGCTGCAGTGCATGTGTGGTCAGCGAGGACGCATTGTACACCAGCACTACATTGAGTGAGCCCGTGGCAGAGACACGGGGTACCCCAGCACTACACTGATAACATTATGGGAATGCAGGGTACCCCAGCACTACACTGAGCACATGATGGGGTACCCCAGCACTACACTGATAACATTATGGGGATGAAGGATGAAGGGGGGGAAATGGCACAGGCTAATGTAACGGTATAATTTACATGGTTTCAACTGTACATATGAAAAACCAACATGGTTACTGTGGTAACTAGATGATTCGCAGTGTCCGGTTGGTGGTGCTCCCAAAGGATGTTCAGCAATGAAACTGAAAAAAATGGTGGTCACGAGGATGACTACAAGAGAACATACGTGAGGTTTTTTGGGGCACGCTTTACAAATAATTTAGTTGATCTGGTATGATGGTAATGAGTTATAAATTAAATTTTTATTAGATATGCGCTAAAAGAAGAAAGAAAGGTGAAATGGTCACTTGTGTTAATTCGCAAATGAGCAGGTTGGTCACCTGATGATGAGAGTCCTGAACAATGTCGCTATAGCCGGCGCAATGAAAGGATAAGTATATGGTCCACCTGTGCAACGATTAGATCAGGTGGTCGGTCAAATTAACGTATGCCTCCTGTCATGATTATCTGTTCGATCAATGTATGTCTGATATTGTTGTAAAGTTATGTCTCCTGTGAGTATTGGAATCAGGACATGTCTTTTATTATGTGGGTAAACTGTAGGTGACCCTGGTTTGAGTTTGAGGCCTGTATTCCCTCTGTTTGACATTTGTGGACTCCTCTGGAGTTAGGATGTAAGATAAAGATCTGAGACCCCTCATAAACCAGATTGGGGGGGAGAGCAATAGTGTCCAGCCAACAGGCCAAAGTTGTTCTGGCCCTCCACTAAATTACCTCTTATCACTTGAGGAATGTATAAAATCTACTTCAAAGCAGGGACAAATTCTTTATGGGAAAGATCCTATATCTAGGGACTTTCACTAGGCTCAGCAAGGGGATGGTTAAAAATCCCAAGGGTGGGAGGGATGAGGGAGTCTTCAAGGTATAACTAAGACCCTTCTCCCTATAGTCAGTGTCACTACCTGGGGGTCTAGCAAACAGGCTGTAAGTGACGAGAGATTTCTTGTGGAGAACCCCTCCACGTCAGGATTGGTACTTAAGTGTAAGATACGGTTCTGTCATTTTTCCCTTTTATTTTATTTCTGAAATTGCATTTAACCTTGTGTGTACTTTTAAAATCATTGTAATATATTGTAACTATTTTCTAAAGCTCTGTTAGTATTTCTAGGAATAAATAATACATATTCTCAGTCCTGGTTCTGTGTTCTTAAGACTCATTAGCCTCAGAAGAGTTACCATTTGTATATTGGGTACTTATGTAATATCTGGGCTCCCGCTTTTCTTATGAGACCGCGTCCGCTCGCCACGCTTCGGGCACGGTGGCTCACTGCGCTCGCCACACTATATAAAATCAACTCCATGCGTAGTTGGATAGTAGGGGTATGAAAAAATGGGGTGCATTTAACATGGGAGCCCAGATAATACATAAGTACCGTATATTGTATTGTGCGGTCAGGTGCGAGCCAAGCCGCCCATTGCGCAGTTTCAAGCGCTAAAATCATGTTTTGGCTGGTGGCAGTGTACCTCAAGTAAAAGACCCGAGAGTCCAAAGTGAACCCCAGTCACGGCCGGAGCTGCTCAGATTGTTGTATCGGAGCAGGCGACCGGTGGGTCCGTGACAACCTGTCAACCAAAATCACACAAGTAACAGTAATGATGATTCAATTAGTCTTAATAATACGTATGGTTTGACAGAGGTGGTCTGTTATTGACGCTTGACACTACTTATCCTTTCATTGCGCCGGCTATAGTGACATTGCTCAGGACTCTCATCATCAGGTGACCAACCTGTTCATTTGTTAATTAACATTATGGGGATGCAGGGTACCCCAGCACTACACTGAGCACATGATGAGGTACCCTAGCACTACACTGAGCACATGATGGGGTACCCCAGCACTACACTGAGCACATCACTGGGACGCTGAGTACCCCAGCACTACACTGAGCACATCATAGGAACGTGGGATACCCCAGCACTACACTGAGCACATCAGAGAGACATATCAGTAACGGAGAGAGACAGTGTGATGTCAGAGAGACAGCTCAGTAAAAGATGCAAAGACAACATGACACCAGAGAGAGAAAGCTCAGTCACAGAGACAGAGAGAGACAGCTCAGTCACAGAGACAGAGAGAGACACAGCTCAGTCACAGAGACAGAGAGAGACACAGCTCAGTCACAGAGACAGAGAAAGAGACAGCTCGGTCACAGAGACAGAGACAGAGAGAGAGACACAGCTCAGTCACAGAGACAAAGAGAGACAGCTCAGTCACAGAGACAGAGAGAGACACAGCTCAGTCACAGAGACAGAGAAAAAGACAGCTCGGTCACAGAGACAGACAGAGAGACACAACTCAGTCACAGAGACAGAGAGAGACACAGCTCAGTCACAGAGACACAGCTCAGTCACAGAGACAGAGAGAGACACACAGCTCAGTCACAGAGACAGAGCGAGACACAGCTCAGTCACAGAGACAGAGAGAGACACACAGCTCAGTCACATGGACAGAGAAAGACAGCTCAGTCACAGAAACAGAGAGAGACACAGCTCAGTCACAGAGAAAGAGACAGCTCAGTCACAGAGACAGAGAGAGACAGCTCAATCACAGAGACAGAGAGAGACAGCTCGGTCACAGAGACAGAGAGAGAGACACAGCTCAGTCACAGAGACAGAGAGAGACAGCTCAGTCACAGAGACAGAGAGAGACAGCTCAGTCCCAGAGATAGAGAGAGACAGCTCAGTCCCAGAGACAGAGAGAGACACAGCTCAGTCACAGAGACAGAGAAAGAGACAGCTCGGTCACAGAGACAGACAGAGAGACACAGCTCAGTCACAGAAACAGAGAGAGACACAGCTCAGTCACAGAGACAGAGAGAGACACAGCTCAGTCACAGAGACAGAGAGAGACACAGCTCAGTCACAGAGAAAGAGACAGCTCGGTCACAGAGACAGACAGAGAGACACAGCTCAGTCACAGAAACAGAGAGAGACACAGCTCAGTCACAGAGACAGAGAGAGACACAGCTCAGTCACAGAGACAGAGAGAGACAGCTCAGTCACAGAGAAAGAGAGATTTGTCTCAGTCACAGACAGAAAGAGACAGTTCAGTAACAGATATAAAGAGACAGCCCAGTCAAAGAGATATAAAGAGACAGCTCAGTCACAGAGACAGAGAGGGACAGCTCAGTCGCAGAGACACAGCTCAGTCACAGAGACCGAGAGAGAGAGCTCAGTCACAGAGACCGAGAGAGACAGCTCAGTCACAGAGACAGAGAGAGACACAGCTCAGTCACAGAGACAGAGAGAGACAGCTCAGTCACAGAGAAAGAGAGATACAGCTCAGTCACAGAGACAGAGAAAGACAGCTTAGTCACAGAGTGAGACAGCTCAGTCACAGAGAGAGACAGCTCAGTCACAGAGACAGAGAGAGACAGCTCAGTCACAGAGACAGAGAGAGACAGCTCAGTCACAGAGAAAGAGAGATACGTCTCAGTCACAGACAGAAAGAGACAGCTCAGTAACAGATATAAAGAGACAGCCCAGTCAAAGAGATATAAAGAGACAGCTCAGTCACAGAGACAGAGAGAGAGACAGCTCAGTCACAGAGAGAGAGAAACAGCTCAGAGACAGAGAGACACAGCTCAGTCACATAGACAGAGAAAGAGACAGCTCAGTCACAGAGAGAGAGACACAGCTCAGAGACAGAGAGACACAGCTCAGTCACATAGACAGAGAAAGAGACAGCTCAGTCACAGAGACAGAGATAGAAAGCTCAGTCACAGAGAAAGAGAGATACAGCTCAGTCACAGACATAAAGAGACAGCTTAGTAACAGATATAAAGAGACAGCCCAGTCAAAGAGATATAAAGAGACAGCTCAGTCACAGAGACAGATAGAGACAGCTCAGTCACAGAGAGAGACAGCTCAGTCACAGAGACAGAGAGAGACAGCTCAGTCACAGAGACAGAGAGAGACAGCTCAGTCACAGAGACAGAGAGAGACAGCTCAATCACAGAGACAGAGAGAGACAGCTCAGTCACAGAGACAGAGAGAGACAGCTCAGTCACAGAGAGAGAGACAGCTCAGTCACAGAGAGAGAGACAGCTCAATCACAGAGACAGAGACAGCTCAATCACAGAGAAAGAGAGACAGCTCAGTCACAGAGACAGAGAGAGAGACAGCTCAGTCACCGAGAGAGACAGCTCAGTCACAGAGACAGAGAAAGACAGCTCAGTCACCGAGACAGAGAGAGACAGCTCAGTCACAGAGACAGAGAGAGACAGCTCAGTCACAGAGACAGAGAGAGACAGCTCAGTCACAGACAGAGAGAGACAGCTCAGTCACAGAGACAGAGAGAGACAGCTCAATCACAGAGAAAGAGAGACAGCTCAGTCACAGAGAAAGAGAGACAGCTCAGTCACAGAGTCATGGAGAGACACAGCTCAGTCACAGAGACATGGAGAGAGACAGCTCAGTCACAGAGAGACAGAGAGAGACAGCTCAGCCACAGAGAGACAGAGAGAGACAGCTCAGTCACAGAGACAGAGAGAGACAGCTCAGTCATAGAGACAAAGAGAGGGACAGCTCAGTCGCAGAGATAGAGAGAGACAGCTCAGTCACAGAGACAGAGAGTGACAGCTCAGTCACAGAGACAGAGAAAGACAGCTCAGTCACAGAGACAGAGAGAGACAGCTCAGTCACAGAGACAGAGAGAGAAAGCTCAGTCACAGAGACAGAGAGAGACAGCTAAGTCAGAGAGACAGAGAGAGACACCTCAGTCACAGAGACGGAGAGAGACAGCTCAGTCAGAGACAGAGAGAGACACAGCTCAGTCACATAGACAGAGAGAGACAGCTCAGTCACAGAGACAGAGAGATACAGCTCAGTCACAGAGACCGAGAGAGACAGCTCAGTCACAGAGACCGAGAGAGACAGCTCAGTCACAGAGACCGAGAGAGACAGCTCAGTCACAGAGACCGAGAGAGACAGCTCAGTCACAGAGACAGAGAGAGACAGCTCAATCACAGAGACAGAGACAGCTCAATCACAGAGAAAGAGAGATACGTCTCAGTCACAGACAGAAAGAGACAGCTCAGTAACAGATATAAAGAGACAGCCCAGTCAAAGAGATATAAAGAGACAGCTCAGTCACAGAGACCGAGAGAGACTGCTCAGTCACAGAGACCGAGAGAGACAGCTCAGTCACAGAGACCGAGAGATACGTCTCAGTAACAGACAGAAAGAGACAGCTCAATAACAGATATAAAGAGACAGCCCAGTCAAAGAGATTTAAAGAGACAGCTCAGTCACAGAGACAGAGAGAGAGACAACTCAGTCACAGAGAGAGAGACACAGCTCAGACACAGAGACAGAGAGACACAGCTCAGTCACATAGACAGAGAAAGAGACAGCTCAGTCACAGAGACAGAGATAGAAAGCTCAGTCACAGAGAAAGAGAGACAGCTCAGTCACAGAGACAGAGAGAGACAGCTCAATCACAGAGACAGAGAGAGACAGCTCAGTCACAGAGACAGAGAGAGACAGCTCAGTCACAGAGAGAGAGACAGCTCAGTCACATAGACAGAGAGAGAGACAGCTCAGTCACAGAGACAGAGAGAGACAGCTCAGTCACCGAGACAGAGAGAGACAGCTCAGTCACAGAGAAAGAGAGAGAGACAGCTCAATCACAGAGACAGAGACAGCTCAATCACAGAGAAAGAGAGACATCTCAGTCACAGGGACAGAGAGAGAGAGACAGCTCAGTCACAGAGAGAGACAGCTCAGTCACAGAGACAGAGAGAGACACAGCTCAGTCATAGAGAAAGAGACAGCTCGGTCACAGAGACAGACAGAGAGACACTGCTCAGTCACAGAGACAGAGAGAGACAGCTCAGTCACAGAGACAGAGAGAGACAGCTCAGTCACAGAGAAAGAGAGATACGTCTCAGTCACAGACAGAAAGAGACAGCTCAGTAACAGATATAAAGAGACAGCCCAGTCAAAGAGATATAAAGAGACAGCTCAGTCACAGAGACAGAGAGAGAGGCAGCTCAGTCACAGAGAGAGAGAAACAGCTCAGAGACAGAGAGACACAGCTCAGTCACATAGACAGAGAAAGAGACAGCTCAGTCACAGAGAAAGAGATAGAAAGCTCAGTCACAGAGAAAGAGAGATACAGCTCAGTCACAGACATAAAGAGACAGCTCAGTAACAGATATAAAGAGACAGCCCAGTCAAAGAGATATAAAGAGACAGCTCAGTCACAGAGACAGAGAGAGACAGCTCAGTCACAGAGAGATACAGCTAAGTCACAGAGACAGAGAGAGACAGCTCAGTCACAGAGACAGAGAGAGACAGCTCAATCACAGAGACAGAGAGAGACAGCTCAGTCACAGAGACAGAGAGAGACAGCTCAGTCACAGAGAGAGAGAGAGACAGCTCAATCACAGAGACAGAGACAGCTCAATCACAGAGAAAGAGAGACAGCTCAGTCACAGAGACAGAGAGAGACAGCTCAGTCACAGAGTCAGAGAGAGACAGCTCAGTCACCGAGACAGAAAGAGACAGCTCAGTCACAGAGACAGAGAGAGACAGCTCAGTCACAGAGACAGAGAGAGAGCTCAGTCACAGACAGAGAGAGACAGCTCAGTCACAGAGACAGAGAGAGACAGCTCAATCACAGAGAAAGAGAGACAGCTCAGTCACAGAGAAAGAGAGACAGCTCAGTCACAGAGACATGGAGAGAGACAGCTCAGTCACAGAGACATGGAGAGAGACAGCTCAGTCACAGAGAGACAGAGAGAGACAGCTCAGTCACAGAGAGACAGAGAGAGACAGCTCAGTCACAGAGACAGAGAGAGACAGCTCAGTCACAGAGACAAAGAGAGGGACAGCTCAGTCGCAGAGATAGAGAGAGACAGCTCAGTCACAGAGACAGAGAGTGACAGCTCAGTCACAGAGACAGCTCAGTCACAGAGACAGAGAAAGACAGCTCAGTCACAGAGACAGAGAAAGACAGCTCAGTCACAGAGTGAGACAGCTCAGTCACAGAGAGAGACAGCTCAGTCACAGAGACAGAGAGAGACAGCTCAGTCACAGAGACAGAGAGAGACAGCTCAGTCACAGAGAAAGAGAGATACGTCTCAGTCACAGACAGAAAGAGACAGCTCAGTAACAGATATAAAGAGACAGCCCAGTCAAAGAGATATAAAGAGACAGCTCAGTCACAGAGACAGAGAGAGAGACAGCTCAGTCACAGAGAGAGACACAGCTCAGAGACAGAGAGACACAGCTCAGTCACATAGACAGAGAAAGAGACGGCTCAGTCACAGAGACAGAGATAGAAAGCTCAGTCACAGAGAAAGAGAGATACAGCTCAGTCACAGACATAAAGAGACAGCTTAGTAACAGATATAAAGAGACAGCCCAGTCAAAGAGATATAAAGAGACAGCTCAGTCACAGAGACAGAGAGAGACAGCTCAGTCACAGAGAGAGACAGCTCAGTCACAGAGACAGAGAGAGACAGCTCAGTCACAGAGACAGAGAGAGACAGCTCAATCACAGAGACAGAGAGAGACAGCTCAGTCACAGAGACAGAGAGAGACAGCTCAGTCACAGAGAGAGAGACAGCTCAGTCACAGAGAGAGAGAGAGACAGCTCAATCACAGAGACAGAGACAGCTCAATCACAGAGAAAGAGAGACAGCTCAGTCACAGAGACAGAGAGAGAGACAGCTCAGTCACCGAGAGAGACAGCTCAGTCACAGAGACAGAGAAAGACAGCTCAGTCACCGAGACAGAGAGAGACAGCTCAGTCACAGAGACAGAGAGAGACAGCTCAGTCACAGAGACAGAGAGAGCTCAGTCACAGACAGAGAGAGACAGCTCAGTCACAGAGACAGAGAGAGACAGCTCAATCACAGAGAAAGAGAGACAGCTCAGTCACAGAGAAAGAGAGACAGCTCAGTCACAGAGACATGGAGAGACACAGCTCAGTCACAGAGACATGGAGAGAGACAGCTCAGTCACAGAGAGACAGAGAGAGACAGCTCAGCCACAGAGAGACAGAGAGAGACAGCTCAGTCACAGAGACAGAGAGAGACAGCTCAGTCATAGAGACAAAGAGAGGGACAGCTCAGTCGCAGAGATAGAGAGAGACAGCTCAGTCACAGAGACAGAGAGTGACAGCTCAGTCACAGAGACAGAGAAAGACAGCTCAGTCACAGAGACAGAGAGAGACAGCTCAGTCACAGAGACAGAGAGAGAAAGCTCAGTCACAGAGACAGAGAGAGACAGCTAAGTCAGAGAGACAGAGAGAGACACCTCAGTCACAGAGACGGAGAGAGACAGCTCAGTCAGAGACAGAGAGAGACACAGCTCAGTCACATAGACAGAGAGAGACAGCTCAGTCACGGAGACAGAGAGATACAGCTCAGTCACAGAGACCGAGAGAGACAGCTCAGTCACAGAGACCGAGAGAGACAGCTCAGTCACAGAGACAGAGAGAGAGACAGCTCAATCACAGAGACAGAGACAGCTCAATCACAGAGAAAGAGAGATACGTCTCAGTCACAGACAGAAAGAGACAGCTCAGTAACAGATATAAAGAGACAGCCCAGTCAAAGAGATATAAAGAGACAGCTCAGTCACAGAGACCGAGAGAGACTGCTCAGTCACAGAGACCGAGAGAGACAGCTCAGTCACAGAGACCGAGAGATACGTCTCAGTAACAGACAGAAAGAGACAGCTCAATAACAGATATAAAGAGACAGCCCAGTCAAAGAGATTTAAAGAGACAGCTCAGTCACAGAGACAGAGAGAGAGACAGCTCAGTCACAGAGAGAGAGACACAGCTCAGACACAGAGACAGAGAGACACAGCTCAGTCACATAGACAGAGAAAGAGACAGCTCAGTCACAGAGACAGAGATAGAAAGCTCAGTCACAGAGAAAGAGAGACAGCTCAGTCACAGAGACAGAGAGAGACAGCTCAATCACAGAGACAGAGAGAGACAGCTCAGTCACAGAGACAGAGAGAGACAGCTCAGTCACAGAGAGAGAGACAGCTCAGTCACATAGACAGAGAGAGAGACAGCTCAGTCACAGAGACAGAGAGAGACAGCTCAGTCACCGAGACAGAGAGAGACAGCTCAGTCACAGAGACAGAGAGAGACAGCTCAGTCACAGAGACAGAGAGAGAGACAGCTCAATCACAGAGACAGAGACAGCTCAATCACAGAGAAAGAGAGACATCTCAGTCACAGGGACAGAGAGAGAGAGACAGCTCAGTCACAGAGAGAGACAGCTCAGTAACAGAGACAGAGAGAGACACAGCTCAGTCACAGAGAAAGAGACAGCTCGGTCACAGAGACAGACAGAGAGACACTGCTCAGTCACAGAGACAGAGAGAGACAGCTCAGTCACAGAGACAGAGAGAGACAGCTCAGTCACAGAGAAAGAGAGATACGTCTCAGTCACAGACAGAAAGAGACAGCTCAGTAACAGATATAAAGAGACAGCCCAGTCAAAGAGATATAAAGAGACAGCTCAGTCACAGAGACAGAGAGAGACAGCTCAGTCATAGAGACAAAGAGAGGGACAGCTCAGTCGCAGAGATAGAGAGAGACAGCTCAGTCACAGAGACAGAGAGTGACAGCTCAGTCACAGAGACAGAGAAAGACAGCTCAGTCACAGAGACAGAGAGAGACAGCTCAGTCACAGAGACAGAGAGAGAAAGCTCAGTCACAGAGACAGAGAGAGACAGCTAAGTCAGAGAGACAGAGAGAGACACCTCAGTCACAGAGACGGAGAGAGACAGCTCAGTCAGAGACAGAGAGAGACACAGCTCAGTCACATAGACAGAGAGAGACAGCTCAGTCACGGAGACAGAGAGATACAGCTCAGTCACAGAGACCGAGAGAGACAGCTCAGTCACAGAGACCGAGAGAGACAGCTCAGTCACAGAGACAGAGAGAGAGACAGCTCAATCACAGAGACAGAGACAGCTCAATCACAGAGAAAGAGAGATACGTCTCAGTCACAGACAGAAAGAGACAGCTCAGTAACAGATATAAAGAGACAGCCCAGTCAAAGAGATATAAAGAGACAGCTCAGTCACAGAGACCGAGAGAGACTGCTCAGTCACAGAGACCGAGAGAGACAGCTCAGTCACAGAGACCGAGAGATACGTCTCAGTAACAGACAGAAAGAGACAGCTCAATAACAGATATAAAGAGACAGCCCAGTCAAAGAGATTTAAAGAGACAGCTCAGTCACAGAGACAGAGAGAGAGACAGCTCAGTCACAGAGAGAGAGACACAGCTCAGACACAGAGACAGAGAGACACAGCTCAGTCACATAGACAGAGAAAGAGACAGCTCAGTCACAGAGACAGAGATAGAAAGCTCAGTCACAGAGAAAGAGAGACAGCTCAGTCACAGAGACAGAGAGAGACAGCTCAATCACAGAGACAGAGAGAGACAGCTCAGTCACAGAGACAGAGAGAGACAGCTCAGTCACAGAGAGAGAGACAGCTCAGTCACATAGACAGAGAGAGAGACAGCTCAGTCACAGAGACAGAGAGAGACAGCTCAGTCACCGAGACAGAGAGAGACAGCTCAGTCACAGAGACAGAGAGAGACAGCTCAGTCACAGAGACAGAGAGAGAGACAGCTCAATCACAGAGACAGAGACAGCTCAATCACAGAGAAAGAGAGACATCTCAGTCACAGGGACAGAGAGAGAGAGACAGCTCAGTCACAGAGAGAGACAGCTCAGTAACAGAGACAGAGAGAGACACAGCTCAGTCACAGAGAAAGAGACAGCTCGGTCACAGAGACAGACAGAGAGACACTGCTCAGTCACAGAGACAGAGAGAGACAGCTCAGTCACAGAGACAGAGAGAGACAGCTCAGTCACAGAGAAAGAGAGATACGTCTCAGTCACAGACAGAAAGAGACAGCTCAGTAACAGATATAAAGAGACAGCCCAGTCAAAGAGATATAAAGAGACAGCTCAGTCACAGAGACAGAGAGAGAGGCAGCTCAGTCACAGAGAGAGAGACACAGCTCAGAGACAGAGAGAGAGACACAGCTCAGTCACAGAGACAGAGACACAGCTTAGTCACAGAGACAGAGAGAGACAGCTCAGTCACAGAGAGACAGAGAGAGAGACAGCTCAGTCACAGAGAGAGACAGCTCAGTCACATAGAGAGACAGCTCAATCACAGAGACAGAGAGACAGCTCAATCAAAGAGAGACAGAGAGAGACAGCTCAGTCGCAGAGACAGAGAGAGACAGCTCAGTCGCAGAGACAGAGAGAGACAGCTCAGTCGCAGAGACAGAGAGAGACAGCTCAGTCGCAGAGACAGAGAGAGACACCTCAGTCACAGAGAGAGACAGCTCAGTCACATAGACAGAGAGAGACAGCTCAGTCACAGAGAGAGACAGCTCAGTCACAGAGACACAGCTCAGTCACAGAGACAGAGAGAGACAGCTCAGTCACAGAGACAGAGAGAGACAGCTCAGTCACAGAGACAGAGAGACACAGCTCAGTCACAGAGAGACAGCTCAGTCACAGAGACAGAGAGAGACAGCTCAGTCACAGAGAGAGACAGCTCAGTCACAGAGAGACAGCTCAGTCACAGAGACAGAGAGAGACAGCTCAGTCACAGAGACAGAGAGAGACAGCTCAGTCACATAGAGAGCGCTGAGAACTGTTGGACCTTGATGGTGATCTTGCCCTCGTCCTTGGGTAGGTGGGCTGCCAGGAACCAGTCTCCCGGGAGGGGGCTGGTGATGTTGAACACCCCGGTTGTCCTGTTGGGTAAGGTCCATGTGAGTGTCAGTGTAAATGATCCTGGCACAGCTGTGTCCCGGGGGAAGTGGGCACTCAGCGGGTTGATGACTGGGGGCGCTCCAGGCCTGAAGTATCTGCAGAGAGGACAGAGGAGGCAGCATGATACATACACGGAGACACCTATGTACTAGGGCGGCACTACTATTAGCAGCCCCTACAGCCCTATCCTGACCTGAGTGTGAGGTGACCTCAGGGTGGGCGATAGTATAGGATACATACATGGAGACACCTATGTACTAGGGCGGCACTACTATTAGCAGCCTCTACAGCCCTATCCTGACCTGAGTGTGAGGTGACCTCAGGGTGGGCGATAGTATATGATACATACATGGAGACACCTATGCACTAGGGCGGCACTACTATTAGCAGCCCCTACAGCCCTATCCTGACCTGAGTGTGAGGTGACCTCAGGGTGGGCGATAGTATAGGATACATACATGGAGACACCTATGTACTAGGGCTGCACTACTATTAGCAGCCCCTACAGCCCTATCCTGACCTGAGTGTGAGGTGACCTCAGGGTGGGCGATAGTATATGATACATACACGGAGACACCTATGTACTAGGGCTGCACTACTATTAGCAGCCCCTACTGCCCTATCCTGACCTGAGTGTGAGGTGACCTCAGGATGGGCGATAGTATATGATACATACACTGAGACACCTATGTACTAGGGCTGCACTACTATTAGCAGCCCCTACTGCCCTATCCTGACCTGAGTGTGAGGTGACCTCAGGGTGGGCGATAGTATATGATACATACACGGAGACACCTATGTACTAGGGCGGCACTACTATTAGCAGCCTCTACAGCCCTATCCTGACCTGAGTGTGAGGTGACCTCAGGGTGGGCGATAGTATATGATACATACACGGAGACACCTATGTACTAGGGCGGCACTACTATTAGCAGCCCCTACTGCCCTATCCTGACCTTAGTGTGAGGTGACCTCAAGGTGGGCGATAGTATATGATACATACATGGAGACACCTATGTACTAGGGCGGCACTACTATTAGCAGCCCCTACTGCCCTATCCTGACCTGAGTGTGAGGTGACCTCAGGGTGGGCGATAGTATATGATACATACATGGAGACACCTATGTACTAGGGCTGCACTACTATTAGCAGCCCCTACAGCCCTATCCTAACCTGAGTGTGAGGTGACCTCAGGGTGGGCGATAGTATAGGATACATACATGGAGACACCTATGTACTAGGGCTGCACTACTATTAGCAGCCCCTACAGCCCTATCCTGACCTGAGTGTGAGGTGACCTCAGGATGGGCGATAGTATATGATACATACATGGAGACACCCATGTACTAGGGCTGCACTACTATTAGCAGCCCCTACTGCCCTATCCTGACCTGAGTGTGAGGTGACCTCAGGATGGGCGATAGTATATGATACATACATGGAGACACCTATGTACTAGGGCTGCACTACTTTTAGCAGCCCCTACTGCCCTATCCTGACCTGAGTGTGAGGTGACCTCAGGGTGGGCGATAGTATATAATACATACACGGAGACACCTATGTACTAGGGCTGCACTACTATTAGCAGCCCCTACTGCCCTATCCTGACCTGAGTGTGAGGTGACCTCAGGGTGGGTGATAGTATATGATACATACACGGAGACACCTATGTACTAGGGCTGCACTACTATTAGCAGCCCCTACTGCCCTATCCTGACCTGAGTGTGAGGTGACCTCAGGGTGGGCGATAGTATATGATACATACACGGAGACACCTATGTACTAGGGCGGCACTACTATTAGCAGCCCCTACCGCCCTATCCTGACCTGAGTGTGAGGTGACCTCAGGGTGGGCGATAGTATATGATACATACATGGAGACACCTATGTACTAGGGCTGCACTACTATTAGCAGCCCCTACCGCCCTATCCTGACCTGAGTGTGAGGTGACCTTAGGATGGGCGATAGTATATGATACATACACGGAGACACCTATGTACTAGGGCTGCACTACTATTAGCAGCCCCTACAGCCCTATCCTGACCTGAGTGTGAGGTGACCTCAGGGTGGGTGTCACGGACCCACCGGTCGCCTGCTCCGATACGTCAATCTGAGCAGCGCCGGCCGTGACTGGGGTTCACTCAGGACACTCGGGTCCTTTCCTTGAGGTACACTGCCACCAGCCAAAACCTGATTTTAGCGCCTGAAACTGCGCAAGGGGCGGCTTGGCTCGCCCCTGACCACACAATACAAGATAACAATGGTAACGCTTTCCAGCCTTTCTCTTCTGAGGCTAATGAGTCTTAAGAACGCAGAACCAGGACTGAGAATATGTATTATTTATTCCTAGAAAACTACAGAGCTTTAGAAAATAGTTACAAGGTTTTACAGTGATTTTAAAAGTACACACAAGTTTTAAATGCAAATTTCAGAAATAAAATAAAAGGAAAAAAAGACAGAACCGTATCCTACAATCCTGAAGTGGGGGGGTCCTCCACAAGAAATCTCTCGTCGCCTACAGCCTGCTTGCTCGACCCCCAGGTAGTGACGCTGACTATAGGGAGAAGAGTCTTAGTTATACCTTGCAGACTCCCTCATCCCTCCCACCCTTGGGATTTTTAAACATTCCCTTGCTGAGCCTAGTGAAGGTCCCCAGATATAGGATCTTTCCCATAAAGAATTTGTCCCTGCTTTGAAGTAGATTTTCTACATTCCTCAAGTGATAAGAGGTGATTTAGTGCAGGGCCAGAGCACCTTTTGGCCTGTTGGCTGGACACTATTGCTCTCCCCCCCAATCTGGTTTATGAGGGGTCTCAGATCTTATCTTACATCCTAACTCCAGAGGAGTCCACAGATGGCTACACTCCCTGGGTCACCAATAGTCCACACACATAATACATGACATGTTCTGATCTCCCACATAATAATCACAGGCGGCATGATTTTACCAAACATACCAGACATACATTGATTGAACAGATAATCATAACAGGAGGCATACGTTAATTGATTGATCACCTGATCTGATCGTTACACCTCCCCCTTTTAAAATGGCGCACGGAGGCGGTGACCCACGTCATCGTCTCGTCAGTGCGCTATTCACTACCTCGCCGCGAGAGTCCATCCGCATTACTGTGGTGGGCACCCTTTTTGTGCTGGATGGTAAAGGTGTACTGCTGCAGTATGAGGCTCCATCTTAGCAGTTTTCCATTATCTCCGGCAACTCTATTCAGAAATACTAGTGGGTTGTGATCTGTAATGATTAAAAAGTCCCGTCCATACAGATATGGCTGGAGTTTTTGGAGGGCCCACACAATCGCCAAACACTCCTTCTCAACGGTGGCATAGGCCACTTCTCTGGGGAGCAATTTCTTACTTAAGAACAGGATGGGATGCTCCTCTCCTTTCTCATTGACCTGGCTGAGCACAGCACCTAACCCATAATTGGAAGCGTCAGTCTGCACCACAAACTTCTTTTGGAAATCTGGGGCCTGCAGCACAGGTGACTTAGCTAATGCAGACTTCAGTGCCAAGAATGCCCCCTCACATTCCTCCGTCCAATTGACCACCTGGGGCAACTTCTTTTTGGTTAAGTCTGTCAGGGGTTTTGCTAGGGTGCTGTAGTGGGGTACAAATTTTCGGTAGTACCCAGCAGTACCTAGGAAGGACATGACCTGTTTTTTGGTTGTGGGAGTGGGCCACTCTGTTATAGCCTCTACTTTGCTTGACTCTGGGCGAAGGGTACCACCTCCAACACAGTGGCCCAGGTAGTGTACCTCACCCAGCCCAAGCTGGCATTTCTCTGGTTTGATCGTCAACCCAGCCCCAGTGATTTTGCTTAACACACTGTTCAGATGGATCAGGTGCTCTTCCCAGGTCTGACTGAACACCGCAATGTCATCCAGGTAGGCGACGGCATGTCGCTCCTGGCCTTCCAGCAGGTCATTAACCAGGCGCTGAAAGGACGCAGGTGCATTTTTCATTCCAAATGGCATGACCAGAAACTCAAACAGGCCGAATGGTGTGATAAATGCAGACCGCTCACGGGCCTCAGGTGACAGTGGGATCTGCCAGTAGCCTCTACTCAAATCCATGACAGTGATGTAACGTGCCTGGGCCAGCTGATCTAACAGTTCGTCTATCCTGGGCATGGGATAGGCATCAAACACAGTGGCATCATTTAACCTCCTATAGTCTACACAGAAGCGGGTGCCCCCACACTTCTTTGGGACTAGTACAACTGGGGCAGCCCAAGCACTGTGAGACCGTTGAATCACCCCAAGCTGCAGCATTTCATCAATTTCCCTCTTCATGGCTTCCAGCACCTCAGGAGAAGCCCGGTATGCTGGCTGCCTGAGGGGGGTCTGACTACCTGTGTTTACATGATGAGTTACCAAGTGGGTCTTCCCAGGCCTCCCTGTGAAATGTGACTTGTAGGGCTGCAGTGTGTCAGTGAGCTGTTCTCGCTGTGCCTCTGTCAGTTTATCACTGAAGTGGGCATCAGACAGGGATCGCCCCTCCTTAGCAGCAGCTGCTAAATCCATCAGGGGGTCAATTTCCTGATCATTCTCAGGCAAACTACACACAGCAAACACACAAGCCCCCCTTTCATGATAAGGTTTGAGCATGTTGACATGATACATCTTCTGCCTCTTACGTCCCTCCCCCTTTTCCACAATGTAATTAACATCTTTAATACGCTGTACTACAGTGTAGGGACCCTCCCAGGCAGCCTGCAGCTTGTTCTGTCTCATGGGAACCAGAGCCAATACCCTTTGCCCCACCTCAAAGATACGTTCTCTAGCCTGTCTGTCGTACCATTGTTTTTGCTTGGTCTGTGCAGCCTTCAGGTTGCTCTGTGCCATTTCCATTAGGAACTGCATTTTCTCCCTGAATTGCACCACATAGTGCACCACGGATGTTTCCGGGGTGATCAACCTTCCCTCCCACTCCTGTCTAATCAAATCCAGGGGTCCACGTGCACTGCGCCCATACAGGAGTTCAAAGGGGGAGAAGCCCGTTGATTCTTGAGGTACCTCCCTGTATGCAAACAGGAGGTGCGGCAAGAACCTTTCCCAGTCCCTTCCCTGGGACTCCACAAAGACCCTCAACATCTGTTTTAGGGTACCATTGAAGCGTTCGCAGAGGCCGTTCGTTTGGGGGTGATAGGCAGAGGTGATGAGGTGATCCACCTGCATCCTCTTACAGAGACTCTGCATGAGCTTGGACATGAACTGAGTACCCTGGTCAGTTAGCATCTCCTTTGGGAAACCCACCCTGCAGAAAATGGATATGAGCGCATCCGCCACTTTGTCTGCGCGGATGGAGGAGAGTGCTACAGCTTCGGGGTACCTCGTGGCATAGTCCACCACAGTGAGAATATATTGTTTCCCTGAGCTGCTGGGGATAGCTAGGGGCCCCACAAGATCTACCCCGACCCGCTCAAATGGTTCTGCGATAAGTGGTAATGAAATGAGAGGTGCTCGGCCCTGGTCACCGGGCTTCCCAGCTAACTGGCCGGCATGGCAGGAGCGACAGTAATTGGGTACATCGTTCCCCATACTAGGCCAGAAAAAATTGGGTCTCAAACGGGCTTGAGTTCTTTTCGGACTCATATGTCCGCCTAAGGGAATTTCATGAGCTATTTTCATTAACCCTTCCCTATAAGCCTGTGGAACCACCAGCTGCCTGTGAGGACCTTCATCTTCAGGGTCCTCTGAGGAATGTGGCTCACGGTATAACAGCCCATTTTCTACAAAAACTCTGACTAAGCTATCCCCCATTGGGACCTCCTTGGCTTGCTCTCTGAGAGCGGCCAAGCTTGGATCGGTCTGCTGTTCTGCTTTGAATGCCTCACTTCTGAGCAGCTGATCAGTGTGGGGAAACAAGGCAGGTAAACCCCCCCCCTCCTCCAAGACAGTATCTGAACTGGAGACTTCTACAGGAGGGGAGGGGGGTGGAGGGGGGTCTACTTCCAGGGAGTCCCCTTCCACACAGGCAGGGGTTAAATCACAGCTGTTCTGGGCTGCAGCTCTCCTTGTCTGAACTGCTAACACAGAGATTGCCTCAGTATTCTGTATAACCCCTGATACTGGTGCTTCCACAACATTATCTGGCCATGATACATCACATAATTCTACCTTAGTACAGACATTGTGCCCTACTCCCCCCCTGTACATTTGCAAAGGGATAGGTTCTGCTAAACACAAATCTGCAACATCACATACATTAACATTACTATTGTAAAGCTCAGCAGGGGTCGCCTGAGGGACAGAAGGGTTAGCTAGTAACACAGAGTCAGTACCAACATCACTTTCATTGACATAGGCAGTGTGCATCCTTCCAAGATCAGTCCCCAAAAGCACACTGGCAGGTAGATTGTCCAGCACCCCAACATCACGGATGCCTCTTCCAACCCCCCAATCAAGGTATACCCTGGCCATAGGAACACCAGGGTGGACCCCACCCACCCCCCGTACAGCAATAGTCTTTCCTGGGATGATGTCCTCTGGGCCCACCAATGCTGGTTCTATGAGCGTCAGATCTGCACCCGAGTCTAATAGCCCAAGCGCCACCGTTTGTCCTACCTGGACTGATTGTAGATTGTCCCGGGGTTTCTCCTGGGGTCCTCCTACACACAGGACGACAGGCACAGGTTTCACGGCTGGGCCCCCCACAGGAGAGTTCCTCTTGGGGCAGTGGAAACTGATGTGCCCCACTTCATTGCAAGTAAAACACCTGCGGCCAGTTGCCAAAACAGGTTTTCCCCCCACCCCCCCAACAAATGCAGCGGCTGCTGGTTTAGTTGAAGAGGCCTGCTGGGGCGATTCTCCGGGTCTCCGCTCTCTCCAGCTGACTTGCCCGGGCGTCCCCCAGGTCTTCTTTGCCACAGAAGCCCTGGTGCTGGTGTATTGGTCTGCCAGGGTGGCAGCCTTTTCTGCTGATTCGGGATTCCGGTCCAGGACCCACTCTTTAACCTCAGCTGGGCAGAGTGCAATGAACTGCTCCTGCAGAATGAGGTCCTTCAATTTATCATAGTCCTTTACTTGCAAGCCCTCAACCCATTGATGCAATAGGGTTGACAGTTGTGCTAACAGGCCCCCATAGGTATCAGAGGGGCTGCGCTTTGAGTCTCTGAACTTCTGTCGGTATGCCTCAGGGGTGATGTTGAAACGCTTTAACAAGGCTTTCTTTATGGCAGTATAATCTCCATCCAGCTCCTGGGGAAGGTCAGCAAATGCATCCAAAGCCTTTCCCTTCAGCCCAGGGGTTAAATAACTTGCCCATTCACTGGGGTCCAGTGCAAACTGCCGGCAAGTCTTTTCGAAACTCCTGAAGAAAGTATCCAGGTCACCATCTTTCTCCAGCACGGGAAATTGGTCATGCCGGGGCTTTTTCCTACCCGGGTTACCAACAGCGCTCTGGCAGCTGAGCCTCACCAGTTCCAACTGGTACTCACGCTCGGCTTGACGCTCTGCAGCCTCTCTGTCGGCCGCAGCCTGGCGCTCTGCAGCTTCTCTGTCAGCAGTTGCCTGGTAATGCTGCAGTAGCTGCACGGCCATTGTGGGGTCCAGGTCCTTCATTTGCCTGACAGCAGTTTGAAGGTAACTCTGCAGTGTAGACTCACTGTTGCCAGCAGATGCATCTGACCCTGGCGGGGCATCACTTGTGTTGTCTTGTGCCAACTGAGTCCCTGGAGTAGGAGTGTCCCTGGACTGGCTTCCTCCAGCAGCTAGAACCCGATCGGCTTCCATGAGTGCCTTTATCATCAGTTCTTTACTCAGGCCAGACCAAGGGATGTCCCTCCGTACACATATAGTCGCCAGATCATCACGTCTCATCATCCGGTAATCAGACATCCTGAGTCTCACACTTGTCAAATAAAATGATAGGAAAGAAAACAAGAGAAGGGAGGGAACAGAAATTGCATCCACTGTGTGACTTTTAAAACTATAGTAAAGCTCTGAGTTCTGATTCTGGTGATGTGGGTATTTCTCACAAAATTCTACCCACACTCACTTAAGTTCTTAAAGAGAAAAATGAATTCTCCACCCCACCGCTTGCCGCCAAATGTCACGGACCCACCGGTCGCCTGCTCCGATACGTCAATCTGAGCAGCGCCGGCCGTGACTGGGGTTCACTCAGGACACTCGGGTCCTTTCCTTGAGGTACACTGCCACCAGCCAAAACCTGATTTTAGCGCCTGAAACTGCGCAAGGGGCGGCTTGGCTCGCCCCTGACCACACAATACAAGATAACAATGGTAACGCTTTCCAGCCTTTCTCTTCTGAGGCTAATGAGTCTTAAGAACGCAGAACCAGGACTGAGAATATGTATTATTTATTCCTAGAAAACTACAGAGCTTTAGAAAATAGTTACAAGGTTTTACAGTGATTTTAAAAGTACACACGAGTTTTAAATGCAAATTTCAGAAATAAAATAAAAGGAAAAAAAGACAGAACCGTATCCTACAATCCTGAAGTGGGGGGGTCCTCCACAAGAAATCTCTCGTCGCCTACAGCCTGCTTGCTCGACCCCCAGGTAGTGACGCTGACTATAGGGAGAAGAGTCTTAGTTATACCTTGCAGACTCCCTCATCCCTCCCACCCTTGGGATTTTTAACCATTCCCTTGCTGAGCCTAGTGAAGGTCCCTAGATATAGGATCTTTCCCATAAAGAATTTGTCCCTGCTTTGAAGTAGATTTTATACATTCCTCAAGTGATAAGAGGTGATTTAGTGCAGGGCCAGAGCACCTTTTGGCCTGTTGGCTGGACACTATTGCTCTCCCCCCCAATCTGGTTTATGAGGGGTCTCAGATCTTATCTTACATCCTAACTCCAGAGGAGTCCACAGATGGCTACACTCCCTGGGTCACCAATAGTCCACACACATAATACATGACATGTTCTGATCTCCCACATAATAATCACAGGCGGCATGATTTTACCAAACATACCAGACATACATTGATTGAACAGATAATCATAACAGGAGGCATACGTTAATTGATTGATCACCTGATCTGATCGTTACAGTGGGCGATAGTATATAATACATACATGGAGACACCTATGTACTAGGGCTGCACAACTATTAGCAGCCCCTACTGCCCTATCCTGATCTGAGTGTGAGGTGACCTCAGGATGGGCGATAGTATAGGATACATACACGGAGACACCTATGTACTAGGGCGGCACTACTATTAGCAGCCCCTACAGCCCTATCCTGACCTGAGTGTGAGGTGACCTCAGGATGGGCGATAGTATATGATACATACACGGAGACACCTATGTACTAGAGCGGCACTACTATTAGCAGCCCCTACAGCCCTATCCTGACCTGAGTGTGAGGTGACCTCAGGGTGGGCGATAGTATAGGATACATACACGGAGACACCTATGTACTAGGGCTGCACTACTATTAGCAGCCCCTACAGCCCTATCCTGACCTGAGTGTGAGGTGACCTCAGGGTGGGTGATAGTATATGATACATACACGGAGACACCTATGTACTAGGGCGGCACTACTATTAGCAGCCCCTACAGTCCTATCCTGACCTGAGTGTGAGGTGACCTCAGGGTGGGCGATAGTATATGATACATACATGGAGACACCTATGTACTAGGGCGGCACTACTATTAATAGCCTCTACAGCCCTATCCTGACCTGAGTGTGAGGTGACCTCAGGGTGGGCGATAGTATATGATACATACATGGAGACACCTATGTACTAGGGCTGCACTACTATTAGCAGCCTCTACAGCCCTAACCTGACCTGAGTGTGAGGTGACCTCAGGGTGGGCGATAGTATATGATACATACATGGAGACACCTATGTACTAGGGCTGCACTACTATTAGCAGCCCCTACAGCCCTATCCTGACCTGAGTGTGAGGTGACCTCAGGGTGGGCGATAGTATATGATACATACATGGAGACACCTATGTACTAGGGCTGCACTACTATTAGCAGCCCCTACCGCCCTATCCTGACCTGAGTGTGAGGTGACCTTAGGATGGGCGATAGTATATGATACATACATGGAGACACCTATGTACTAGGGCGGCACTACTATTAATAGCCTCTACAGCCCTATCCTGACCTGAGTGTGAGGTGACCTCAGGGTGGGCGATAGTATATGATACATACATGGAGACACCTATGTACTAGGGCTGCACTACTATTAGCAGCCTCTACAGCCCTATCCTGACCTGAGTGTGAGGTGACCTCAGGGTGGGCGATAGTATATGATACATACACGGAGACACCTATGTACTAGGGTGGCACTACTATTAGCAGCCCCTACTGCCCTATCCTGACCTGAGTGTGAGGTGACCTCAGGATGGGCGATAGTATAGGATACATACATGGAGACACCTATGTACTAGGGCGGCACTACTATTAGCAGCCCCTACAGCCCTATCCTGACCTGAGTGTGAGGTGACCTCAGGGTGGGCGATAGTATATGATACATACACGGAGACACCTATGTACTAGGGCGTCACTACTATTAGCAGCCCCTACTGCCCTATCCTGACCTGAGTGTGAGGTGATCTCAGGGTGGGCGATAGTATATGATACATACACGGAGACACCTATGTACTAGGGCGGCACTACTATTAGCAGCCCCTACAGCCCTATCCTGACCTGAGTGTGAGGTGACCTCAGGGTGGGCGATAATATATGATACATACACGGAGACACCTATGTACTAGGGCGGCACTACTATTAGCAGCCCCTACAGCCCTATCCTGACCTGAGTGTGAGGTGACCTCAGGGTGGGCGATAGTATATGATACATACACGGAGACACCTATGTACTAGGGCGGCACTACTATTAGCAGCCCCTACAGCCCTATCCTGACCTGAGTGTGAGGTGACCTCAGGATGGGCGATAGTATATGATACATACATGGAGACACCTATGTACTAGGGCGGCACTACTATTAGCAGCCCCTACTGCCCTATCCTGACCTGAGTGTGAGGTGACCTCAGGATGGGCGATAGTATATGATACATACATGGAGACACCTATGTACTAGGGCGGCACTACTATTAGCAGCCCCTACAGCCCTATCCTGACCTGAGTGTGAGGTGACCTCAGGGTGGGCGATAGTATATGATACATACACGGAGACACCTATGTACTAGGGCGGCACTACTATTAGCAGCCCCTACAGCCCTATCCTGACCTGAGTGTGAGGTGACCTCAGGGTGGGCGATAGTATATGATACATACACGGAGACACCTATGTACTAGGGCGGCACTACTATTAGCAGCCCCTACAGCCCTATCCTGACCTGAGTGTGAGGTGACCTCAGGATGGGCGATAGTATATGATACATACACGGAGACACCTATGTACTAGGGCGGCACTACTATTAGCAGCCCCTACAGCCATATCCTGACCTGAGTGTGAGGTGACCTCAGGGTGGGCGATAGTATATGATACACACATGGAGACACCTATGTACTAGGGCGGCACTACTATTAGCAGCCCCTACAGCCCTATCCTGACCTGAGTGTGAGGTGACCTCAGGATGGGCGATAGTATATGATACATACACGGAGACACCTATGTACTAGGGCGGCACTACTATTAGCAGCCCCTACAGCCCTATCCTGACCTGAGTGTGAGGTGACCTCAGGATGGGCGATAGTATATGATACATACACGGAGACACCTATGTACTAGGGCGGCACTACTATTAGCAGCCCCTACAGCCATATCCTGACCTGAGTGTGAGGTGACCTCAGGGTGGACGATAGTATATGATACACACATGGAGACACCTATGTACTAGGGCGGCACTACTATTAGCAGCCCCTACAGCCCTATCCTGACCTGAGTGTGAGGTGACCTCAGGGTGGGCGATAGTATATGATACATACACGGAGACACCTATGTACTAGGGCTGCACTACTATTTGCAGCCCCTACAGCCCTATCCTGACCTGAGTGTGAGGTGACCTCAGGATGGGCGATAGTATATGATACATACACGGAGACACCTATGTAGAAGGGCTGCACTACTATTAGCAGCCCCTACTGCCCTATCCTGACCTGAGTGTGAGGTGACCTCAGGGTTGGCGATAGTATATGATACATACACGGAGACACCTATGTACTAGGGCTGCACTACTATTAGCAGCCCCTACTGCCCTATCCTGACCTGAGTGTGAGGTGACCTCAGGATGGGCGATAGTATATGATACATACACGGAGACACCTATGTACTAGGGCTGCACTACTATTAGCAGCCCCTACTGCCCTATCCTAACCTGAGTGTGAGGTGACCTCAGGGTGGGCGATAGTATAGGATACATACACGGAGACACCTATGTACTAGGGCGGCACTACTATTAGCAGCCTCTACAGCCCTATCCTGACCTGAGTGTGAGGTGACCTCAGGATGGGCGATAGTATATGATACCTACACGGAGACACCTATGTACTAGGGCGGCACTACTATTAGCAGCCCCTACTGCCCTATCCTGACCTGAGTGTGAGGTGACCTCAGGATGGGCGATAGTATATGATACATACACGGAGACACCTATATACTAGGGCGGCACAACTATTAGCAGCCCCTACAGCCCTATCCTGACCTGAGTGTGAGGTGACCTCAGGGTGGGCGATAGTATAGGATACATACACGGAGACACCTATGTACTAGGGCGGCACTACTATTAGCAGCCCCTACTGCCCTATCCTGACCTGAGTGTGAGGTGACCTCAGGGTGGGCGATAGTATAGGATACATACAAGGAGACACCTATGTACTAGGGCGGCACTACTATTAGCAGCCCCTACTGCCCTATCCTGACCTGAGTGTGAGGTGACCTCAGGGTGGGCGATAGTATATGATACATACACGGAGACACCTATGTACTAGGGCTGCACTACTATTAGCAGCCCCTACTGCCCTATCCTGACCTGAGTGTGAGGTGACCTTAGGGTGGGCGATAGTATATGATACATACACGGAGACACCTATGTACTAGGGCTGCACTACTATTAGCAGCCCCTACAGCCCTATCCTGACCTGAGTGTGAGGTGACCTCAGGATGGGCGATAGTATATGATACATACACGGAGACACCTATGTACTAGGGCGGCACTACTATTAGCAGCCCCTACAGCCCTATCCTGACCTGAGTGTGAGGTGACCTCAGGGTGGGCGATAGTATATGATACATACATGGAGACACCTATGTACTAAGGGGGAACTACTATTAGCATCCCCTACAGCCCTATCCTGACCTGATTGTGAGGTGACCTCAGGGTGGGCGATAGTATAGGATACATACATGGAGACACCTATGTACTAGGGCGGCACTACTATTAGCAGCCCCTACAGTCCTATCCTGACCTGAGTGTGAGGTGACCTCAGGATGGGCGATAGTATATGATACATACACGGAGACACCTATGTACTAGGGCGGCACTACTATTAGCAGCCCCTACAGCCCTATCCTGACCTGAGTGTGAGGTGACCTCAGGATGGGCGATAGTATATGATACATACACGGAGACACTTATGTACTAGGGCGGCACTACTATTAGCAGCCCCTACAGCCCTATCCTGACCTGAGTGTGAGGTGACCTCAGGGTGGGCGATAGTATATGATACATACATGGAGACACCTATGTACTAGGGCTGCACTACTATTAGCAGCCCCTACAGCCCTATCCTGACCTGAGTGTGAGGTGACCTCAGGATGGGCGATAGTATATGATACATACATGGAGACACCTATGTACTAGGGGGGAACTACTATTAGCATCCCCTACTGCCCTATCCTGACCTGAGTGTGAGGTGACCTCAGGATGGGCGATAGTATATGATACATACACGGAGACACCTATGTAGAAGGGCTGCACTACTATTAGCAGCCCCTACTGCCCTATCCTGACCTGAGTATGAGGTGACCTCAGGGTGGGCGATAGTATATGATACATACATGGAGACACCTATGTACTAGGGCTGCACTACTATTAGCAGCCCCTACAGCCCTATCCTGACCTGAGTGTGAGGTGACCTCAGGGTGGGCGATAGTATATGATACATACACGGAGACACCTATGTACTAGGGCGGCACTACTATTAGCAGCCCCTACAGCCCTATCCTGACCTGAGTGTGAGGTGACCTCAGGATGGGCGATAGTATAGGATACATACATGGAGACACCTATGTACTAGGGCGGCACTACTAGTAGCAGCCCCTACTGCCCTATCCTGACCTGAGTGTGAGGTGACCTCAGGATGGGCGATAGTATATGATACATACATAGAGACACCTATGTACTAGGGCTGCACTACTATTAGCAGCCCCTACTGCCCTATCCTGACCTGAGTGTGAGGTGACCTCAGGATGGGCGATAGTATATGATACATACATGGAGACACCTATGTACTAGGGCTGCACTACTATTAGCAGCCCCTACTGTCCTATCCTGACCTGAGTGTGAGGTGACCTCAGGGTGGGCGATAGTATATGATACATACACGGAGACACCTATGTACTAGGGCTGCACTACTATTAGCAGCCCCTACTGTCCTATCCTGACCTGAGTGTGAGGTGACCTCAGGGTGGGCGATAGTATAGGATACATACATGGAGACACCTATGTACTAGGGCGGCACTACTATTAGCAGCCTCTACAGCCCTATCCTGACCTGAGTGTGAGGTGACCTCAGGATGGGCGATAGTATATGATACATACATGGAGGCACCTATGTACTAGGGCGGCACTACTATTAGCAGCCCCTACAGCCCTATCCTGACCTGAGTGTGAGGTGACCTCAGGGTGGGCGATAGTATATGATACATACACGGAGACACCTATGTACTAAGGGGGAACTACTATTAGCATCCCCTACAGCCCTATCCTGACCTGAGTGTGAGGTGACCTCAGGATGGGCGATAGTATATGATACATACACGGAGACACCTATGTAGAAGGGCTGCACTACTATTAGCAGCCCCTACTGCCCTATCCTGACCTGAGTATGAGGTGACCTCAGGGTGGGCGATAGTATAGGATACATACATGAAGACACCTATGTACTAGGGCGGCACTACTATTAGCAGCCCCTACAGCCCTATCCTGACCTGAGTGTGAGGTGACCTCAGGATGGGCGATAGTATATGATACATACACGGAGACACCTATGTACTAGGGCGGCACTACTATTAGCAGCCCCTACAGCCCTATCCTGACCTGAGTGTGAGGTGACCTCAGGATGGGCGATAGTATATGATACATACACGGAGACACTTATGTACTAGGGCGGCACTACTATTAGCAGCCCCTACAGCCCTATCCTGACCTGAGTGTGAGGTGACCTCAGGATGGGCGATAGTATATGATACATACACGGAGACACCTATGTACTAGGGCGGCACTACTATTAGCAGCCCCTACAGCCCTATCCTGACCTGAGTGTGAGGTGACCTCAGGATGGGCGATAGTATATGATACATACACGGAGACACCTATGTACTAGGGCGGCACTACTATTAGCAGCCCCTACTGCCCTATCCTGACCTGAGTGTGAGGTGACCTCAGGGTGGGCGATAGTATAGGATACATACATGGAGACACCTATGTACTAGGGCGGCACTACTATTAGCAGCCCCTACAGTCCTATCCTGACCTGAGTGTGAGGTGACCTCAGGATGGGCGATAGTATATGATACATACACGGAGACACCTATGTACTAGGGCGGCACTACTATTAGCAGCCCCTACAGCCCTATCCTGACCTGAGTGTGAGGTGACCTCAGGATGGGCGATAGTATATGATACATACACGGAGACACTTATGTACTAGGGCGGCACTACTATTAGCAGCCCCTACAGCCCTATCCTGACCTGAGTGTGAGGTGACCTCAGGATGGGCGATAGTATATGATACATACACGGAGACACCTATGTACTAGGGCGGCACTACTATTAGCAGCCCCTACTGCCCTATCCTGACCTGAGTGTGAGGTGACCTCAGGGTGGGCGATAGTATATGATACATACACGGAGACACCTATGTACTAGGGCGGCACAACTATTAGCAGCCCCTACAGCCCTATCCTGACCTGAGTGTGAGGTGACCTCAGGGTGGGCGATAGTATAGGATACATACACGGAGACACCTATGTACTAGGGCGGCACTACTATTAGCAGCCCCTACTGCCCTATCCTGACCTGAGTGTGAGGTGACCTCAGGGTGGGCGATAGTATAGGATACATACAAGGAGACACCTATGTACTAGAGCGGCACTACTATTAGCAGCCCCTACTGCCCTATCCTGACCTGAGTGTGAGGTGACCTCAGGGTGGGCGATAGTATATGATACATACACGGAGACACCTATGTACTAGGGCTGCACTACTATTAGCAGCCCCTACAGCCCTATCCTGACCTGAGTGTGAGGTGACCTCAGGATGGGCGATAGTATATGATACATACACGGAGACACCTATGTAGAAGGGCGGCACTACTATTAGCAGCCCCTACTGCCCTATCCTGACCTGAGTGTGAGGTGACCTCAGGGTGGGCGATAGTATAGGATACATACATGGAGACACCTATGTACTAGGGCTGCACTACTATTAGCAGCCCCTACTGCCCTATCCTGACCTGAGTGTGAGGTGACCTCAGGGTGGGCGATAGTATATGATACATACATGGAGACACCTATGTACTAGGGCTGCACTACTATTAGCAGCCCCTACAGCCCTATCCTGACCTGAGTGTGAGGTGACCTCAGGGTGGGCGATAGTATATGATACATACACGGAGACACCTATGTAGAAGGGCTGCACTACTATTAGCAGCCCCTACTGCCCTATCCTGACCTGAGTGTGAGGTGACCTCAGGATGGGCGATAGTATATGATACATACACGGAGACACCTATGTACTAGGGCTGCACTACTATTAGCAGCCCCTACTGCCCTATCCTGACCTGAGTATGAGGTGACCTCAGGGTGGGCGATAGTATATGATACATACATGGAGACACCTATGTACTAGGGCTGCACTACTATTAGCAGCCCCTACAGCCCTATCCTGACCTGAGTGTGAGGTGACCTCAGGGTGGGCGATAGTATATGATACATACACGGAGACACCTATGTACTAGGGCGGCACTACTATTAGCAGCCCCTACAGCCCTATCCTGACCTGAGTGTGAGGTGACCTCAGGATGGGCGATAGTATAGGATACATACATGGAGACACCTATGTACTAGGGCGGCACTACTAGTAGCAGCCCCTACTGCCCTATCCTGACCTGAGTGTGAGGTGACCTCAGGATGGGCGATAGTATATGATACATACATGGAGACACCTATGTACTAGGGCTGCACTACTATTAGCAGCCCCTACTGCCCTATCCTGACCTGAGTGTGAGGTGACCTCAGGATGGGCGATAGTATATGATACATACACGGAGACACCTATGTACTAGGGCTGCACTACTATTAGCAGCCCCTACAGCCCTATCCTGACCTGAGTGTGAGGTGACCTCAGGATGGGCGATAGTATATGATACATACACGGAGACACCTATGTACTAGGGCGGCACTACTATTAGCAGCCCCTACTGCCCTATCCTGACCTGAGTGTGAGGTGACCTCAGGGTGGGCGATAGTATATGATACATACACGGAGACACCTATGTACTAGGGCGGCACAACTATTAGCAGCCCCTACAGCCCTATCCTGACCTGAGTGTGAGGTGACCTCAGGGTGGGCGATAGTATAGGATACATACACGGAGACACCTATGTACTAGGGCGGCACTACTATTAGCAGCCCCTACTGCCCTATCCTGACCTGAGTGTGAGGTGACCTCAGGGTGGGCGATAGTATAGGATACATACAAGGAGACACCTATGTACTAGGGCGGCACTACTATTAGCAGCCCCTACTGCCCTATCCTGACCTGAGTGTGAGGTGACCTCAGGGTGGGCGATAGTATATGATACATACACGGAGACACCTATGTACTAGGGCTGCACTACTATTAGCAGCCCCTACAGCCCTATCCTGACCTGAGTGTGAGGTGACCTCAGGATGGGCGATAGTATATGATACATACACGGAGACACCTATGTAGAAGGGCGGCACTACTATTAGCAGCCCCTACTGCCCTATCCTGACCTGAGTGTGAGGTGACCTCAGGGTGGGCGATAGTATAGGATACATACATGGAGACACCTATGTACTAGGGCTGCACTACTATTAGCAGCCCCTACAGCCCTATCCTGACCTGAGTGTGAGGTGACCTCAGGGTGGGCGATAGTATATGATACATACACGGAGACACCTATGTAGAAGGGCTGCACTACTATTAGCAGCCCCTACTGCCCTATCCTGACCTGAGTGTGAGGTGACCTCAGGATGGGCGATAGTATATGATACATACACGGAGACACCTATGTACTAGGGCTGCACTACTATTAGCAGCCCCTACTGCCCTATCCTGACCTGAGTATGAGGTGACCTCAGGGTGGGCGATAGTATATGATACATACATGGAGACACCTATGTACTAGGGCTGCACTACTATTAGCAGCCCCTACAGCCCTATCCTGACCTGAGTGTGAGGTGACCTCAGGGTGGGCGATAGTATATGATACATACACGGAGACACCTATGTACTAGGGCGGCACTACTATTAGCAGCCCCTACAGCCCTATCCTGACCTGAGTGTGAGGTGACCTCAGGATGGGCGATAGTATAGGATACATACATGGAGACACCTATGTACTAGGGCGGCACTACTAGTAGCAGCCCCTACTGCCCTATCCTGACCTGAGTGTGAGGTGACCTCAGGATGGGCGATAGTATATGATACATACATAGAGACACCTATGTACTAGGGCTGCACTACTATTAGCAGCCCCTACTGCCCTATCCTGACCTGAGTGTGAGGTGACCTCAGGATGGGCGATAGTATATGATACATACATGGAGACACCTATGTACTAGGGCTGCACTACTATTAGCAGCCCCTACAGCCCTATCCTGACCTGAGTGTGAGGTGACCTCAGGGTGGGCGATAGTATATGATACATACACGGAGACACCTATGTACTAGGGCTGCACTACTATTAGCAGCCCCTACTGTCCTATCCTGACCTGAGTGTGAGGTGACCTCAGGGTGGGCGATAGTATAGGATACATACATGGAGACACCTATGTACTAGGGCGGCACTACTATTAGCAGCCTCTACAGCCCTATCCTGACCTGAGTGTGAGGTGACCTCAGGATGGGCGATAGTATATGATACATACATGGAGGCACCTATGTACTAGGGCTGCACTACTATTAGCAGCCCCTACCGCCCTATCCTGACCTGAGTGTGAGGTGACCTCAGGATGGGCGATAGTATATGATACATACATGGAGACACCTATGTACTAGGGCGGCACTACTATTAGCAGTCTATACAGCCCTATCCTGACCTGAGTGTGAGGTGACCTCAGGGTGGGCGATAGTATATGATACATACACGGAGACACCTATGTACTAGGGCTGCACTACTAGTATTAGCAGCCCCTACTGCCCTATCCTGACCTGAGTGTGAGGTGACCTCAGGATGGGCGATAGTATATGATACATACACGGAGACACCTATGTACTAGGGCGGCACTACTATTAGCAGCCCCTACTGCCCTATCCTGACCTGAGTGTGAGGTGACCTCAGGATGGGCGATAGTATATGATACATACACGGAGACACCTATGTACTAGGGCGGCACTACTATTAGCAGCCCCTACAGCCCTATCCTGACCTGAGTGTGAGGTGACCTCAGGGTGGGCGATAGTATATGATACATACATGGAGACACCTATGTACTAAGGGGGAACTACTATTAGCATCCCCTACAGCCCTATCCTGACCTGAGTGTGAGGTGACCTCAGGGTGGGCGATAGTATAGGATACATACATGGAGACACCTATGTACTAGGGCGGCACTACTATTAGCAGCCCCTACAGTCCTATCCTGACCTGAGTGTGAGGTGACCTCAGGATGGGCGATAGTATATGATACATACACGGAGACACCTATGTACTAGGGCGGCACTACTATTAGCAGCCCCTACCGCCCTATCCTGACCTGAGTGTGAGGTGACCTCAGGATGGGCGATAGTATATGATACATACATGGAGACACCTATGTACTAGGGCGGCACTACTATTAGCAGTCTATACAGCCCTATCCTGACCTGAGTGTGAGGTGACCTCAGGGTGGGCGATAGTATATGATACATACACGGAGACACCTATGTACTAGGGCTGCACTACTAGTATTAGCAGCCCCTACTGCCCTATCCTGACCTGAGTGTGAGGTGACCTCAGGATGGGCGATAGTATATGATACATACACGGAGACACCTATGTACTAGGGCGGCACTACTATTAGCAGCCCCTACTGCCCTATCCTGACCTGAGTGTGAGGTGACCTCAGGATGGGCGATAGTATATGATACATACACGGAGACACCTATGTACTAGGGCGGCACTACTATTAGCAGCCCCTACAGCCCTATCCTGACCTGAGTGTGAGGTGACCTCAGGGTGGGCGATAGTATATGATACATACATGGAGACACCTATGTACTAAGGGGGAACTACTATTAGCATCCCCTACAGCCCTATCCTGACCTGAGTGTGAGGTGACCTCAGGGTGGGCGATAGTATAGGATACATACATGGAGACACCTATGTACTAGGGCGGCACTACTATTAGCAGCCCCTACAGTCCTATCCTGACCTGAGTGTGAGGTGACCTCAGGATGGGCGATAGTATATGATACATACACGGAGACACCTATGTACTAGGGCGGCACTACTATTAGCAGCCCCTACAGCCCTATCCTGACCTGAGTGTGAGGTGACCTCAGGATGGGCGATAGTATATGATACATACACGGAGACACTTATGTACTAGGGCGGCACTACTATTAGCAGCCCCTACAGCCCTATCCTGACCTGAGTGTGAGGTGACCTCAGGGTGGGCGATAGTATATGATACATACATGGAGACACCTATGTACTAGGGGGGAACTACTATTAGCATCCCCTACTGCCCTATCCTGACCTGAGTGTGAGGTGACCTCAGGATGGGCGATAGTATATGATACATACACGGAGACACCTATGTAGAAGGGCTGCACTACTATTAGCAGCCCCTACTGCCCTATCCTGACCTGAGTGTGAGGTGACCTCAGGATGGGCGATAGTATATGATACATACATGGAGACACCTATGTACTAGGGCGGCACTACTATTAGCAGCCCCTACAGCCCTATCCTGACCTGAGTGTGAGGTGACCTCAGGATGGGCGATAGTATAGGATACATACATGGAGACACCTATGTACTAGGGCGGCACTACTATTAGCAGCCCCTACAGTCCTATCCTGACCTGAGTGTGAGGTGACCTCAGGATGGGCGATAGTATATGATACATACACGGAGACACCTATGTACTAGGGCTGCACTACTATTAGCAGCCCCTGCAGCCCTATCCTGACCTGAGTGTGAGGTGACCTCAGGGTGGGCGATAGTATATGATACATACATGGAGACACCTATGTACTAGGGCTGCACTACTATTAGCAGCCCCTACAGCCCTATCCTGACCTGAGTGTGAGGTGACCTCAGGGTGGGCGATAGTATAGGATACATACATGGAGACACCTATGTACTAGGGCTGCACTACTATTAGCAGCCCCTACTGCCCTATCCTGACCTGAGTGTGAGGTGACCTCAGGGTGGGCGATAGTATATGATACATACATGGAGACACCTATGTACTAGGGCTGCACTACTATTAGCAGCCCCTACAGCCCTATCCTGACCTGAGTGTGAGGTGACCTCAGGGTGGGCGATAGTATATGATACATACACGGAGACACCTATGTAGAAGGGCTGCACTACTATTAGCAGCCCCTACTGCCCTATCCTGACCTGAGTGTGAGGTGACCTCAGGATGGGCGATAGTATATGATACATACACGGAGACACCTATGTACTAGGGCTGCACTACTATTAGCAGCCCCTACTGCCCTATCCTGACCTGAGTATGAGGTGACCTCAGGGTGGGCGATAGTATATGATACATACATGGAGACACCTATGTACTAGGGCTGCACTACTATTAGCAGCCCCTACAGCCCTATCCTGACCTGAGTGTGAGGTGACCTCAGGGTGGGCGATAGTATATGATACATACACGGAGACACCTATGTACTAGGGCGGCACTACTATTAGCAGCCCCTACAGCCCTATCCTGACCTGAGTGTGAGGTGACCTCAGGATGGGCGATAGTATAGGATACATACATGGAGACACCTATGTACTAGGGCGGCACTACTAGTAGCAGCCCCTACTGCCCTATCCTGACCTGAGTGTGAGGTGACCTCAGGATGGGCGATAGTATATGATACATACATAGAGACACCTATGTACTAGGGCTGCACTACTATTAGCAGCCCCTACTGCCCTATCCTGACCTGAGTGTGAGGTGACCTCAGGATGGGCGATAGTATATGATACATACACGGAGACACCTATGTACTAGGGCTGCACTACTATTAGCAGCCCCTACAGCCCTATCCTGACCTGAGTGTGAGGTGACCTCAGGGTGGGCGATAGTATATGATACATACACGGAGACACCTATGTACTAGGGCTGCACTACTATTAGCAGCCCCTACTGTCCTATCCTGACCTGAGTGTGAGGTGACCTCAGGGTGGGCGATAGTATAGGATACATACATGGAGACACCTATGTACTAGGGCGGCACTACTATTAGCAGCCTCTACAGCCCTATCCTGACCTGAGTGTGAGGTGACCTCAGGATGGGCGATAGTATATGATACATACATGGAGGCACCTATGTACTAGGGCTGCACTACTATTAGCAGCCCCTACCGCCCTATCCTGACCTGAGTGTGAGGTGACCTCAGGATGGGCGATAGTATATGATACATACATGGAGACACCTATGTACTAGGGCGGCACTACTATTAGCAGTCTATACAGCCCTATCCTGACCTGAGTGTGAGGTGACCTCAGGGTGGGCGATAGTATATGATACATACACGGAGACACCTATGTACTAGGGCTGCACTACTAGTATTAGCAGCCCCTACTGCCCTATCCTGACCTGAGTGTGAGGTGACCTCAGGATGGGCGATAGTATATGATACATACACGGAGACACCTATGTACTAGGGCGGCACTACTATTAGCAGCCCCTACTGCCCTATCCTGACCTGAGTGTGAGGTGACCTCAGGATGGGCGATAGTATATGATACATACACGGAGACACCTATGTACTAGGGCGGCACTACTATTAGCAGCCCCTACAGCCCTATCCTGACCTGAGTGTGAGGTGACCTCAGGGTGGGCGATAGTATATGATACATACATGGAGACACCTATGTACTAAGGGGGAACTACTATTAGCATCCCCTACAGCCCTATCCTGACCTGAGTGTGAGGTGACCTCAGGGTGGGCGATAGTATAGGATACATACATGGAGACACCTATGTACTAGGGCGGCACTACTATTAGCAGCCCCTACAGTCCTATCCTGACCTGAGTGTGAGGTGACCTCAGGATGGGCGATAGTATATGATACATACACGGAGACACCTATGTACTAGGGCGGCACTACTATTAGCAGCCCCTACCGCCCTATCCTGACCTGAGTGTGAGGTGACCTCAGGATGGGCGATAGTATATGATACATACATGGAGACACCTATGTACTAGGGCGGCACTACTATTAGCAGTCTATACAGCCCTATCCTGACCTGAGTGTGAGGTGACCTCAGGGTGGGCGATAGTATATGATACATACACGGAGACACCTATGTACTAGGGCTGCACTACTAGTATTAGCAGCCCCTACTGCCCTATCCTGACCTGAGTGTGAGGTGACCTCAGGATGGGCGATAGTATATGATACATACACGGAGACACCTATGTACTAGGGCGGCACTACTATTAGCAGCCCCTACTGCCCTATCCTGACCTGAGTGTGAGGTGACCTCAGGATGGGCGATAGTATATGATACATACACGGAGACACCTATGTACTAGGGCGGCACTACTATTAGCAGCCCCTACAGCCCTATCCTGACCTGAGTGTGAGGTGACCTCAGGGTGGGCGATAGTATATGATACATACATGGAGACACCTATGTACTAAGGGGGAACTACTATTAGCATCCCCTACAGCCCTATCCTGACCTGAGTGTGAGGTGACCTCAGGGTGGGCGATAGTATAGGATACATACATGGAGACACCTATGTACTAGGGCGGCACTACTATTAGCAGCCCCTACAGTCCTATCCTGACCTGAGTGTGAGGTGACCTCAGGATGGGCGATAGTATATGATACATACACGGAGACACCTATGTACTAGGGCGGCACTACTATTAGCAGCCCCTACAGCCCTATCCTGACCTGAGTGTGAGGTGACCTCAGGATGGGCGATAGTATATGATACATACACGGAGACACTTATGTACTAGGGCGGCACTACTATTAGCAGCCCCTACAGCCCTATCCTGACCTGAGTGTGAGGTGACCTCAGGGTGGGCGATAGTATATGATACATACATGGAGACACCTATGTACTAGGGGGGAACTACTATTAGCATCCCCTACTGCCCTATCCTGACCTGAGTGTGAGGTGACCTCAGGATGGGCGATAGTATATGATACATACACGGAGACACCTATGTAGAAGGGCTGCACTACTATTAGCAGCCCCTACAGCCCTATCCTGACCTGAGCGTGAGGTGACCTCAGGATGGGCGATAGTATATGATACATACATGGAGACACCTATGTACTAGGGCGGCACTACTATTAGCAGCCCCTACAGCCCTATCCTGACCTGAGTGTGAGGTGACCTCAGGATGGGCGATAGTATAGGATACATACATGGAGACACCTATGTACTAGGGCGGCACTACTATTAGCAGCCCCTACAGTCCTATCCTGACCTGAGTGTGAGGTGACCTCAGGATGGGCGATAGTATATGATACATACACGGAGACACCTATGTACTAGGGCTGCACTACTATTAGCAGCCCCTGCAGCCCTATCCTGACCTGAGTGTGAGGTGACCTCAGGGTGGGCGATAGTATATGATACATACATGGAGACACCTATGTACTAGGGCGGCACTACTATTAGCAGCCCCTACAGCCCTATCCTGACCTGAGTGTGAGGTGACCTCAGGATGGGCGATAGTATAGGATACATACATGGAGACACCTATGTACTAGGGCGGCACTACTAGTAGCAGTCCCTACTGCCCTATCCTGACCTGAGTGTGAGGTGACCTCAGGATGGGCGATAGTATATGATACATACATAGAGACACCTATGTACTAGGGCTGCACTACTATTAGCAGCCCCTACTGCCCTATCCTGACCTGAGTGTGAGGTGACCTCAGGATGGGCGATAGTATATGATACATACATGGAGACACCTATGTACTAGGGCTGCACTACTATTAGCAGTCCCTACAGCCCTATCCTGACCTGAGTGTGAGGTGACCTCAGGGTGGGCGATAGTATATGATACATACACGGAGACACCTATGTACTAGGGCTGCACTACTATTAGCAGCCCCTACTGTCCTATCCTGACCTGAGTGTGAGGTGACCTCAGGGTGGGCGATAGTATAGGATACATACACGGAGACACCTATGTACTAGGGCGGCACTACTATTAGCAGCCTCTACAGCCCTATCCTGACCTGAGTGTGAGGTGACCTCAGGATGGGCGATAGTATATGATACATACATAGAGACACCTATGTACTAGGGCTGCACTACTATTAGCAGCCCCTACTGCCCTATCCTGACCTGAGTGTGAGGTGACCTCAGGATGGGCGATAGTATATGATACATACATGGAGACACCTATGTACTAGGGCTGCACTACTATTAGCAGCCCCTACTGTCCTATCCTGACCTGAGTGTGAGGTGACCTCAGGGTGGGCGATAGTATAGGATACATACACGGAGACACCTATGTACTAGGGCGGCACTACTATTAGCAGCCTCTACAGCCCTATCCTGACCTGAGTGTGAGGTGACCTCAGGATGGGCGATAGTATAGGATACATACACGGAGACACCTATGTACTAGGGCGGCACTACTATTAGCAGCCCCTACAGCCCTATCCTGACCTGAGTGTGAGGTGACCTCAGGATGGGCGATAGTATAGGATACATACACGGAGACACCCATGTACTAGGGCGGCACTACTATTAGCAGCCCCTACAGCCCTATCCTGACCTGAGTGTGAGGTGACCTCAGGGTGGGCGATAGTATATGATACATACACGGAGACACCCATGTACTAGGGCGGCACTACTATTAGCAGCCCCTACAGCCCTATCCTGACCTGAGTGTGAGGTGACCTCAGGATGGGTGATAGTATATGATACATACATGGAGACACCTATGTACTAGGGCGGCACTACTATTAGCAGTCTATACAGCCCTATCCTGACCTGAGTGTGAGGTGACCTCAGGGTGGGCGATAGTATATGATACATACACGGAGACACCTATGTACTAGGGCTGCACTACTATTAGCAGCCCCTACAGCCCTATCCTGACCTGAGTGTGAGGTGACCTCAGGGTGGGCGATAGTATAGGATACATACACGGAGACACCTATGTACTAGGGCGGCACTACTATTAGCAGCCCCTACTGCCCTATCCTGACCTGAGTGTGAGGTGACCTCAGGGTGGGCGATAGTATATGATACATACACGGAGACACCTATGTACTAGGGCTGCACTACTATTAGCAGCCCCTACAGCCCTATCCTGACCTGAGTGTGAGGTGACCTCAGGGTGTCACAGATCTGCTTAGTCAAGCTTACCTGTATGGTGATTCTGCTCTGTGTCTCAGTCTGACTCAGTCCTGTCTCCATTCATGCTGCCAGACAGTCTGTGCATTGCTGGTTCATTGATTGATTGCACCTGATGGAAATCCTGGCAGAAGCTGGAATCACCTGTAACCCTTTGCTCTCCTGTTCCATGTGGCTCACCTGTTTAGTTCAGACTGAAGTATTCTGGATTCCTGCCTCAGATTGCAGATTGCCCTCTGTCATTTGCTCCAATCAATACAAGGCAGGGGGGATAAATATCCTGCTCACAGAGGCAGAACTGACTTCAGCAACTTGTCTTCCTGCTGCATGTGCTGGATGTTCCGTACAGTTCAAGCCTGCTTCCTGGAATCCCTGCGTGAGTCTTCAGTGTTCAGCTCCCAGAGGCTCTGCTTGTCCGGCTGGTCCAGCGCTCACGGTCTGGTCCACAAATGGTCCAATTCCTGCTCCAGTTCCTGCTCATCTAGTTCCTGTGTTTATACTCGGTTTTCTTCAGTTATTTGTTATATGCCAAGTCAGCCATTTCAGTTCTGTTATCTCCGTCACCTGTTCCTGTGTCAACGCCAAGTCGCTACCCTGTCCTGATACCAGTTTCCTGACCTGCCTGCTACAAGCTGCATCCAGCTATTGTGTGCTACGTCTCTGCTGTAAGCTTCCAGTAATCCTGTCATTCAGCTGTATCCTGATCCCAGCCATCCAATCTTCAATCATTCAACCATCCAATCTTCAGTCATCCAGCCGTCCAATCTTCAGTCATCCAATCGTCCAATCTTCAGTCATCCAATCGTCCAATCTTCAGTCATCCAATCGTCCAATCTTCAGTCGTCCAATCTTCAGTCATCCAATCGTCCCATCTTCAGTCGTCCAATCTTCAGTCAGCCAATTGTCCAATCTTCAGGTATCCTTTTCTCTAAACTCAAATCCTGTACATTGCCTTATCCTCCCAGAACTACCGGCACATATCTTGTTTATTTTGAACGGACTGCCATCTTGTTTATTTTTGCAAAGGACTGCTATCTTTTGTTACTTGTTATTTATCAGAGACTTGCATCTAGTTATTATTTGTCCAATCAAGAAGTATTGATCCTGGTTACATTATCTGTTATATGAGTTCCTTCAATAAACCTGTTTGTGTTAACCCATCTCCGGCTGGTCACGCCTCTCTTCCTGAGATCCGCACCACTCCATCAATCCACCATCTGACCACTCCAGTCACGACTGATTCCACACACCCATTTCGTGACAGTTTGCTGAAGTCACATGGACTTGGTCAGTGATCAGAGTGTGAGAAGTGTGGGTTGTCTAGATCACAGTACCAGCATGGAGAGACAGATTGATCTTCAGTTCTTACTCACAAAGTTCTGGCAAGACTTATCTGGTTGTTCTTGCAAGCTGCAGCAATCCTTGCCGGCTAATGAATCCTCACGTGTCACATCTGCAGCCGCATGTCATTTGGCCTCTTCACCTCTACCCCCTGACTACCTGGCTACTCCAAAGGAGGACGATGAGGCTTCTGCGGACAGTGGGTCTGTCATAAGTCCGTTACTTTGCCATCTGCAATCTGGTTCTGCTTGGACCTTTAAAGAGCCAGAATCAGAGACATTAAAGGTTTTACACCAGTTACTGAATCAACTACAGGAATTACCATCTAAAATTTTTTCTGTAGTCTCCGCCATATTGGACAGTTCTTTGGTACCCCTTTCCAGTGGAACTGTGCGCAAAGGAACTTCCACTACACTTCCAAGTACTCCTGAGAAGTCCTCTCATAAGCCTTGTAAGGACATACCACAAAGCAGACCACGAGCCCAGCTGTCTGAGGAGGAACGTCAGCGGCGCAGGCAGCTAGACCTGTGCTTCTATTGTGGTGGTTCAGACCATTTCATAGAATATTGTTCTCTCCGTCTGCCCAGAAATGGGGAGATTCCTCCCGTTACAGCTCAGAAAGAAACCCGAGTTAATACTTGGGGCTCTAGAACAAAGATCATCTTGGCCAAACACGGTTTTACTGCTGTCCACAGAGCTCCTGGGAAGGTTCCTGTATCCATTACTGGAGGTGGAGTCTCAGGATTTTCTGCCCAAAAGCATGTGTCCGTCTCATCAACCTCAGGAGGGTTGTCCAATACCGCAGCCCCAGCAGAGGTATCTTGTGCTAAAGATTCAGAACGAGTATCCCGTCTCCAGCCCCAAGAGGGGGTTCAGCCTTTTCAGCCCCAGAGGGGAGTTCAGCCTCTCCAGTCTCAAGAAGGGGTCTGCTGTATCCAGCCCCAGAAGGGGGTCCAGAATCTTCAGCCCCAGGAGGGGGCTCTCAGTCTCCAGCCCCAGGAGGGGGCTCTCAGTCTCCAGCCCCAGGAGGGGGCTCTCAGTCTCCAGCCCCAAGAGGGGGCTCACAGTCTCCTGCCCCAAGAGGGGGCTCACAGTCTCCTGCCCCAAGAGGGGGCTCACAGTCTCCTGCCCCAAGAGGGGGCTCACAGTCTCCTGCCCCAAGAGGGGGCTCAAAGTCTCCTGCCCCAAGAGGGGGCTCAAAGTCTCCTGCCCCAAGAGGGGGCTCAAAGTCTCCTGCCCCAAGAGGGGGCTCAAAGTCTCCTGCCCCAAGAGGGGGCTCAAAGTCTCCTGCCCCAAGAGGGGGCTCAAAGTCTCCTGCCCCAAGAGGGGGCTCAAAGTCTCCTGCCCCAAGAGGGGGCTCAAAGTCTCCTGCCCCAAGAGGGGGCTCAAAGTCTCCTGCCCCAAGAGGGGGCTCAAAATCTCCTGCCCCAAGAGGGGGCTCAAAGTCTCCTGCCCCAAGAGGGGGTTCAAAGTCTCCTGCCCCAAGAGGGGGTTCAAAGTCTCCTGCCCCAAGAGGGGGTTCACTGTCTCCAGTCCCAGAAGAGGGCTTTCTGTGTCCAGCCCCAAAATGGGGTGAATCCAGGTGTCGAGCTCCAAGAGGGGGAAATTCCAAGTGTCCAGTCCCAGGAGGGGGTCCTGTATACCAGAGACCCTGGAGGAGAGTCGGACACTTCTGCCCTGGCCTCCGGGCCTGAGGACACTTCTGCCCTGGCCTCCGGGCCTGAGGACACTTCTGCCCTGGCCTCCGGGCCTGAGGACACTTCTGCCCTGGCCTCCGGGCCTGAGGACACTTCTGCCCTGGCCTCCGGGCCTGAGGACACTTCTGCCCTGGCCTCCGGGCCTGAGGACACACCTGCCCTGGCCTCCGGGCCTGAGGACACACCTGCCCTGGCCTCCGGGCCTGAGGTTGTTCCAGTTATTCCAGTGCAGACTGCCTTGCCCAAGGCATCCGAGGGGTCTGCCATGCACAAAACACTCAATGTGCCCGCCGTGTCTGAGGCTTCCGTGGTTCCAGTTTTTCCTATAAAGTCCAAGATTCTTGATCAGCTGAAGCCTTCCAAAGCCCCAATTCCATCAAAACCATTTCAAGATTCAAGCAGAGAATATTCGCCCATCTATTTTGATGGGGATCTTGTCCATTATGAAGCCCTGGTGAACCAATATTTGTCTATATTGGAAACCGAACCTTCATCTGGTCTCACGCTAGCCAACATCGTCAGTTACCTGTTTTTGTCATTTAAAGGAAAAGCTTTGGAGTGGGCTTGTCCGCTTTATGAATCTAACGACTCCAGACTTCGAGATCTGACATCCTTCTCCAAGGCCGTAGTGGAAAGGTTCGGTTCAAAGACTCCCTGTAAGAATTCCTCCACCACTACAGTTAAAAGTCATCCGGTGGCCAAAACCAACCATTCTTTGCCATCCATCCAAGATTGTGCGCCATCTCAACAATGCCTTAGAACCTCCAAGGTTTCAAAAAATTGTCTATTGATGCCCAAATCTATGGACGTTAGAATTGGGTACACATCCATGTCCACCCATTGTGTTGGTTCCTCTGGACTGTCCAACTCTCCAGGATCATCTTCTGAAAAGCAATCTGCCCCGTCAATACCCACCATATGTATTGGATCTTCCGCTTCATGCTACCTCAGTGGTCCTTCAGGGAGTTTCAATTCAACTGAGAGGTCTTCAATCCTGACCTTAGACCAAGACTCAAATTCAGAGTATGATTCTGATTATGATGCCACTCCCTTCCTGGGAGGTCCTGTGCTCTCTGGTGCCTGTTTTGCAGAACCTAAAGCTTCACCTTCCTCAAAAAAATCAAAGCATTCATCTAAGAAAAAGAAGAAGCATCGTCGTTAACCTTGAGCTCCCTTCCAAAGAAGGTTCTGGCATAGGTGTCCGGAGTCCACCCTGAAGGAGGGGGTAATGTCACAGATCTGCTTAGTCAAGCTTACCTGTATGGTGATTCTGCTCTGTGTCTCAGTCTGACTCCATTCATGCTGCCAGACAGTCTGTGCATTGCTGGTTCATTGATTGATTGCACCTGATAGAAATCCTGGCAGAAGCTGGAATCACCTGTAACCCTTTGCTCTCCTGTTCCATGTGGCTCACCTGTTTAGTTCAGACTGAAGTATTCTGGATTCCTGCCTCAGATTGCAGATTGCCCTCTGTCATTTCCTCCAATCAATACAAGGCAGGGGGGATAAATATCCTGCTCACAGAGGCAGAACTGACTTCAGCAACTTGTCTTCCTGCTGCATGTGCTGGATGTTCCGTACAGTTCAAGCCTGCTTCCTGGAATCCCTGCGTGAGTCTTCAGTGTTCAGCTCCCAGAGGCTCTGCTTGTCCGGCTGGTCCAGCGCTCACGGTCTGGTCCACAAATGGTCCAATTCCTGCTCCAGTTCCTGCTCATCTAGTTCCTGTGTTTATACTCGGTTTTCTTCAGTTATTTGTTATATGCCAAGTCAGCCATTTCAGTTCTGTTATCTCCGTCACCTGTTCCTGTGTCAACGCCAAGTCGCTACCCTGTCCTGATACCAGTTTCCTGACCTGCCTGCTACAAGCTGCATCCAGCTATTGTGTGCTACGTCTCTGCTGTAAGCTTCCAGTAATCCTGTCATTCAGCTGTATCCTGATCCCAGCCATCCAATCTTCAATCATTCAACCATCCAATCTTCAGTCATCCAGCCGTCCAATCTTCAGTCATCCAATCGTCCAATCTTCAGTCATCCAATCGTCCAATCTTCAGTCATCCAATCGTCCAATCTTCAGTCGTCCAATCTTCAGTCATCCAATCGTCCCATCTTCAGTCGTCCAATCTTCAGTCAGCCAATTGTCCAATCTTCAGGTAGCCTTTTCTCTAAACTCAAATCCTGTACATTGCCTTATCCTCCCAGAACTACCGGCACATATCTTGTTTATTTTGAACGGACTGCCATCTTGTTTATTTTTGCAAAGGACTGCTATCTTTTGTTACTTGTTATTTATCAGAGACTTGCATCTAGTTATTATTTGTCCAATCAAGAAGTATTGATCCTGGTTACATTATCTGTTATATGAGTTCCTTCAATAAACCTGTTTGTGTTAACCCATCTCCGGCTGGTCACGCCTCTCTTCCTGAGATCCGCACCACTCCATCAATCCACCATCTGACCACTCCAGTCACGACTGATTCCACACACCCATTTCGTGACACAGGATGGGCGATAGTATATGATACATACACGGAGACACCTATGTACTAGGGCGGCACTACTATTAGCAGCCCCTACTGCCCTATCCTGACCTGAGTGTGAGGTGACCTCAGGATGGGCGATAGTATATGATACATACACGGAGACACCTATGTACTAGGGCGGCACTACTATTAGCAGCCCCTACAGCCCTATCCTGACCTGAGTGTGAGGTGACCTCAGGGTGGGCGAAAGTATAGGATACATACACGGAGACACCTATGTACTAGGGCGTCACTACTATTAGCAGCCCCTACTGCCCTATCCTGACCTGAGTGTGAGGTGACCTCAGGGTGGGCGTTAGTATAGGATACATACCTGGAGACACCTATGTACTAGGGCGGCACTACTATTAGCAGCCCCTACAGCCCTATCCTGACCTGAGTGTGAGGTGACCTCAGGATGGGCGATAGTATAGGATACATACACGGAGACACCTATGTACTAGGGCGGCACTACTATTAGCAGCCCCTATTGCCCTATCCTGACCTGAGTGTGAGGTGACCTCAGGGTGGGCGATAGTATATGATACATACACGGAGACACCTATGTACTAGGGCTGCACTACTATTAGCAGCCCCTACTGTCCTATCCTGACCTGAGTGTGAGGTGACCTCAGGGTGGGTGATAGTATATGATACATACATGGAGACACCTATGTACTAGGGCTGCACTACTATTAGCAGCCCCTACTGCCCTATCCTGACCTGAGTGTGAGGTGACCTCAGGATGGGCGATAGTATATGATACATACATGGAGACACCTATGTAGTACGGCGGCACTACTATTAGCAGCCCCTACTGCCCTATCCTGACCTGAGTGTGAGGTGACCTCAGGGTGGGCGATAGTATATGATACATACATGGAGACACCTATGTAGTACGGCGGCACTACTATTAGCAGCCCCTACAGCCCTATCCTGACCTGACTGTGAGGTGACCTCAGGGTGGGCGATAGTATAGGATACATACACGGAGACACCTATGTACTAGGGCGGCACTACTATTAGCAGCCCCTACAGCCCTATCCTGACCTGAGTGTGAGGTGACCTCAGGATGGGCGATAGTATATGATACATACATGGAGACACCTATGTACTAGGGCGGCACTACTATTAGCAGCCCCTACTGCCCTATCCTGACCTGAGTGTGAGGTGACCTCAGGATGGGCGATAGTATATGATACATACATGGAGACACCTATGTACTAGGGCGGCACTACTATTAGCAGCCCCTACTGCCCTATCCTGACCTGAGTGTGAGGTGACCTCAGGATGGGCGATAGTATATGATACATACATGGAGACACCTATGTACTAGGGCGGCACTACTATTAGCAGCCCCTACAGCCCTATCCTGACCTGAGTGTGAGGTGACCTCAGGGTGGGCGATAGTATAGGATACATACACGGAGACACCTATGTACTAGGGCTGCACTACTATTAGCAGCCCCTACTGCCCTATCCTGACCTGAGTGTGAGGTGACCTCAGGGTGGGCGATAGTATATGATACATACATGGAGACACCTATGTACTAGGGCTGCACTACTATTAGCAGCCCCTACTGCCCTATCCTGACCTGAGTGTGAGGTGACCTCAGGGTGGGTGATAGTATATGATACATACACGGAGACACCTATGTACTAGGGCGGCACTACTATTAGCAGCCCCTACTGCCCTATCCTGACCTGAGTGTGAGGTGACCTCAGGATGGGCGATAGTATATGATACATACATGGAGACACCTATGTACTAGGGCTGCACTACTTTTAGCAGCCCCTACTGCCCTATCCTGACCTGAGTGTGAGGTGACCTCAGGGTGGGCGATAGTATAGGATACATACACGGAGACACCTATGTACTAGGGCTGCACTACTATTAGCAGCCCCTACTGCCCTATCCTGACCTGAGTGTGAGGTGACCTCAGGATGGGCGATAGTATATGATACATACACTGAGACACCTATGTACTAGGGCGGCACTACTATTAGCAGCCCCTACAGTCCTATCCTGACCTGAGTGTGAGGTGACCTCAGGGTGGGCGATAGTATATGATACATACATGGAGACACCTATGTACTAGGGCTGCACTACTATTAGCAGCCCCTACTGCCCTATCCTGACCTGAGTGTGAGGTGACCTCAGGGTGGGTGATAGTATATGATACATACACGGAGACACCTATGTACTAGGGCGGCACTACTATTAGCAGCCCCTACTGCCCTATCCTGACCTGAGTGTGAGGTGACCTCAGGATGGGCGATAGTATATGATACATACATGGAGACACCTATGTACTAGGGCTGCACTACTTTTAGCAGCCCCTACTGCCCTATCCTGACCTGAGTGTGAGGTGACCTCAGGGTGGGCGATAGTATAGGATACATACACGGAGACACCTATGTACTAGGGCTGCACTACTATTAGCAGCCCCTACTGCCCTATCCTGACCTGAGTGTGAGGTGACCTCAGGATGGGCGATAGTATATGATACATACACTGAGACACCTATGTACTAGGGCGGCACTACTATTAGCAGCCCCTACAGTCCTATCCTGACCTGAGTGTGAGGTGACCTCAGGGTGGGCGATAGTATATGATACATACATGGAGACACCTATGTACTAGGGCGGCACTACTATTAGCAGCCCCTACTGCCTTATCCTGACCTGAGTGTGAGGTGACCTCAGGATGGGCGATAGTATAGGAAACATACACGGAGACACCTATGTACTAGGGCTGCACTACTATTAGCAGCCCCTACAGCCCTATCCTGACCTGAGTGTGAGGTGACCTCAGGGTGGGCGATAGTATATGATACATACACGGAGACACCTATGTACTAGGGCTGCACTACTATTAGCAGCCCCTACAGCCCTATCCTGACCTGAGTGTGAGGTGACCTCAGGATGGGCGATAGTATATGATACATACATGGAGACACCTATGTACTAGGGCTGCACTACTATTAGCAGCCCCTACAGCCCTATCCTGACCTGAGTGTGAGGTGACCTCAGGGTGGGCGATAGTATATGATACATACATGGAGACACCTATGTACTAGGGCTGCACTACTATTAGCAGCCCCTACTGCCCTATCCTGACCTGAGTGTGAGGTGACCTCAGGGTGGGTGATAGTATATGATACATACATGGAGACACCTATGTACTAGGGCTGCACTACTATTAGCAGCCCCTACAGCCCTATCCTGACCTGAGTGTGAGGTGACCTCAGGGTGGGCGATAGTATATGATACATACATGGAGACACCTATGTACTAGGGCTGCACTACTATTAGCAGCCCCTACTGCCCAATCCTGACCTGAGTGTGAGGTGACCTCAGGATGGGCGATAGTATATGATACATACACGGAGACACCTATGTACTAGGGCGGCACTACTATTAGCAGCCCCTACAACCCTATCCTGACCTGAGTGTGAGGTGACCTCAGGGTGGGCGATAGTATATGATACATACATGGAGACACCTATGTACTAGGGCTGCACTACTATTAGCAGCCCCTACAGTCCTATCCTGACCTGAGTGTGAGGTGACCTCAGGGTGGGCGATAGTATATGATACATACACGGAGACACCTATGTACTAGGGCTGCACTACTATTAGCAGCCCCTACAGCCCTATCCTGACCTGAGTGCGAGGTGACCTCAGGGTGGGCTATAGTACAGGATACATACATGGAGACACCTATGTACTAGGGCGGCACTACTATTAGCAGCCCCTACAGCTCTATCCTGACCTGAGTGCGAGGTGACCTCAGGGTGGGCGATAGTATATGATACATACATGCAGACACCTATGTACTAGGGCGGCACTACTATTAGCAGCCCCTACTGCCCTATCCTGACCTGAGTGTGAGGTGACCTCAGGGTGGGCGATAGTATATGATACATACATGGAGACACCTATGTACTAGGGCTGCACTACTATTAGCAGCCCCTACAGCCCTATCCTGACCTGAGTGTGAGGTGACCTCAGGGTGGGCGATAGTATATGATACATACACGGAGACACCTATGTACTAGGGCGGCACTACTATTAGCAGCCCCTACAGCCCTATCCTGACCTGACTGTGAGGTGACCTCAGGGTGGGCGATAGTATAGGATACATACACGGAGACACCTATGTACTAGGGCGGCACTACTATTAGCAGCCCCTACAGCCCTATCCTGACCTGACTGTGAGGTGACCTCAGGGTGGGCGATAGTATAGGATACATACACGGAGACACCTATGTACTAGGGCGGCACTACTATTAGCAGCCCCTACTGCCCTATTCTGACCTGAGTGTGAGGTGACCTCAGGGTGGGCGATAGTATATAATACATACATGGAGACACCTATGTACTAGGGCGGCACTACTATTAGCAGCCACTACTGCCCTATCCTGACCTGAGTGTGAGGTGACCTCAGGGTGGGCGATAGTATATGATACATACATGGAGACACCTATGTACTAGGGCTGCACTACTATTAGCAGCCCCTACAGTCCTATCCTGACCTGACTGTGAGGTGACCTCAGGGTGGGCGATAGTATATGATACATACATGGAGACACCTATGTACTAGGGCTGCACTACTATTAGCAGCCCCTACAGTCCTATCCTGACCTGACTGTGAGGTGACCTCAGGGTGGGCGATAGTATATGATACATACATGGAGACACCTATGTACTAGGGCTGCACTACTATTAGCAGCCCCTACAGCCCTATCCTGACCTGAGTGTGAGGTGACCTCAGGATGGGCGATAGTATATGATACATACACGGAGACACCTATGTACTAGGGCGGCACTACTATTAGCAGCCCCTACAGCCCTATCCTGACCTGACTGTGAGGTGACCTCAGGGTGGGCGATAGTATAGGATACATACACGGAGACACCTATGTACTAGGGCGGCACTACTATTAGCAGCCCCTACAGCCCTATCCTGACCTGACTGTGAGGTGACCTCAGGGTGGGCGATAGTATAGGATACATACACGGAGACACCTATGTACTAGGGCGGCACTACTATTAGCAGCCCCTACTGCCCTATTCTGACCTGAGTGTGAGGTGACCTCAGGGTGGGCGATAGTATATAATACATACATGGAGACACCTATGTACTAGGGCGGCACTACTATTAGCAGCCCCTACTGCCCTATCCTGACCTGAGTGTGAGGTGACCTCAGGGTGGGCGATAGTATATGATACATACATGGAGACACCTATGTACTAGGGCTGCACTACTATTAGCAGCCCCTACAGTTCTATCCTGACCTGACTGTGAGGTGACCTCAGGGTGGGCGATAGTATATGATACATACATGGAGACACCTATGTACTAGGGCTGCACTATTAGCAGCCCCTACAGCCCTATCCTGACCTGAGTGTGAGGTGACCTCAGGATGGGCGATAGTATATGATACATACACGGAGACACCTATGTACTAGGGCTGCACTACTATTAGCAGCCCCTACAGTCCTATCCTGACCTGAGTGTGAGGTGACCTCAGGGTGGGCGATAGTATAGGATACATACATGAGACACCTATGTACTAGGGCGGCACTACTATTAGCAGCCCCTACAGCCCTATCCTGACCTGAGTGTGAGGTGACCTCAGGATGGGCGATAGTATATGATACATACACGGAGACACCTATGTACTAGGGCTGTACTACTATTAGCAGCCCCTACTGCCCTATCCTGACCTGAGTGTGAGGTGACCTCAGGATGGGCGATAGTATATGATACATACACGGAGACACCTATGTACTAGGGCTGCACTACTATTAGCAGCCCCTACAGCCCTATCCTGACCTGACTGTGAGGTGACCTCAGGGTGGGCGATAGTATATGATTTATACATGGAGACACCTATGTACTAGGGCTGCACTACTATTAGCAGCCCCTACAGCCCTATCCTGACCTGACTGTGAGGTGACCTCAGGGTGGGCGATAGTATAGGATACATACATGGAGACACCTATGTACTAGGGCTGCACTACTATTAGCAGCCCCTACAGCCCTATCCTGACCTGAGTGTGAGGTGACCTCAGGATGGGCGATAGTATATGATACATACACGGAGACACCCATGTACTAGGGCGGCACTACTATTAGCAGCCCCTACTGCCCTATCCTGACCTGAGTGTGAGGTGACCTCAGGACGGGCGATAGTATAGGATACATACACGGAGACACCTATGTACTAGGGCGGCACTACTATTAGCAGCCTCTACAGCCCTATCCTGACCTGAGTGTGAGGTGACCTCAGGATGGGCGATAGTATAGGATACATACATGGAGACACCTATGTACTAGGGCTGCACTACTATCAGCAGCCCCTACAGCCCTATCCTGACCTGAGTGTGAGGTGACCTCAGGATGGGCGATAGTATAGGATACATACATGGAGACACCTATGTACTAGGGCGGCACTACTATTAGCAGCCCCTACAGTCCTATCCTGACCTGAGTGTGAGGTGACCTCAGGATGGGTGATAGTATAGCATACATACATGGAGACACCTATGTACTAGGGCTGCACTACTATTAGCAGCCCCTACAGCCCTATCCTGACCTGAGTGTGAGGTGACCTCAGGGTGGGCGATAGTATATGATACATACAAGGAGACACCTATGTACTAGGGCTGCACTACTATTAGCAGCCCCTACTGTCCTATCCTGACCTGAGTGTGAGGTGACCTCAGGATGGGCGATAGTATAGGATACATACACGGAGACACCTATGTACTAGGGCGGCACTACTATTAGCAGCCCCTACAGCCCTATCCTGACCTGAGTGTGAGGTGACCTCAGGGTGGGCGATAGTATATGATACATACACGGAGACACCTATGTACTAGGGCGGCACTACTATTAGCAGCCCCTACAGCCCTATCCTGACCTGACTGTGAGGTGACCTCAGGGTGGGCGATAGTATAGGATACATACATGGAGACACCTATGTACTAGGGCTGCACTACTATTAGCAGCCCCTACTGCCCTATCCTGACCTGAGTGTGAGGTGACCTCAGGGTGGGCGATAGTATATGATACATACACGGAGACACCTATGTACTAGGGCTGCACTACTATTAGCAGCCCCTACTGTCCTATCCTGACCTGAGTGTGAGGTGACCTCAGGATGGGCGATAGTATAGGATACATACATGGAGACACCTATGTACTAGGGCGGCACTACTATTAGCAGCCCCTACAGTCCTATCCTGACCTGAGTGTGAGGTGACCTCAGGATGGGTGATAGTATAGCATACATACATGGAGACACCTATGTACTAGGGCTGCACTACTATTAGCAGCCCCTACAGCCCTATCCTGACCTGAGTGTGAGGTGACCTCAGGGTGGGCGATAGTATATGATACATACACGGAGACACCTATGTACTAGGGCTGCACTACTATTAGCAGCCCCTACTGTCCTATCCTGACCTGAGTGTGAGGTGACCTCAGGATGGGCGATAGTATAGGATACATACACGGAGACACCCATGTACTAGGGCGGCACTACTATTAGCAGCCCCTACAGCCCTATCCTGTACAGCCCTATCCTGACCTGAGTGTGAGGTGACCTCAGGGTGGGCGATAGTATAGGATACATACACGGAGACACCTATGTACTAGGGCTGCACTACTATTAGCAGCCCCTACTGTCCTATCCTGACCTGAGTGTGAGGTGACCTCAGGATGGGCGATAGTATAGGATACATACACGGAGACACCTATGTACTAGGGCGGCACTACTATTAGCAGCCCCTACAGCCCTATCCTGACCTGAGTGTGAGGTGACCTCAGGGTGGGCGATAGTATATGATACATACACGGAGACACCTATGTACTAGGGCGGCACTACTATTAGCAGCCCCTACAGCCCTATCCTGACCTGACTGTGAGGTGACCTCAGGGTGGGCGATAGTATAGGATACATACATGGAGACACCTATGTACTAGGGCTGCACTACTATTAGCAGCCCCTACTGCCCTATCCTGACCTGAGTGTGAGGTGACCTCAGGGTGGGCGATTTTATATGATACATACACGGAGACACCTATGTACTAGGGCTGCACTACTATTAGCAGCCCCTACTGTCCTATCCTGACCTGAGTGTGAGGTGACCTCAGGATGGGCGATAGTATAGGATACATACACGGAGACACCCATGTACTAGGGCGGCACTACTATTAGCAGCCCCTACAGCCCTATCCTGACCTGAGTGTGAGGTGACCTCAGGGTGGGCGATAGTATAGGATACATACACGGAGACACCTATGTACTAGGGCTGCACTACTATTAGCAGCCCCTACTGTCCTATCCTGACCTGAGTGTGAGGTGACCTCAGGATGGGCGATAGTATAGGATACATACACGGAGACACCTATGTACTAGGGCGGCACTACTATTAGCAGCCCCTACGGCCCTATCCTGACCTGAGTGTGAGGTGACCTCAGGGTGGGCGATAGTATATGATACATACACGGAGACACCTATGTACTAGGGCTGCACTACTATTAGCAGCCCCTACAGCCCTATCCTGACCTGAGTGTGAGGTGACCTCAGGGTGGGCGATAGTATAGGATACATACATGGAGACACCTATGTACTAGGGCTGCACTACTATTAGCAGCCCCTACTGCCCTATCCTGACCTGAGTGTGAGGTGACCTCAGGGTGGGCGATAGTATAGGATACATACATGGAGACACCTATGTACTAGGGCTGCACTACTATTAGCAGCACCTACAGCCCTATCCTGACCTGAGTGTGAGGTGACCTCAGGGTGGGCGATAGTATAGGATACATACACGGAGACACCTATGTACTAGGGCTGCACTACTATTAGCAGCCCCTACTGCCCTATCCTGACCTGAGTGTGTGGTGACCTCTGGATGGGCGATAGTATATGATACATACACGGAGACACCTATGTACTAGGGCGGCACTACTATTAGCAGCCCCTACGGACGGCCCTATCCTGCCCTGAGTGTGAGGTGACCTCAGGATGGGCGATAGTATAGGATACATACACGGAGACACCTATGTACTAGGGCGGCACTACTATTACCAGCCCCTACGGCCCTATCCTGACCTGAGTGTGAGGTGACCTCAGGGTGGGCGATAGTATATGATACATACATGGAGACACCTATGTACTAGGGCTGCACTACTATTAGCAGCCCCTACAGCCCTATCCTGACCTGAGTGTGAGGTGACCTCAGGGTGGGCGATAGTATATGATACATACATGGAGACACCTATGTACTAGGGCGGCACTACTATTAGCAGCCTCTACAGCCCTATCCTGACCTGAGTGTGAGGTGACCTCAGGATGGGCGATAGTATATGATACATACATGGAGACACCTATGTACTAGGGCTGCACTACTATTAGCAGCCCCTACAGCCCTATCCTGACCTGAGTGTGAGGTGACCTCAGGGTGGGCGATAGTATATGATACATACATGGAGACACCTATGTACTAGGGCGGCACTACTATTAGCAGCCCCTACAGTCCTATCCTGACCTGAGTGTGAGGTGACCTCAGGGTGGGCGATAGTATAGGATACATACATGGAGACACCTATGTACTAGGGCGGCACTACTATTAGCAGCCCCTACTGTCCTATCCTGACCTGAGTGTGAGGTGACCTCAGGGTGGGCGATAGTATATGATACATACACGGAGACACCTATGTACTAGGGCGGCAATACTATTAGCAGCCCCTACAGCCCTATCCTGACCTGAGTGTGAGGTGACCTCAGGGTGGGCGATAGTATAGGATACATACATGGAGACACCTATGTACTAGGGCTGCACTACTATTAGCAGCCCCTACTGCCCTATCCTGACCTGAGTGTGAGGTGACCTCAGGATGGGCGATAGTATATGATACATACACGGAGACACCTATGTACTAGGGCGGCACTACTATTAGCAGCCCCTACAGTCCTATCCTGACCTGAGTGTGAGGTGACCTCAGGGTGGGCGATAGTATATGATACATACACGGAGACACCTATGTACTAGGGCGGCACTACTATTAGCAGCCCCTACAGCCCTATCCTGACCTGAGTGTGAGGTGACCACAGGGTGGGTCGATAGTATAGGATACATACACGGAGACACCTATGTACTAGGGCTGCACTACTATTAGCAGCCCTACTGCCCTATCCTGACCTGAGTGTGAGGTGACCTCAGGATGGGCGATAGTATATGAGTAGATAAGGCACACTTTTTCTTCAAACTAATTGGTTTTGACAGGTCCACGCCCCTTTTATACAGGTTGTCCATGCCCCCATTTATTGAGACTGTAACTTCATACACTGATATTGACTATGTGAAATAACACATATATAAAGCTCGCTTAATGTTATCTTAACCAGCTGGAAGAATTTCTAAACATAATGCTAAAAAAGGTAGATCTTGTTTTATATCAAATTTGATTTGTGTAGGATGTCTCGCAACGCCGATCATCAAAACATATAACGTATATAATTATAACGTATTAAAGCCGGGTAATTGGTATCGATCATAGATCTTTCACGGCGAATAATACAGACATATCATTACCAACTATAATAACACTTACCTTAGAACGATCCAAAAAGCACTACAACGAAGTGCCTGACCAAGCGTGTATCAAAAAATAAAAAATAAAAAGTTATACTCCACACGATAACTTCCACACCAGCTAAGGTCCATCTTGCTTTTAAAATGAAATATCAGAGATAACAAAGAGGTCTGGGTATACATCTGTTATGCATTTAAAGATACAGGAGACAGTCAGTCTGGGCCTGACATGTTGTAGGCATTTAAATTTAAAGACACACAGCGTGAGAAGTATAGTGTTACTTTTAGAAAGACATCAGATATGACGGATGATTGTAATTTTCAAAAGTAATTTTAAACACCGGATTCCATAGTCTTTGAAGACGTTGATATTTACGTATGACGCAATTAGCGTAGACAGCACAGCAGGGTTGGTAACAATTATATTCATTAGAAAGCTCATACCTCTGAAAAAAACATTTTCACACGACTAGCAGATTAATTAGTTTAGACAGTACAAAGAAAGGCCATGAAATCTTTGCAACAGAGCATGAGTGGCATCTAGTGGCCATGTATTGCAGTTGCAAGCAAGTTCCAGACGGAGCTAGAGACTACAGAATTAACTTATATATATATATACAGTATATATATATATATATATATATATATATATATATATATACAGTATATATATATATATGTGTGTAATGTGATGGTATCATTATATTATGTGATGAATAAAATATAATAATATAATATAATGTAATATAATGATATGTCTGTATTATTCGCCGTGAAAGATCTATGATCGATACCAATTACCCGGCTTTAATACGTTATAATTATATACGTTATATGTTTTGATGATCGGCGTTGCGAGACATCCTACACAAATCAAATTTGATATAAAACAAGATCTACCTTTTTTAGCATTATGTTTAGAAATTCTTCCAGCTGGTTAAGATAACATTAAGCGAGCTTTATATATGTGTTATTTCACATAGTCAATATCAGTGTATGAAGTTACAGTCTCAATAAATGGGGGCATGGACAACCTGTATAGTCGGCAAAACACTATAAACAGCTATACCAGACCCCGGCTATACAAGGTGAATTTTGACGATTGGCTAGCGGTGTTTTTATAATGTGTTTTTGTGTTAAATGTTGCATATCGCCGCAAAATCATGAATAGTGTCCACAGGAGTTGTTGTTATCATGACTTAAATGACGGTTTTTTTTTTTTTTTTTTTTCTCAAGTCAGCGAATGTGTCGTTAATTGATAATATATGTATTACAGATGACATAGCTAGCCGGTATGAACCTACGGTACCTAGGGCCGATACGTGTGAAGCGGGACCATCCGGATACAGAGAACCGACATCGGGTGTTGTATCAAACGCCAAACAACCCAACAGCTCATTGGCTAAAGGAGCAAAAAGACCTCAGATCAGCGATCAAGCTTTCTGGTCATTGTTTAAAGGAACCATGCCGGCGCAAACCTTTGACAAATACCCGTGTATGTTTATTTATTTGGTTTCTTATATAGCACAACATTTACAATTGTTCTTTACAAATGGAAACCACAGGTATTAAACAGCCTGTGTAGACGTAAGCCGACAAGGAAGGTGGGGGTTGGGAGGTGATCCTGAAGTTGTTATAAAGCGACTGTCTTTGTGGCCGCGTATGTGTAACTAAAACGGTGTGATTTTTATTACAGTAGGAACCACGCCGATGGAAAGATCTGGCAAATATTCAGGTGTGTAATGTAATGTTTATTTATTTAGTTTCTTATATAGGACCGCGTTCATCATTGTTCTTTACAAATGGAAACCACAGGTGTTAAACAGACTGTGTAGATGCAAACCGACATGGATGGGGTGGGTGTTTTGGGAGGCGGGTCTGAAGGTTTTATAAAGCGGTTGTCTTAGTGTCCGCGAATGTGTAACTAAAACGTTGTTATTTTTTATTTACAGCGGATCCGCGACGATTCGCAAAAATGATAGCCGCGGCTGGGGTTGCTCAACCACTCAATGCTGAAATGGATGGGGGTGAATCAGCTAAAACGGTGATCGACCCACAACGTCAAGAAAATGTATCAAGGGCCGAGATCATGGCCACCGAGCGCGACGATTTCAAGCCAAGCAAGCGGAGAATTACAAAAAGTCGAGCCGGTCAAGAAAACAAGGCCGATTTATCAGACCTTAAAAGAAAATTGAAATATTCGGAAGGTAGACCCGTGAGAAAAAGAATTGCATTACAAACAGTGCCAACCGTGAGTAATGTGGATTACCCGCACGCATTTACAACACCTGCAACACCTACTGAATCCGACATTGACATTGCCGGTAATACAAAGACTGTGAAGACTCGTAAAACTTTACGACTGTCAAGAGAGATATACACGCCGCTGACGGATGATGATGTCATCGTGATTTCAGACACGCAGGAACATCATACTGCAGAAACGCAAAGCGTAGTCAGTAACACGCCTGCAGATACATTATCCGCTAATGATGAGGACTTAAATGGGCAAACATTTTTTATCACCCCTAGTGAAGAGTCAGTCTCAGATACACCACAGAATGATGATGAGGCTGTAACATCTGTAGCCGGAATTCCTGATAAAGTAATGGGTGATGATTACACAAAACTACCCAGTGTTTTTACCACGGTCGGCGAGGCAACCGCATCGGGCGGTGCGGATGCCCCGCCGACCGTGGTATCGACAGACATAGTTGATGGGAGTCAGAATGTGGAACAATTAGGACAAGATGCGGAAATACAATACTACGCGGTCATGGGGAGGATGCGTGAGCATATAGGGTACATGCGTAGAAATGTCAATACCATGTTGAACCGTATAAAAGATGAGCTTTATGGTTCAAAAAAGAAGCCAGAGATCATTAAAGAACTTGTAGAAATGTACATGAATGTAACATCAAATCATATAGCAGAGACCGTGAGGACTAGGGATTTTATTAAAGCGAACATGTATCATTTTGCCGAGATAATTGAAACGGATCCGTGACTAGGCATGGTGGGTTATGGGGTGAAACGTAATTTACATGTGTGTAAAAAAGCCCCAAGAATTAAAGCAAATGTACCGTGCAAAATCTCACACTTATTTCGCCGTTCGAAAATAAAACAGGCTTTAAAATGCATATACAGGCTGAGAAAGCGTAAACAACACAGGGTGCGAGGCACACCCCCAACCCCGGGTGCACAGGCTGACAAATCGCCGGACCAACCATCACCGGGTGACGTTGCGTCACCTGACAATGTTGAACACCCCGCAACGCCCAGGCATAATGACATAGATGGGAGAGCGCCACCCGGTGATGGTGAAGGTCGGCGAGATGTGTACTTAGAAGCGGTTAACAGGTATGAGCGACACCATCCTAATTTCAGAGCTATTGAGTATCATAATCATTTTCAATTTGTTAATTTGGAAAGAGTTACATCATTTGCAGAGGGTGTTGAAGCCGTACACAACGCTATACAGGTTATGATTGATGAATTCATGGTTGGTGTTGACCCTAATGATCGTGTACAGTTAAGATTGGAGGGGGGTGGTTTACACAACGCCATCTACTCACACCGAAAGCCGCAAGAATCATTAGACGCTGTCAGTTTCTTGAATCAAATTACAAACACTCTTCAAAGTAACGCTGAATTCTTATTAGGCACGGGTTTAAGGTTTGTGATCACTGTTTTTAGAAATAGAGCGGGTGGGGCCCTAACTGGTCGCGGCCTTAGACGCATTCCATACAGCTTAATTATAGAAAGGCGCAGAAGACACCTGTATGATTTCAACAATACGCACAATTATTTGTGCTTTGCGGCATCGATCTGCAAACTTCTGGATAAAGGTAATGCCACAGACGCTGAAATACACGATCGGGCGCTTCAAATTCATAAGGATTTGAAACTATCGATCGATAAAGCAGTCAGCTTTAGCGACGTTGTTGTTTTTGAAAAACACTTAAAAACAAAAATTACAATATTATATCATAATAATCGTTCTTGGCATTACTATTCTTCAGATTCGCGCTACGGTGATACCCTGTATGTATTATATCACGATTCACACTATTATGGCCTGATTAATATCTGCGCATTTCTCGGATCGAGATTTTTCTGTTCCTTATGTAATCGAACTTATGAGCGCAAAAATAGCCACGATTGTCTTTTCTTTTGTAAGGCTTGTCACAGACAAGCGTGCGCTGATGATGGGGATTCCGCATTAAGATGTTCGGTTTGTAGGGTGTTTTGCAGATCGCGTGAATGTTTAGAGGAGCACAAATCCTTAGCTTTAGATCGCAAAATATCCTGTCTTGAACATGTTTATTGCGACAGGTGTTGTCTCTACCGTCGCAGGTCTCATGAGTGTCAGGGGCTAAAGTGTTCTACTTGCAAGGCATATGTTGATGGGTTTGCGGATCATTTGTGTTACATACAGCCCATCAAAGCGGAAGAACCCACCACCAAATACATCTTTTTTGATTTCGAATGCATGCAGGAGACAGGTATACATATACCAAACTACTGTTACGCTCTCACATTAATGGGTGAGAAATCCTGGGAGTTTAAGGGCAAAGGTTGTATCGATGATTTTGTAAAGACGTTCATGAAACCAAAATTTGCGCATTACACATTCATAGCCCATAACGCTGGGCGGTATGATGCGTATTTTGTATTGAACAAGATCATCAAAGAACGGTATACAGTATCCCTCATCTCTAATGGCGGAAACATAATGTGTATCACAATAAAAGATCTGAAGATTAGGTTTATAGACTCTCTCAATTTTCTCCCCATGAAATTGAGCAGATTTCCAAAGGCCATGGGATTTGATGGCGTTAAAGGTCATTTCCCGCATTTTTTTAACACAGCCGATAACCAAAATTACATAGGGGGCATGCCCTCAATAGAATATTTTGGCCTACAACACATGATGCCTGAGGAGGCCGCTGATGTTACAGAGTGGTACGAAAAAAACAAACACAAGGTGTTTAATTTTCAAAAAGAATTAATACGATATTGTAAAGAGGATGTCAGAATATTGCAAAAAGGGTGCGCAGCTTTCAGATCAGCCGTTATAGACATGACAGAACAGGAGTTTGTAATAGCTGCTGAGAAAAAAGATGTAGCCGTTAAACGTCACGTTGATCCATTCCAACTGACGACTTTAGCGTCGGTTTGTATGGCTATGTATCGTTGTAAATATTTACAGGCAAACACATTGGCTCTTGTACCGGGTGATAACTATCACAAGACCCAGAAGCGTTACTCAACACCAGCCATACAGTGGTTAATGTACATAGAACACAAAGAAGGTGTGAGTATAAGACACGCTTTACAAGGTGGTGAGAAGAAAGTCGGTAGATACAGTCTGGATGGTTACGCCGTGATTAACGGCGTGCCAACAGCTTTTGAATTCCAGGGGTGTTTTTATCACGGTTGTGACAACTGTTACAAAGCCGATGATGAAAACAATCTGACTAAAACAACCTACGGTCAACTGCGGCACAAGACACAGTTAAGGATACAATTCCTTAAACGGTGTGGATTTCAGATAAGGGAGATGTGGGGGTGTGAGTGGAAGAAAATGAGGGAGACTGATGAGGAGCTTCAGGTTTTTCTGAAAGGTTTGGAAATCCCTGAACCCTTGGATCCTCGTGATGGTCTTTATGGCGGACGCACTAACGCCATAAAACTTTATCACAAGACAGAGTGCGATGAAAAATACACTATTTTGACTTTACTAGCCTATACCCATTTGTCAACAAGACCAAAACATATCCTATACGTCACCCACGCATCATTTATAAGGACTTTGATGCTGTCACAAAGTATTTCGGTTTTGTTAAATTAAAAATTAATCCTCCGAGAGGCCTTTTCTTTCCAGTTTTACCGGTTAAAATGAATGGTAAGTTAATGTTTCCGCTGTGCCGCACATGCGCCGAATCTGGACAGTGTGAGCCGTGTGTTCATGACTCAGAAAACCGCGCCCTAACCGGTACATGGTGCACAGTGGAGATAAATCTTGCTATAGAAAAGGGGTACAAAGTGTGTAAAATCTATGAGGTGTGGCATTTTGATGAGAGATCTGATGATCTGTTTTCAGGTTACATTAAAACACACCTCAGAGATAAACAGGAGGCTTCTGGTTACCCTGATTGGTGTACAGACTCTGTGAAACAACAAGAGTACATAGACGCGTATCAAAAAAATGAGGGCATAGCTTTAAGACACGAACACATAAATGTCAACCCCGCCAAAAGACAAATTTCTAAATTGTTTTTAAACTCATTATGGGGTAAATTTGGTCAACGTAGCAACATGCCCAATACTTGTCTAGTGACAGATCCTGATAAGCTTTTTGAATATGCCTTTCAACCACACTATGAGGTGTCTGCTTTAGACTTCATAGACTCAGAAACTGTTATGGTCAACTGGAAATATGCCAAAGACCATTATACCAGGTCTTCAACAACAAATATATTTATAGCAGCATTTACCACAGCGCACGCCCGCGTCGAGTTGTACAACCTATTGGATAGATTACAAGATAGATGTCTGTATCACGATACAGATTCTGTAATTTTTGTCAGCAGGCCCGGTGAGTGGAATCCGCCATTAGGCGATTATCTAGGGGAGTTGACCAGCGAACTACCATCTGGTACGCATATAACAGAGTTTGTTTCAGCCGGCCCCAAGTCATACGGCTATAGACTAAGCAACGGCAAGACGAGCCTCAAGGTCAAAGGTATAACGTTGAATGTTTGTAATGAGCAGCACGTTAACTTTGACAGTCTGAAAGAACTGGTCTTAGATTATCCTTTAAACCCCAAAGGCGAGGATCAGAAAAAAATTGTGACCAGGCAGCCCGGTATAGTACGTGTGAAAAAGTACTGGCAGATTGAAACCCGTATGCTGCAGAAAACGCAAAAGTGCGTTTACACTAAACGTAACCTCACGGATAATTTTACAACCCTACCATTTGGTTATTAAGATGGATATCCGTTTTCAACACCCCTTCTCCTGTATTTTAGCCGGACCCTCCAATTCGGGGAAAAGTTATTTTGTGAAAACGCTAATACAACACGCATCCACACATATGACGCATGTACCTGATAATATTGTTTGGTTTTACACCTGTTGGCAACCGATATATGACCAACTTCTGAGTGCTCACCCTGGTATGCGTTTTATAGAGGGGTTGCCCGAGTCATTTAGCGACGACCAGCTTTTTCCCCCTGATAAGATTAATTTAACAGTGATAGATGACTTGATGGATGCAGCGAGTAATAATTCTGAGGTTGAGAAAGCGTTCACAAAGTATGTGCACCATCGTAATCTCAGTGTCATGTACCTTGTGCAAAACATATTTTGTCAAGGTAGAAAGAGCAGGACTATACATTTAAACACAAAATATATGGTCCTGTTTAAAAACCCCAGGGATAAAATGCAGGTTAGCATTCTGGCTAGACAAATGTACCCATCAAAATATCGTTTTTTTCTTGAAGCCTATGAGTCCGCTACGGAGCCTCCATACGGTTATTTACTGGTTGATTTAAGAAACAATGCCCTTGATGATTATCGTTTACGAAGCGGTTTATTTCCCCCCGACACACCAGTAGCTTATGTTGTTAAGAAGCGGGGTTCTAAATAGCTATAACCGCGCATCCTATAGTCATTCATTACCACTTCTAACAGCTGTGAACATGTCGACCAGGATAAGGCGTAATTGGGCCCTTTTAAAAACCCTCATTAAAGCCAAACCGTCCCAAAGAAACGCTATATTATCCAACGCTTCAAACGATTTGGTGACAGCCATATGTGAGATTGCTCTCAATACGCTTAAAGGTAAAATACCCCTGTCACAGCGCCAGTTGAACTACCTTAAAAAGAAGAGGTCCCTTATAAAATCGCTTTGTAATAAGAAATGCGCCATTGGGAAAAAGAAGAGGTTGGTGAAACAGTCGGGTGGGTTTATCGGATCGTTGCTAGGATTTGCCATTCCATTAATTACCGGACTACTGTCTAATCGGTGATGGAATACTCTGAGAAAATGTATCTGGTCCCCCAGCAACAGATAGACCGTTTAAACAACAAACCAACCAGCGATGATATACGCAAAACAGCCACGCAAAGCCTAGATGCTGAGATCATAAGTATACTACATAATAATGCTTTATCAGAGTATGAAAAGGCAAAACGCTACACAGCTGTGTTACAGAGATACCTGGTGTTGAGTAAACAAACTGATAGGGAAATGTCAACTTTAACGCTTTTATCACCCGGTGCAAATGCTGTTGAGGATACAACTAACCCTACACAAGACGATGCTACCGACGCTGTTTACCACGATGTCTTGAACAGTGTTAATGCGCGGTATAAAAAGAACTGTGAAATACTAATGAGTAAAATGGTTCGCTCTAAAGACATTGCGAATTGGGACCGCAAGGGTGTGTTTATGTATAAAGGCGTCACAGTGCCAGGATCCAATGTGTTAGACTTGATAAGGGGTATCACGCAAAATCACAGCGTGACGAGTCATAAAATGCCTAACGGATGGATTGAATTTATGCGCGCTATGGCTGAGTTGAATATCCCGTCCACTGTAGTTGGTAATGCATCAAACAGATTACAGTTAGATCGCTTAAAAGCTGAAATCTACGATGATGAAATTGGCAATGTAAATATAGCCTCCCCAATACACAACATTAAAAAAAGTCGTATAAATGTTTTAAATTCCCCCGGGTTAACAACGCCACACGGATACTTACTACCGAGGAAAAGATCCGTAAATCTGTTTCAGGATTCGCAGTGGTTGAACCTTTAACATATAACTAATTTATAATGTTTTTATACAATGTATTTTTGTGTGTTTAATTTGTACGATGACGTTTAATTTGTAATGTATCATGTATTTAGTGTATTGTTTTAACTGTAAAGTTTATCGTGTTATTCGTGATTATTTTGCTGTAAATACATTTTGTCTGTACCAATAAAATATGGTTATGATTTATAAAATGCTGTTTTGTTCTTTGATTCTAACCAGTTTGTCTGCAAAAATATGCAATCACACGATATAAAGTTCAATAAGCAAGATTTTTTAATAGAAAGTAACCATAAGCAATGTACATACAGCATTTCAACCACAACATTAGTTACAAGTTACACAAACAATTTTGTATTACACATTATTTTTATCAAACACATGTTGGTTACTGGTGACACAGGACTGTATACAGTTACCCGTATATCGACTCAAACAATGACTTCTAGGGAGACGTCTTACAAAGTTTGATACATAGCGATCATTACGTTTTGTATCAAAACTAAAACGGACCAACACATCTGTATATTTGTAATTTTTACACATGAAAAATATAAAGTATATACAATATTGCCCACAAACGGTACTGTTAAAACCTTGCAACTGCTTATTTTGGTGGTAAATTCTTTTTGAATTTGAGTTTAAAAAATTTATTATGGCCTTTGGGAATAGGGGGTTGTCAGGTTCTAAACCGTAAGAGTCCAAAAAGTAACACTCGCGCTGGTTGTTAAAATAAACGGCCAACCAATGCTCCCCCGGTTGGGCGCTGGTGTGTGTGTTGATTACAAACGCGCAGGGGTATTGCGATAGTTTACCGCTCGGAAGCATATCACACGGGTAGGTCCCTTTAAAAAACAGGCGCGTCACCGGATTAGCGTACAGTATACAATTTATCTGTAATGTGTTCATATCGCTGATGGGGTGATGAATATTGGTAAATATACGATAAATATAAAAATTATTTATTTCATTTATAGATAATCATACAGCACATCGCGCCGCTGGTTGATCTCGATGATATTATCAAATAATGCGTATATTATTATGTTGACTGTCCGGTCTAGTGCTCCTGCAAACCGGAATTCAGCTCGTAGATTACCGGTTCTGATTAGAGACAGATGCTCCGCGCATTCCTGTTCAGGCGACAGATCAAAAGCAAATAGTGTGTAGCCGTTGAGGTACTCTTCACGGTCAATTAGTATACCCGAATCTGATTTCTGCTTATTTGTGATCTGAATGAGCGACATATACTCGCGAACCGCATTACCGTGTTCAAAGTCTGGTTGAAATGGTTTGGCCGGATGCGGTGTTCCATCCAGGTATAGGGATGCGAAGTTTACATTTTTATGTTCAAACCGTAGAGGGTTTTTGTCATAGGCTCCTGAAAACGCTTCATTATCTACAAAAGCGGCTATAATGGTTTTTGGCACCTGTCCTAAAAACAGATTTTCTAAATTAAATACGCGACTCCCCGTCGGTATGCTATAGATCTTCATGCCCACTCTATCGATCGCATATTTGGCGTTGGTGGTCAGTAAGGCCTGGGCGTGTCCAATCCGGACTGCGGGTGAGACCTGAACCCTTTTCACAAACAGGGACGCTGCAACAATCTGAATTTTAAAGGGCTCCGCTTCAGCAGACATTAAGCAGAAAGCATCTTTGTTTCTGATGAGTTTTATCTTCAAGTCCACGGCATTCAATATTAGTTTATGTTGATGAAAAAGGTCACAGTGTAGCGGCCCCAATAATTCAACCGTTCGACTTTGTGCCGTTGTTCTTGCCCTTTTTATAAACCCAGTGTTTACGCCATCCAGGGTTCTTGTGTTGTGTTCTCCAGCCACATCTTTGTAGAATAATCCAGTTGTGTGTTTTGTGGATAACGCATCTGAGCTATAATTCAGTATGGTCTCTATGTAGGCCCTATAAGCGTAAAGATTATTGGACTGCGATATGAGCCTATCGCCCAAAGTGACATCAACCTGGCTAAATAAAGTTGCTATGGGGTAATTAATAAGAGCGACCTTGGCGTCTTGTGGTATAGCAGTGTTATCAGGCCGTACGATCTTGCAGGTCACGTACAGCAACGTGTTGTTCAGATCGTAGTATTGTTCCCCGCTGGCCGCTATGTAGAATTCAAGCGGCGCGGTCTCGGATAATGCCGCCAAAGGTTGAACTTCGACGTAGAGGCTTTTCTCTACGCTGGTCTGCGTCGGTGGTACGTCAAAAAGGTCAAGTTCAGATTTTGCGCATTCCATGGATTCATTGTGTATGAAAGACATGCTTAAAAAATATCACCGACCCTTCGCTTCGGTTTCCTTTTTTTAATTAAGCCGCGTCTGCTCCGTTTTTTGTTTAAAAGGGGTCTGCACCATGTCGGAAGTCGTATTGCCCGCTTCCGTTTATTTTTAGCCGCCCCTTTCCTGGCATAGATTAAACCTGATCCATCTTGCTTCGCTTGATTTGCGTCGTGTATTTTGCTCACAACCGCCGCTGTGGCTTGTCCGATGACGTCTTTCGCGATGTTGCGTGCTGCATTCTTCACGTGGGGCTTTGCTATCGCCAGCCCTCTTCGGAAAAGCGGTACCGCTTTTCTGAACAGGCTTCGAAAAATTCCACCTAAACCGCACCCGTACATATACGCGCTGCCGTGAAAACCGGGTAATCCATTACCGGCCTGTGTTTTATAATATTGCGCGTAGAGCCCCGGGTCACCATAATTTTTAACGGCCACCATTGTCTTTAATAAAATTCGGATTTGCGGCGTCTGAAATGTAGTTTCACGTTCGCTTTCCCAAACTTGAATGACATGTTTTCGTTCTGATCATTCTTTATCTCTATGGCTATAGTGTCAAAATGCGTCTTGCACAACGGAACATAATCGGGCTTCTCATACCGTATAGTGACCATCTCGTTGTTACGGCCCTTTATTTCAACGGTGCGCAACAAGGGGACATAACTATCACCGACCCTCTGATGTTCGATAATATCTGTGTACACGAAGAGCGTATATTGCCCTCCGCTGATGTCGGCGCACGGTTTTAAAAACTTAGTTTTCGGGTATAACCCCAGTATTCTCGACAATTTAGGACCGGCTGTGATGTTGTACATCGCCTTGTTGTCGATGATTATCTCTCGTTCAAGCGGATCGTACAATAGTTTTAAACCATCCAGTTTATGTCGGTCAATTTCAGCGTTGAAAGAAAACAGTAACGCCCCGATGGTTTCATAAAACCCCGGTTTAACGCAAACCCTCGTTGCTGTACCGCTCGTCCCATCCCACTTTGTTATTTTCAACACACAATCACGCACATCGATTGTATTCCAGGTGTGTGGGTATTGTATTTCTGTAAGAGCTACTTCCCAATCTCCACTTAAGTCTATCGGCCTTGCTAACTTTGTGGTATAGTCAGAAATCTTATTTTGTGGAAATGTATCGGCTGAGGCGTTACTCGGCAATGTTATGTAGAAGGGTTTGTCATCCATCTTCCTCTTTGTTTATATATCTTTTATCTCCGATGCAGCGACCCAACTGTTAAATTTTGTGGGGTATCCACGCCACTTGACTAATACGTGTTTACTCCCTCTAACCGTCTTATTTTTTAAAATCTTCTCCACTTTGTAAATCCTATTATAGTTTTTCGGTATACTTTGAAGTTCTTCGGGGTAAAAACTACCCGTTATAGCCTCCCCGTAGAGATCCTCCAACGTGTAAAGCGGCTTAAGTCCTTTAGTGTTCACGCCGCGTATTACAAATATTTCCTCAGAAAAACTCTGTTCGTAACCTTTCTGAAATATATCCTTATATTTTGAGATACGAACGTGGTCCCCGACCGCTAAACAAGCCTTTGTTTTCTTACTTCTAAAGTAATCGCCATATATCGTCTTGAAGACATCCAGCGCATTAGAGCCATCCACCTCATTCGGAGCTCGCTTAATCGTTCTATGGTATGTGTTATTATAACTGGTAATGAACGCTTGTAAAACGTCTATATATCGGTATGTATTATTCGCCGTGAAATATCGCCACATTCGTGTTTTTAAAGTCCTATTGAAGCGTTCTATAACGGCGGCTTTCACATCATTATTGGTTGTGAAATGTTGTATACCGTATTTTTCTAACAACTTTTTTAGGACTTTGTTTAGAAACTCTTTACCATTATCGGTTTGTAGTTTCCTCGGTACGTCCCCCTGTTGGAATAATTTTTCAAAAGCCTTAGCGACAGTCGTCGCGCTCTTAGCAGTCAGACTTTCAGCCCAGGCCCTCTTACTGAATATATCGATGACGGTTAGTATATATTTTACGCCGTCGTTGTGCTTTGCCAGATCTATGAGCGATACCAAATCACATTGCCACTGTTGATTTATGTCCGATACACATATCATATTCCTTTTATAGTTTTTTCTAGCCGGTTTGTGCAATGTGTACGCGTCTTGCTCTTGTAACCATTTTCTCACATCGGATCTTTTAAATTTATTTTTCAAAGTTTTATAATATTTATCAAAACCGCAAAAACTCCCCGGCTTTAATACGTTATAATAACTGGCTTTCAGCCGGCTGTTTTGATGATCGGCGTTGCGCGACATCCTACACAAATCAAATTTGATATAAAACAAGATCTACATTTCTACGAATTATATATCTGTTGTATACCATATTTTTCTAACAACTTTTTTAGCATTATGTTTAGAAATTCTTCCAGCTGGTTAAGATAACATTAAGCGAGCTTTATATATGTGTTATTTCACATAGTCAATATCAGTGTATGAAGTTACAGTCTCAAACCAATTATATTTTAATACTGTTTAATATTAATTTTATACTACTTTGATATCAAACGCGATACGATCGTATCAAGTTTGATATCAAATTGTATAAATGGGGGCGTGGACAAACTGTATAAAAGGGGCGTGGACCTGTCAAAACCAATTAGTTTGAAGAAAAAGTGTGCCTTATCTACTTATATGATACATACACGGAGACACCCATGTACTAGGGCGGCACTACTATTAGCAGCCCCTACAGCCCTATCCTGACCTGAGTGTGAGGTGACCTCAGGGTGGGCGATAGTATATGATACATACACGGAGACACCTATGTACTAGGGCGGCACTACTATTAGCAGCCCCTACTGCCCTATCCTGACCTGAGTGTGAGGTGACCTCAGGGTGGGCGATAGTATATGATACATACACGGAGACACCTATGTACTAGGGCTGCACTACTATTAGCAGCCCCTACAGCCCTATCCTGACCTGAGTGTGAGGTGACCTCAGGGTGGGCAATAGTATAGGATACATACATGAGACACCTATGTACTAGGGCGGCACTACTATTAGCAGCCCCTAGAGCCCTATCCTGACCTGACTGTGAGGTGACCTCAGGGTGGGCGATAGTATATGATACATACATGGAGACACCTATGTACTAGGGCTGCACTACTATTAGCAGCACCTACTGCCCTATCCTGACCTGAGTGTGAGGTGACCTCAGGATGGGCGATAGTATAGGATACATACATGGAGACACCTATGTACTAGGGCTGCACTACTATTAGCAGCCCCTACAGCCCTATCCTGACCTGAGTGTGAGGTGACCTCAGGATGGGCGATAGTATATGATACATACATGGAGAAACCTATGTACTAGGGCGTCACTACTATTAGCAGCCCCTACAGCCCTATCCTGACCTGAGTGTGAGGTGACCTCAGGGTGGGCGATAGTATATGATACATACACGGAGACACCTATGTACTAGGGCGGCACTACTATTAGCAGCCCCTACAGCCCTATCCTGACCTGAGTGTGAGGTGACCTCAGGGTGGGCGATAGTATATGATACATACACGGAGACACCTATGTACTAGGGCGGCACTACTATTAGCAGCCCCTACAGCCCTATCCTGACCTGAGTGTGAGGTGACCTCAGGATGGGCGATAGTATAGGATACATACACGGAGACACCTATGTACTAGGGCGGCACTACTATTAGCAGCCCCTACAGCCCTATCCTGACCTGAGTGTGAGGTGACCTCAGGGTGGGCGATAGTATAGGATACATACACGGAGACACCTATGTACTAGGGCTGCACTACTATTAGCAGCCCCTACAGCCCTATCCTGACCTGAGTGTGAGGTGACCTCAGGGTGGGCGATAGTATAGGATACATACACGGAGACACTTATGTACTAAGGCGGCACTACTATTAGCAGCACCTACAGCCCTATCCTGACCTGAGTGTGAGGTGACCTCAGGGTGGGCGATAGTATATGATACATACACGGAGACACCTATGTACTAGGGCTGCACTACTATTAGCAGCCCCTACTGCCCTATCCTGACCTGAGTGTGAGGTGACCTCAGGATGGGCGATAGTATATGATACATACACGGAGACACCTATGTACTAGGGCTGCACTACTATTAGCAGCCCCTACTGCCCTATCCTGACCTGAGTGTGAGGTGACCTCAGGGTGGGTGATAGTATATGATACATACACGGAGACACCTATGTACTAGGGCGGCACTACTATTAGCAGCCCCTACTGCCCTATCCTGACCTGAGTGTGAGGTGACCTCAGGATGGGCGATAGTATATGATACATACACGGAGACACTTATGTACTAGGGCTGCACTACTATTAGCTGCCCCTACTGCCCTATCCTGACCTAAGTGTGAGGTGACCTCAGGATGGGCGATAGTATATGATACATACATGGAGACACCTATGTACTAGGGCTGCACTACTATTAGCAGCCCCTACGGCCCTATCCTGACCTGAGTGTGAGGTGACCTCAGGGTGGGCGATAGTATATGATACATACATGGAGACACCTATGTACTAGGGCTGCACTACTATTAGCAGCCCCTACGGCCCTATCCTGACCTGAGTGTGAGGTGACCTCAGGATGGGCGATAGTATATGATACATACATGGAGGCACCTATGTACTAGGGCTGCACTACTATTAGCAGCCCCTACTGCCCTATCCTGACCTGAGTGTGAGGTGACCTCAGGATGGGCGATAGTATATGATACATACACGGAGACACCTATGTACTAGGGCGGCACTACTATTAGCAGCCCCTACAGCCCTATCCTGACCTGAGTGTGAGGTGACCTCAGGATGGGCGATAGTATAGGATACATACATGGAGACACCTATGTACTAGGGCGGCACTACTATTAGCAGCCCCTACAGCCCTATCCTGACCTGAGTGTGAGGTGACCTCAGGATGGGCGATAGTATATGATACATACACGGAGACACTTATGTACTAGGGCTGCACTACTATTAGCTGCCCCTACTGCCCTATCCTGACCTGAGTAGGAGGTGACCTCAGGATGGGCGATAGTATATGATACATACATGGAGACACCTATGTACTAGGGCTGCACTACTATTAGCAGCCCCTAGAGCCCTATCCTGACCTGAGTGTGAGGTGACCTCAGGGTGGGCGATAGTATATGATACATACACGGAGACACCTATGTACTAGGGCGGCACTACTATTAGCAGCCCCTACAGCCCTATCCTGACCTGAGTGTGAGGTGACCTCAGGGTGGGCGATAGTATATGATACATACACGGAGACACCTATGTACTAGGGCGGCACTACTATTAGCAGCCCCTACAGCCCTATCCTGACCTGAGTGTGAGGTGACCTCAGGATGGGCGATAGTATAGGATACATACACGGAGACACCTATGTACTAGGGCGTCACTACTATTAGCAGCCCCTACAGCCCTATCCTGACCTGAGTGTGAGGTGACCTCAGGGTGGGCGATAGTATAGGATACATACACGGAGACACCTATGTACTAGGGCTGCACTACTATTAGCAGCCCCTACAGCCCTATCCTGACCTGAGTGTGAGGTGACCTCAGGGTGGGCGATAGTATAGGATACATACACGGAGACACTTATGTACTAAGGCGGCACTACTATTAGCAGCACCTACAGCCCTATCCTGACCTGAGTGTGAGGTGACCTCAGGGTGGGCGATAGTATATGATACATACACGGAGACACCTATGTACTAGGGCTGCACTACTATTAGCAGCCCCTACTGCCCTATCCTGACCTGAGTGTGAGGTGACCTCAGGATGGGCGATAGTATATGATACATACACGGAGACACCTATGTACTAGGGCTGCACTACTATTAGCAGCCCCTACTGCCCTATCCTGACCTGAGTGTGAGGTGACCTCAGGGTGGGTGATAGTATATGATACATACACGGAGACACCTATGTACTAGGGCGGCACTACTATTAGCAGCCCCTACTGCCCTATCCTGACCTGAGTGTGAGGTGACCTCAGGATGGGCGATAGTATATGATACATACACGGAGACACTTATGTACTAGGGCTGCACTACTATTAGCTGCCCCTAATGCCCTATCCTGACCTGAGTGTGAGGTGACCTCAGGATGGGCGATAGTATATGATACATACATGGAGACACCTATGTACTAGGGCTGCACTACTATTAGCAGCCCCTACGGCCCTATCCTGACCTGAGTGTGAGGTGACCTCAGGGTGGGCGATAGTATATGATACATACATGGAGACACCTATGTACTAGGGCTGCACTACTATTAGCAGCCCCTACGGCCCTATCCTGACCTGAGTGTGAGGTGACCTCAGGATGGGCGATAGTATATGATACATACATGGAGGCACCTATGTACTAGGGCTGCACTACTATTAGCAGCCCCTACTGCCCTATCCTGACCTGAGTGTAAGGTGACCTCAGGATGGGCGATAGTATATAATACATACATGGAGACACCTATGTACTAGGGCGGCACTACTATTAGCAGCCCCTACAGCCCTATCCTGACCTGAGTGTGAGGTGACCTCAGGGTGGGCGATAGTATAGGATACATACATGGAGACACCTATGTACTAGGGCGGCACTACTATTAGCAGCCCCTACAGCCCTATCCTGACCTGAGTGTGAGGTGACCTCAGGATGGGCGATAGTATATGATACATACACGGAGACACTTATGTACTAGGGCTGCACTACTATTAGCTGCCCCTACTGCCCTATCCTGACCTGAGTATGAGGTGACCTCAGGATGGGCGATAGTATATGATACATACATGGAGACACCTATGTACTAGGGCTGCACTACTATTAGCAGCCCCTAGAGCCCTATAATGACCTGAGTGTGAGGTGACCTCAGGGTGGGCGATAGTATATGATACATACACGGAGACACCTATGTACTAGGGCGGCACTACTATTAGCAGCCCCTACAGCCCTATCCTGACCTGAGTGTGAGGTGACCTTAGGGTGGGCGATAGTATATGATACATACACGGAGACACCTATGTACTAGGGCTGCACTACTATTAGCAGCCCCTACTGCCCTATCCTGACCTGAGTGTGAGGTGACCTAAGGGTGGGCGATAGTATATGATACATACACGGAGACACCTATGTACTAGGGCGGCACTACTATTAGCAGCCCCTACAGCCCTATCCTGACCTGAGTGTGAGGTGACCTCAGGGTGGGCGATAGTATATGATACATACACGGAGACACCTATGTACTAGGGTGGCACTACTATTAGCAGCCCCTACTGCCCTATCCTGACCTGAGTGTGAGGTGACCTCAGGATGGGCGATAGTATATGATACATACATGAGACACCTATGTACTAGGGCTGCACTACTATTAGCAGCCCCTACTGCCCTATCCTGACCTGAGTGTGAGGTGACCTCAGGGTGGGTGATAGTATATGATACATACATGGAGACACCTATGTACTAGGGCTGCACTACTATTAGCAGCCCCTACAGCCCTATCCTGACCTGAGTGTGAGGTGACCTCAGGGTGGGCGATAGTATATGATACATACATGGAGGCACCTATGTACTAGGGCTGCACTACTATTAGCAGCCCCTACAGCCCTATCCTGACCTGAGTGTGAGGTGACCTCAGGATGGGCGATAGTATATGATACATACACGGAGACACCTATGCACTAGGGCGGCACTACTATTAGCAGCCCCTACTGCCCTATCCTGACCTGAGTGTGAGGTGACCTCAGGATGGGCGATAGTATATAATACATACACGGAGACACCTATGTACTAGGGCTGCACTACTATTAGCAGCCCCTACAGCCCTATCCTGACCTGAGTGTGAGGTGACCTCTGGATGGGCGATAGTATATAATACATACACGGAGACACCTATGTACTAGGGCGGCACTACTATTAGCAGCCCCTACTGCCCTATCCTGACCTGAGTGTGAGGTGACCTCAGGGTGGGCGATAGTATATGATACATACACGGAGACACCTATGTACTAGGGCGGCACTACTATTAGCAGCCCCTACAGCCCTATCCTGACCTGAGTGTGAGGTGACCTCAGGAAGGGCGATAGTATAGGATACATACACGGAGACACCTATGTACTAGGGCTGCACTACTATTAGCAGCCCCTACAGCCCTATCCTGACCTGAGTGTGAGGTGACCTCAGGGTGGGCGATAGTATAGGATACATACATGGAGACACCTATGTACTAGGGCTGCACTACTATTAGCAGCCCCTACTGCCCTATCCTGACCTGAGTGTGAGGTGACCTCAGGATGGGCGATAGTATAGGATACATACACGGAGACACCTATGTACTAGGGCTGCACTACTATTAGCAGCCCCTACTGCCCTATCCTGACCTGAGTGTGAGGTGACCTCAGGATGGGCGATAGTATATGATACATACACGGAGACACCTATGTACTAGGGCTGCACTACTATTAGCAGCCCCTACAGCCCTATCCTGACCTGAGTGTGAGGTGACCTCAGGGTGGGCGATAGTATATGATACATACATGGAGACACCTATGTACTAGGGCGGCACTACTATTAGCAGCCCCTACAGCCCTATCCTGACCTGAGTGTGAGGTGACCTCAGGGTGGGCGATAGTATAGGATACATACACGGAGACACCTATGTACTAGGGCGGCACTACTATTAGCAGCCCCTACTGCCCTATCCTGACCTGAGTGTGAGGTGACCTCAGGATGGGCGATAGTATATGATACATACACGGAGACACCTATGTACTAGGGCTGCACTACTATTAGCAGCCCCTACAGCCCTATCCTGACCTGAGTGTGAGGTGACCTCAGGGTGGGCGATAGTATATGATACATACATGGAGACACCTATGTACTAGGGCGGCACTACTATTAGCAGCCCCTACAGCCCTATCCTGACCTGAGTGTGAGGTGACCTCAGGGTGGGCGATAGTATATGATACATACATGGAGACACCTATGTACTAGGGCGGCACTACTATTAGCAGCCCCTACAGCCCTATCCTGACCTGAGTGTGAGGTGACCTTAGGGTGGGCGATAATATATGATACATACACGGAGACACCTATGTACTAGGGCTGCACTACTATTAGCAGCCCCTACTGCCCTATCCTGACCTGAGTGTGAGGTGACCTAAGGGTGGGCGATAGTATATGATACATACACGGAGACACCTATGTACTAGGGTGGCACTACTATTAGCAGCCCCTACAGCCCTATCCTGACCTGAGTGTGAGGTGACCTCAGGGTGGGCGATAGTATATGATACATACACGGAGACACCTATGTACTAGGGCGGCACTACTATTAGCAGCCCCTACAGCCCTATCCTGACCTGAGTGTGAGGTGACCTCAGGGTGGGCGATAGTATATGATACATACACGGATACACCTATGTACTAGGGCTGCACTACTATTAGCAGCCCCTACTGCCCTATCCTGACCTGAGTGTGAGGTGACCTCAGGGTGGGCGATAGTATATGATACATACACGGATACACCTATGTACTAGGGCTGCACTACTATTAGCAGCCCCTACTGCCCTATCCTGACCTGAGTGTGAGGTGACCTCAGGATGGGCGATAGTATAGGATACATACATGGAGACACCTATGTACTAGGGCTGCACTACTATTAGCAGCCCCTACTGCCCTATCCTGACCTGAGTGTGAGGTGACCTCAGGGTGGGCGATAGTATATGATACATACATGCAGACACCTATGTACTAGGGCTGCACTACTATTAGCAGCCCCTACAGCCCTATCCTGACCTGAGTGTGAGGTGATCTCAGGGTGGGCGATAGTATAGGATACATACACGGAGACACCTATGTACTAGGGTGGCACTACTATTAGCAGCCCCTACTGCCCTATCCTGACCTGAGTGTGAGGTGACCTCAGGGTGGGCGATAGTATATGATACATACATGGAGACACCTATGTACTAGGGCGGCACTACTATTAGCAGCCCCTACAGCCCTATCCTGACCTGAGTGTGAGGTGACCTCAGGGTGGGCGATAGTATATGATACATACATGGAGACACCTATGTACTAGGGCTGCACTACTATTAGCAGCCCCTACAGCCCTATCCTGACCTGAGTGTGAGGTGACCTCAGGGTGGGCGATAGTATATGATACATACATGGAGACACCTATGTACTAGGGCTGCACTACTATTAGCAGCCCCTACAGCCCTATCCTGACCTGAGCGTGAGGTGACCTCAGGGTGGGCGATAGTATATGATACATACACTGAGACACTTATGTACTAGGGCTGCACTACTATTAGCAGCCCCTACAGTCCTATCCTGACCTGAGTGTGAGGTGACCTCAGGGTGGGCGATAGTATATGATACATACATGGAGACACCTATGTACTAGGGCGGCACTACTATTAGCAGCCCCTACTGCCTTATCCTGACCTGAGTGTGAGGTGACCTCAGGATGGGCGATAGTATAGGATACATACACGGAGACACCTATGTACTAGGGCTGCACTACTATTAGCAGCCCCTACAGCCTTATCCTGAACCGAGTGCGAGGTGACCTCAGGGTGGGCTATAGTACAGGATACATACATGGAGACACCTATGTACTAGGGCGGCACTACTTTTAGCAGCCCCTACAGCTCTATCCTGACCTGAGTGCGAGGTGACCTCAGGGTGGGCGATAGTATATGATACATACATGCAGACACCTATGTACTAGGGCGGCACTACTATTAGCAGCCCCTACTGCCCTATCCTGACCTGAGTGTGAGGTGACCTCAGGGTGGGCGATAGTATATGATACATACATGGAGACACCTATGTACTAGGGCTGCACTACTATTAGCAGCCCCTACAGCCCTATCCTGACCTGAGTGTGAGGTGACCTCAGGGTGGGCGATAGTATATGATACATACATGGAGACACCTATGTACTAGGGCGGCACTACTATTAGCAGCCCCTACAGTCCTATCCTGACCTGACTGTGAGGTGACCTCAGGGTGGGCGATAGTATATGATACATACATGGAGACACCTATGTACTAGGGCTGCACTACTATTAGCAGCCCCTACAGCCCTATCCTGACCTGAGTGTGAGGTTACCTCAGGATGGGCGAAAGTATATGATACATACACGGAGACACCTATGTACTAGGGCTGCACTACTATTAGCAGCCCCTACAGTCCTATCCTGACCTGAGTGTGAGGTGACCTCAGGGTGGGCGATAGTATAGGATACATACATGAGACACCTATGTACTAGGGCGGCACTACTATTAGCAGCCCCTACAGCCCTATCCTGACCTGAGTGTGAGGTGACCTCAGGATGGGCGATAGTATATGATACATACACGGAGACACCTATGTACTAGGGCTGCACTACTATTAGCAGCCCCTACAGCCCTATCCTGACCTGACTGTGAGGTGACCTCAGGGTGGGCGATAGTATATGATACATACATGGAGACACCTATGTACTAGGGCTGCACTACTATTAGCAGCCCCTACAGCCCTATCCTGACCTGACTGTGAGGTGACCTCAGGATGGGCGATAGTATATGATACATACACGGAGACACCCATGTACTAGGGCGGCACTACTATTAGCAGCCCCTACTGCCCTATCCTGACCTGAGTGTGAGGTGACCTCAGGACGGGCGATAGTATAGGATACATACACGGAGACACCTATGTACTAGGGCGGCACTACTATTAGCAGCCTCTACAGCCCTATCCTGACCTGAGTGTGAGGTGACCTCAGGATGGGCGATAGTATAGGATACATACATGGAGACACCTATGTACTAGGGCTGCACTACTATTAGCAGCCCCTACAGCCCTATCCTGACCTGAGTGTGAGGTGACCTCAGGATGGGCGATAGTATAGGATACATACATGGAGACACCTATGTACTAGGGCGGCACTACTATTAGCAGCCCCTACAGTCCTATCCTGACCTGAGTGTGAGGTGACCTCAGGATGGGTGATAGTATAGCATACATACATGGAGACACCTATGTACTAGGGCTGCACTACTATTAGCAGCCCCTACAGCCCTATCCTGACCTGAGTGTGAGGTGACCTCAGGGTGGGCGATAGTATATGATACATACACGGAGACACCTATGTACTAGGGCTGCACTACTATTAGCAGCCCCTACTGTCCTATCCTGACCTGAGTGTGAGGTGACCTCAGGATGGGCGATAGTATAGGATACATACACGGAGACACCCATGTACTAGGGCGGCACTACTATTAGCAGCCCCTACAGCCCTATCCTGACCTGAGTGTGAGGTGACCTCAGGGTGGGCGATAGTATAGGATACATACACGGAGACACCTATGTACTAGGGCTGCACTACTATTAGCAGCCCCTACTGTCCTATCCTGACCTGAGTGTGGGGTGACCTCAGGATGGGCGATAGTATAGGATACATACACGGAGACACCTATGTACTAGGGCGGCACTACTATTAGCAGCCCCTACAGTCCTATCCTGACCTGAGTGTGAGGTGACCTCAGGATGGGTGATAGTATAGCATACATACATGGAGACACCTATGTACTAGGGCTGCACTACTATTAGCAGCCCCTACAGCCCTATCCTGACCTGAGTGTGAGGTGACCTCAGGGTGGGCGATAGTATATGATACATACACGGAGACACCTATGTACTAGGGCTGCACTACTATTAGCAGCCCCTACTGTCCTATCCTGACCTGAGTGTGAGGTGACCTCAGGATGGGCGATAGTATAGGATACATACACGGAGACACCCATGTACTAGGGCGGCACTACTATTAGCAGCCCCTACAGCCCTATCCTGACCTGAGTGTGAGGTGACCTCAGGGTGGGCGATAGTATAGGATACATACACGGAGACACCTATGTACTAGGGCTGCACTACTATTAGCAGCCCCTACAGCCCTATCCTGACCTGACTGTGAGGTGACCTCAGGGTGGGCGATAGTATAGGATACATACACGGAGACACCTATGTACTAGGGCTGCACTACTATTAGCAGCCCCTACTGCCCTATCCTGACCTGAGTGTGAGGTGACCTCAGGGTGGGCGATAGTATATGATACATACACGGATACACCTATGTACTAGGGCTGCACTACTATTAGCAGCCCCTACTGCCCTATCCTGACCTGAGTGTGAGGTGACCTCAGGATGGGCGATAGTATAGGATACATACATGGAGACACCTATGTACTAGGGCTGCACTACTATTAGCAGCCCCTACTGCCCTATCCTGACCTGAGTGTGAGGTGACCTCAGGGTGGGCGATAGTATATGATACATACATGCAGACACCTATGTACTAGGGCTGCACTACTATTAGCAGCCCCTACAGCCCTATCCTGACCTGAGTGTGAGGTGATCTCAGGGTGGGCGATAGTATAGGATACATACACGGAGACACCTATGTACTAGGGTGGCACTACTATTAGCAGCCCCTACTGCCCTATCCTGACCTGAGTGTGAGGTGACCTCAGGGTGGGCGATAGTATATGATACATACATGGAGACACCTATGTACTAGGGCGGCACTACTATTAGCAGCCCCTACAGCCCTATCCTGACCTGAGTGTGAGGTGACCTCAGGGTGGGCGATAGTATATGATACATACATGGAGACACCTATGTACTAGGGCTGCACTACTATTAGCAGCCCCTACAGCCCTATCCTGACCTGAGTGTGAGGTGACCTCAGGGTGGGCGATAGTATATGATACATACATGGAGACACCTATGTACTAGGGCTGCACTACTATTAGCAGCCCCTACAGCCCTATCCTGACCTGAGCGTGAGGTGACCTCAGGGTGGGCGATAGTATATGATACATAGGGCGGGATGTTGTAACATCCGCGGCCCCCTTCGCCGGCTACCGCATTATTAATAACGGCATATGCTATAACATATGCCGTTATTCATGCAAGGGACAGCTCTTGCGATAAGCGCTGTCCCTTGCGATGCGGTGCCGGCGCTGGACTTCCGGGTCTGTGACCCGGGAGTCCATCTGCGCATGCGCAGACCCCGGCGCCGGCCGCAGGGCACGCTGGGAGGGATCCGTGACGGATCCCTCAAACAGCGCTGCGGTAAGAAGCCCATAGGCTTCTGCAGGGATTCGCCAGCTTTAGCTGGCGATTCCCTCCGCAGCGCTGACACTGCGGAGGGGGCATATAGCATATAGAAATGCGGTAGAAACCCCGAAAACGGGGTTTTTACCGCATTTCTGCTATATAGCATCCCGCCCATACACTGAGACACTTATGTACTAGGGCTGCACTACTATTAACAGCCCCTACAGTCCTATCCTGACCTGAGTGTGAGGTGACCTCAGGGTGGGCGATAGTATATGATACATACATGGAGACACCTATGTACTAGGGCGGCACTACTATTAGCAGCCCCTACTGCCTTATCCTGACCTGAGTGTGAGGTGACCTCAGGATGGGCGATAGTATAGGATACATACACGGAGACACCTATGTACTAGGGCTGCACTACTATTAGCAGCCCCTACAGCCTTATCCTGAACCGAGTGCGAGGTGACCTCAGGGTGGGCTATAGTACAGGATACATACATGGAGACACCTATGTACTAGGGCGGCACTACTTTTAGCAGCCCCTACAGCTCTATCCTGACCTGAGTGCGAGGTGACCTCAGGGTGGGCGATAGTATATGATACATACATGCAGACACCTATGTACTAGGGCGGCACTACTATTAGCAGCCCCTACTGCCCTATCCTGACCTGAGTGTGAGGTGACCTCAGGGTGGGCGATAGTATATGATACATACATGGAGACACCTATGTACTAGGGCTGCACTACTATTAGCAGCCCCTACAGCCCTATCCTGACCTGAGTGTGAGGTGACCTCAGGGTGGGCGATAGTATATGATACATACATGGAGACACCTATGTACTAGGGCGGCACTACTATTAGCAGCCCCTACAGTCCTATCCTGACCTGACTGTGAGGTGACCTCAGGGTGGGCGATAGTATATGATACATACATGGAGACACCTATGTACTAGGGCTGCACTACTATTAGCAGCCCCTACAGCCCTATCCTGACCTGAGTGTGAGGTTACCTCAGGATGGGCGACAGTATATGATACATACACGGAGACACCTATGTACTAGGGCTGCACTACTATTAGCAGCCCCTACAGTCCTATCCTGACCTGAGTGTGAGGTGACCTCAGGGTGGGCGATAGTATAGGATACATACATGAGACACCTATGTACTAGGGCGGCACTACTATTAGCAGCCCCTACAGCCCTATCCTGACCTGAGTGTGAGGTGACCTCAGGATGGGCGATAGTATATGATACATACACGGAGACACCTATGTACTAGGGCTGCACTACTATTAGCAGCCCCTACAGCCCTATCCTGACCTGACTGTGAGGTGACCTCAGGGTGGGCGATAGTATATGATACATACATGGAGACACCTATGTACTAGGGCTGCACTACTATTAGCAGCCCCTACAGCCCTATCCTGACCTGACTGTGAGGTGACCTCAGGATGGGCGATAGTATATGATACATACACGGAGACACCCATGTACTAGGGCGGCACTACTATTAGCAGCCCCTACTGCCCTATCCTGACCTGAGTGTGAGGTGACCTCAGGACGGGCGATAGTATAGGATACATACACGGAGACACCTATGTACTAGGGCGGCACTACTATTAGCAGCCTCTACAGCCCTATCCTGACCTGAGTGTGAGGTGACCTCAGGATGGGCGATAGTATAGGATACATACATGGAGACACCTATGTACTAGGGCTGCACTACTATTAGCAGCCCCTACAGCCCTATCCTGACCTGAGTGTGAGGTGACCTCAGGATGGGCGATAGTATAGGATACATACATGGAGACACCTATGTACTAGGGCGGCACTACTATTAGCAGCCCCTACAGTCCTATCCTGACCTGAGTGTGAGGTGACCTCAGGATGGGTGATAGTATAGCATACATACATGGAGACACCTATGTACTAGGGCTGCACTACTATTAGCAGCCCCTACAGCCCTATCCTGACCTGAGTGTGAGGTGACCTCAGGGTGGGCGATAGTATATGATACATACACGGAGACACCTATGTACTAGGGCTGCACTACTATTAGCAGCCCCTACTGTCCTATCCTGACCTGAGTGTGAGGTGACCTCAGGATGGGCGATAGTATAGGATACATACACGGAGACACCCATGTACTAGGGCGGCACTACTATTAGCAGCCCCTACAGCCCTATCCTGACCTGAGTGTGAGGTGACCTCAGGGTGGGCGATAGTATAGGATACATACACGGAGACACCTATGTACTAGGGCTGCACTACTATTAGCAGCCCCTACTGTCCTATCCTGACCTGAGTGTGGGGTGACCTCAGGATGGGCGATAGTATAGGATACATACACGGAGACACCTATGTACTAGGGCGGCACTACTATTAGCAGCCCCTACAGTCCTATCCTGACCTGAGTGTGAGGTGACCTCAGGATGGGTGATAGTATAGCATACATACATGGAGACACCTATGTACTAGGGCTGCACTACTATTAGCAGCCCCTACAGCCCTATCCTGACCTGAGTGTGAGGTGACCTCAGGGTGGGCGATAGTATATGATACATACACGGAGACACCTATGTACTAGGGCTGCACTACTATTAGCAGCCCCTACTGTCCTATCCTGACCTGAGTGTGAGGTGACCTCAGGATGGGCGATAGTATAGGATACATACACGGAGACACCCATGTACTAGGGCGGCACTACTATTAGCAGCCCCTACAGCCCTATCCTGACCTGAGTGTGAGGTGACCTCAGGGTGGGCGATAGTATAGGATACATACACGGAGACACCTATGTACTAGGGCTGCACTACTATTAGCAGCCCCTACTGTCCTATCCTGACCTGAGTGTGAGGTGACCTCAGGATGGGCGATAGTATAGGATACATACACGGAGACACCTATGTACTAGGGCGGCACTACTATTAGCAGCCCCTACAGCCCTATCCTGACCTGAGTGTGAGGTGACCTCAGGGTGGGCGATAGTATATGATACATACACGGAGACACCTATGTACTAGGGCGGCACTACTATTAGCAGCCCCTACAGCCCTATCCTGACCTGACTGTGAGGTGACCTCAGGGTGGGCGATAGTATAGGATACATACACGGAGACACCTATGTACTAGGGCTGCACTACTATTAGCAGCCCCTACTGCCCTATCCTGACCTGAGTGTGAGGTGACCTCAGGGTGGGCGATAGTATATGATACATACACGGAGACACCTATGTACTAGGGCTGCACTACTATTAGCAGCCCCTACAGCCCTATCCTGACCTGAGTGTGAGGTGACCTCAGGGTGGGCGATAGTATAGGATACATACACGGAGACACCTATGTACTAGGGCTGCACTACTATTAGCAGCCCCTACTGCCCTATCCTGACCTGAGTGTGAGGTGACCTCAGGGTGGGCGATAGTATAAGATACATACACGGAGACACCTATGTACTAGGGCTGCACTACTATTAGCAGCACCTACAGCCCTATCCTGACCTGAGTGTGAGGTGACCTCAGGGTGGGCGATAGTATAGGATACATACACGGAGACACCTATGTACTAGGGCTGCACTACTATTAGCAGCCCCTACTGCCCTATCCTGACCTGAGTGTGAGGTGACCTCAGGGTGGGCGATAGTATATGATACATACATGGAGACACCTATGTACTAGGGCGGCACTACTATTAGCAGCCCCTACAGCCCTATCCTGACCTGAGTGTGAGGTGACCTCAGGGTGGGCGATAGTATAGGATACATACACGGAGACACCTATGTACTAGGGCGGCACTACTATTAGCAGCCCCTACTGCCCTATCCTGACCTGAGTGTGAGGTGACCTCAGGATGGGCGATAGTATATGATACATACACGGAGACACCTATGTACTAGGGCTGCACTACTATTAGCAGCCCCTACAGCCCTATCCTGACCTGAGTGTGAGGTGACCTCAGGGTGGGCGATAGTATATGATACATACATGGAGACACCTATGTACTAGGGCGGCACTACTATTAGCAGCCCCTACAGCCCTATCCTGACCTGAGTGTGAGGTGACCTCAGGGTGGGCGATAGTATAGGATACATACACGGAGACACCTATGTACTAGGGCGGCACTACTATTAGCAGCCCCTACTGCCCTATCCTGACCTGAGTGTGAGGTGACCTCAGGATGGGCGATAGTATATGATACATACACGGAGACACCTATGTACTAGGGCTGCACTACTATTAGCAGCCCCTACAGCCCTATCCTGACCTGAGTGTGAGGTGACCTCAGGGTGGGCGATAGTATATGATACATACATGCAGACACCTATGTACTAGGGCGGCACTACTATTAGCAGCCCCTATTGCCCTATCCTGACCTGAGTGTGAGGTGACCTCAGGGTGGGCGATAGTATATGATACATACACGGAGACACCTATGTACTAGGGCTGCACTACTATTAGCAGCCCCTACAGCCCTATCCTGACCTGAGTGTGAGGTGACCTCAGGGTGGGCGATAGTATATGATACATACATGGAGACACCTATGTACTAGGGCGGCACTACTATTAGCAGCCCCTACAGCCCTATCCTGACCTGAGTGTGAGGTGACCTCAGGGTGGGCGATAGTATAGGATACATACACGGAGACACCTATGTACTAGGGCGGCACTACTATTAGCAGCCCCTACTGCCCTATCCTGACCTGAGTGTGAGGTGACCTCAGGATGGGCGATAGTATATGATACATACACGGAGACACCTATGTACTAGGGCTGCACTACTATTAGCAGCCCCTACAGCCCTATCCTGACCTGAGTGTGAGGTGACCTCAGGGTGGGCGATAGTATATGATACATACATGGAGACACCTATGTACTAGGGCTGCACTACTATTAGCAGCCCCTACAGCCCTATCCTGACCTGAGTGTGAGGTGACCTCAGGGTGGGCGATAGTATATGATACATACATGGAGACACCTATGTACTAGGGCGGCACTACTATTAGCAGCCCCTACAGCCCTATCCTGACCTGAGTGTGAGGTGACCTTAGGGTGGGCGATAATATATGATACATACACGGAGACACCTATGTACTAGGGCTGCACTACTATTAGCAGCCCCTACTGCCCTATCCTGACCTGAGTGTGAGGTGACCTAAGGGTGGGCGATAGTATATGATACATACACGGAGACACCTATGTACTAGGGTGGCACTACTATTAGCAGCCCCTACAGCCCTATCCTGACCTGAGTGTGAGGTGACCTCAGGGTGGGCGATAGTATATGATACATACATGGAGACACCTATGTACTAGGGCTGCACTACTATTAGCAGCCCCTACTGCCCTATCCTGACCTGAGTGTGAGGTGACCTCAGGGTGGGCGATAGTATATGATACATACACGGATACACCTATGTACTAGGGCTGCACTACTATTAGCAGCCCCTACTGCCCTATCCTGACCTGAGTGTGAGGTGACCTCAGGATGGGCGATAGTATAGGATACATACATGGAGACACCTATGTACTAGGGCTGCACTACTATTAGCAGCCCCTACAGCCCTATCCTGACCTGAGTGTGAGGTGATCTCAGGGTGGGCGATAGTATAGGATACATACACGGAGACACCTATGTACTAGGGTGGCACTACTATTAGCAGCCCCTACTGCCCTATCCTGACCTGAGTGTGAGGTGACCTCAGGGTGGGCGATAGTATATGATACATACATGGAGACACCTATGTACTAGGGCGGCACTACTATTAGCAGCCCCTACAGCCCTATCCTGACCTGAGTGTGAGGTGACCTCAGGGTGGGCGATAGTATATGATACATACATGGAGACACCTATGTACTAGGGCTGCACTACTATTAGCAGCCCCTACAGCCCTATCCTGACCTGAGTGTGAGGTGACCTCAGGGTGGGCGATAGTATATGATACATACATGGAGACACCTATGTACTAGGGCTGCACTACTATTAGCAGCCCCTACAGCCCTATCCTGACCTGAGCGTGAGGTGACCTCAGGGTGGGCGATAGTATATGATACATACACTGAGACACTTATGTACTAGGGCTGCACTACTATTAGCAGCCCCTACAGTCCTATCCTGACCTGAGTGTGAGGTGACCTCAGGGTGGGCGATAGTATATGATACATACATGGAGACACCTATGTACTAGGGCGGCACTACTATTAGCAGCCCCTACTGCCTTATCCTGACCTGAGTGTGAGGTGACCTCAGGATGGGCGATAGTATAGGATACATACACGGAGACACCTATGTACTAGGGCTGCACTACTATTAGCAGCCCCTACAGCCTTATCCTGACCTGAGTGCGAGGTGACCTCAGGGTGGGCTATAGTACAGGATACATACATGGAGACACCTATGTACTAGGGCGGCACTACTTTTAGCAGCCCCTACAGCTCTATCCTGACCTGAGTGCGAGGTGACCTCAGGGTGGGCGATAGTATATGATACATACATGCAGACACCTATGTACTAGGGCGGCACTACTATTAGCAGCCCCTACTGCCCTATCCTGACCTGAGTGTGAGGTGACCTCAGGGTGGGCGATAGTATATGATACATACATGGAGACACCTATGTACTAGGGCTGCACTACTATTAGCAGCCCCTACAGCCCTATCCTGACCTGAGTGTGAGGTGACCTCAGGGTGGGCGATAGTATATGATACATACATGGAGACACCTATGTACTAGGGCGGCACTACTATTAGCAGCCCCTACAGTCCTATCCTGACCTGACTGTGAGGTGACCTCAGGGTGGGCGATAGTATATGATACATACATGGAGACACCTATGTACTAGGGCTGCACTACTATTAGCAGCCCCTACAGCCCTATCCTGACCTGAGTGTGAGGTTACCTCAGGATGGGCGACAGTATATGATACATACACGGAGACACCTATGTACTAGGGCTGCACTACTATTAGCAGCCCCTACAGTCCTATCCTGACCTGAGTGTGAGGTGACCTCAGGATGGGCGATAGTATATGATACATACACGGAGACACCTATGTACTAGGGCTGCACTACTATTAGCAGCCCCTACTGCCCTATCCTGACCTGAGTGTGAGGTGACCTCAGGGTGGGCGATAGTATAGGATACATACATGAGACACCTATGTACTAGGGCGGCACTACTATTAGCAGCCCCTACAGCCCTATCCTGACCTGAGTGTGAGGTGACCTCAGGATGGGCGATAGTATATGATACATACACGGAGACACCTATGTACTAGGGCTGCACTACTATTAGCAGCCCCTACAGCCCTATCCTGACCTGACTGTGAGGTGACCTCAGGGTGGGCGATAGTATATGATACATACATGGAGACACCTATGTACTAGGGCTGCACTACTATTAGCAGCCCCTACAGCCCTATCCTGACCTGACTGTGAGGTGACCTCAGGATGGGCGATAGTATATGATACATACACGGAGACACCCATGTACTAGGGCGGCACTACTATTAGCAGCCCCTACTGCCCTATCCTGACCTGAGTGTGAGGTGACCACAGGGTGGGCGATAGTATATGATACATACATGGAGACACCTATGTACTAGGGCGGCACTACTATTAGCAGCCCCTACTGCCCTATCCTGACCTGAGTGTGAGGTGACCTCAGGACGGGCGATAGTATAGGATACATACACGGAGACACCTATGTACTAGGGCGGCACTACTATTAGCAGCCCCTACTGCCCTATCCTGACCTGAGTGTGAGGTGACCTCAGGGTGGGCGATAGTATATGATACATACATGGAGACACCTATGTACTAGGGCGGCACTACTATTAGCAGCCCCTACAGCCCTATCCTGACCTGAGTGTGAGGTGACCTCAGGGTGGGCGATAGTATAGGATACATACACGGAGACACCTATGTACTAGGGCGGCACTACTATAAGCAGCCCCTACTGCCCTATCCTGACCTGAGTGTGAGGTGACCTCAGGATGGGCGATAGTATAGGATACATACACGGAGACACCTATGTACTAGGGCTGCACTACTATTAGCAGCCCCTACAGCCCTATCCTGACCTGAGTGTGAGGTGACCTCAGGGTGGGCGATAGTATATGATACATACATGGAGACACCTATGTACTAGGGCGGCACTACTATTAGCAGCCCCTACAGCCCTATCCTGACCTGAGTGTGAGGTGACCTCAGGGTGGGCGATAGTATAGGATACATACACGGAGACACCTATGTACTAGGGCGGCACTACTATTAGCAGCCCCTACTGCCCTATCCTGACCTGAGTGTGAGGTGACCTCAGGATGGGCGATAGTATATGATACATACACGGAGACACCTATGTACTAGGGCTGCACTACTATTAGCAGCCCCTACAGCCCTATCCTGACCTGAGTGTGAGGTGACCTCAGGGTGGGCGATAGTATATGATACATACATGCAGACACCTATGTACTAGGGCGGCACTACTATTAGCAGCCCCTATTGCCCTATCCTGACCTGAGTGTGAGGTGACCTCAGGGTGGGCGATAGTATATGATACATACACGGAGACACCTATGTACTAGGGCTGCACTACTATTAGCAGCCCCTACAGCCCTATCCTGACCTGAGTGTGAGGTGACCTCAGGGTGGGCGATAGTATATGATACATACATGGAGACACCTATGTACTAGGGCGGCACTACTATTAGCAGCCCCTACAGCCCTATCCTGACCTGAGTGTGAGGTAACCTCAGGGTGGGCGATAGTATAGGATACATACACGGAGACACCTATGTACTAGGGCGGCACTACTATTAGCAGCCCCTACTGCCCTATCCTGACCTGAGTGTGAGGTGACCTCAGGATGGGCGATAGTATATGATACATACACGGAGACACCTATGTACTAGGGCTGCACTACTATTAGCAGCCCCTACAGCCCTATCCTGACCTGAGTGTGAGGTGACCTCAGGGTGGGCGATAGTATATGATACATACATGGAGACACCTATGTACTAGGGCTGCACTACTATTAGCAGCCCCTACAGCCCTATCCTGACCTGAGTGTGAGGTGACCTCAGGGTGGGCGATAGTATATGATACATACATGGAGACACCTATGTACTAGGGCGGCACTACTATTAGCAGCCCCTACAGCCCTATCCTGACCTGAGTGTGAGGTGACCTTAGGGTGGGCGATAATATATGATACATACACGGAGACACCTATGTACTAGGGCTGCACTACTATTAGCAGCCCCTACTGCCCTATCCTGACCTGAGTGTGAGGTGACCTAAGGGTGGGCGATAGTATATGATACATACACGGAGACACCTATGTACTAGGGTGGCACTACTATTAGCAGCCCCTACAGCCCTATCCTGACCTGAGTGTGAGGTGACCTCAGGGTGGGCGATAGTATATGATACATACACGGAGACACCTATGTACTAGGGCGGCACTACTATTAGCAGCCCCTACAGCCCTATCCTGACCTGAGTGTGAGGTGACCTCAGGGTGGGCGATAGTATATGATACATACACGGATACACCTATGTACTAGGGCTGCACTACTATTAGCAGCCCCTACTGCCCTATCCTGACCTGAGTGTGAGGTGACCTCAGGGTGGGCGATAGTATATGATACATACACGGATACACCTATGTACTAGGGCTGCACTACTATTAGCAGCCCCTACTGCCCTATCCTGACCTGAGTGTGAGGTGACCTCAGGATGGGCGATAGTATAGGATACATACATGGAGACACCTATGTACTAGGGCTGCACTACTATTAGCAGCCCCTACAGCCCTATCCTGACCTGAGTGTGAGGTGATCTCAGGGTGGGCGATAGTATAGGATACATACACGGAGACACCTATGTACTAGGGTGGCACTACTATTAGCAGCCCCTACTGCCCTATCCTGACCTGAGTGTGAGGTGACCTCAGGGTGGGCGATAGTATATGATACATACATGGAGACACCTATGTACTAGGGCGGCACTACTATTAGCAGCCCCTACAGCCCTATCCTGACCTGAGTGTGAGGTGACCTCAGGGTGGGCGATAGTATATGATACATACATGGAGACACCTATGTACTAGGGCTGCACTACTATTAGCAGCCCCTACAGCCCTATCCTGACCTGAGTGTGAGGTGACCTCAGGGTGGGCGATAGTATATGATACATACATGGAGACACCTATGTACTAGGGCTGCACTACTATTAGCAGCCCCTACAGCCCTATCCTGACCTGAGCGTGAGGTGACCTCAGGGTGGGCGATAGTATATGATACATACACTGAGACACTTATGTACTAGGGCTGCACTACTATTAGCAGCCCCTACAGTCCTATCCTGACCTGAGTGTGAGGTGACCTCAGGGTGGGCGATAGTATATGATACATACATGGAGACACCTATGTACTAGGGCGGCACTACTATTAGCAGCCCCTACTGCCTTATCCTGACCTGAGTGTGAGGTGACCTCAGGATGGGCGATAGTATAGGATACATACACGGAGACACCTATGTACTAGGGCTGCACTACTATTAGCAGCCCCTACAGCCCTATCCTGACCTGAGTGTGAGGTGACCTCAGGGTGGGCGATAGTATAGGATACATACACGGAGACACCTATGTACTAGGGCTGCACTACTATTAGCAGCCCCTACAGCCTTATCCTGACCTGAGTGCGAGGTGACCTCAGGGTGGGCTATAGTACAGGATACATACATGGAGACACCTATGTACTAGGGCGGCACTACTTTTAGCAGCCCCTACAGCTCTATCCTGACCTGAGTGCGAGGTGACCTCAGGGTGGGCGATAGTATATGATACATACATGCAGACACCTATGTACTAGGGCGGCACTACTATTAGCAGCCCCTACTGCCCTATCCTGACCTGAGTGTGAGGTGACCTCAGGGTGGGCGATAGTATATGATACATACATGGAGACACCTATGTACTAGGGCTGCACTACTATTAGCAGCCCCTACAGCCCTATCCTGACCTGAGTGTGAGGTTACCTCAGGATGGGCGACAGTATATGATACATACACGGAGACACCTATGTACTAGGGCTGCACTACTATTAGCAGCCCCTACAGTCCTATCCTGACCTGAGTGTGAGGTGACCTCAGGGTGGGCGATAGTATAGGATACATACATGAGACACCTATGTACTAGGGCGGCACTACTATTAGCAGCCCCTACAGCCCTATCCTGACCTGAGTGTGAGGTGACCTCAGGATGGGCGATAGTATATGATACATACACGGAGACACCTATGTACTAGGGCTGCACTACTATTAGCAGCCCCTACAGCCCTATCCTGACCTGACTGTGAGGTGACCTCAGGGTGGGCGATAGTATATGATACATACATGGAGACACCTATGTACTAGGGCTGCACTACTATTAGCAGCCCCTACAGCCCTATCCTGACCTGACTGTGAGGTGACCTCAGGATGGGCGATAGTATATGATACATACACGGAGACACCCATGTACTAGGGCGGCACTACTATTAGCAGCCCCTACTGCCCTATCCTGACCTGAGTGTGAGGTGACCTCAGGATGGGCGATAGTATATGATACATACACGGAGACACCAATGTACTAGGGCGGCACTACTATTAGCAGCCCCTACAGCCCTATCCTGACCTGAGTGTGAGGTGACCTCAGGGTGGGCGATAGTATAGGATACATACACGGAGACACCTATGTACTAGGGCGGCACTACTATTAGCAGCCTCTACAGCCCTATCCTGACCTGAGTGTGAGGTGACCTCAGGATGGGCGATAGTATAGGATACATACATGGAGACACCTATGTACTAGGGCTGCACTACTATTAGCAGCCCCTACAGCCCTATCCTGACCTGAGTGTGAGGTGACCTCAGGATGGGCGATAGTATAGGATACATACATGGAGACACCTATGTACTAGGGCGGCACTACTATTAGCAGCCTCTACAGCCCTATCCTGACCTGAGTGTGAGGTGACCTCAGGATGGGCGATAGTATAGGATACATACATGGAGACACCTATGTACTAGGGCGGCACTACTATTAGCAGCCTCTACAGCCCTATCCTGACCTGAGTGTGAGGTGACCTCAGGGTGGGCGATAGTATATGATACATACACGGAGACACCTATGTACTAGGGCGGCACTACTATTAGCAGCCCCTACAGCCCTATCCTGACCTGAGTGTGAGGTGACCTCAGGATAGGCGATAGTATATGATACATACACGGAGACACCTATGTACTAGGGCGGCACTACTATTAGCAGCCCCTACAGCCCTATCCTGACCTGAGTGTGAGGTGACCTCAGGATGGGCGATAGTATACGATACATACACGGAGACACCTATGTACTAGGGCGGCACTACTATTAGCAGCCCCTACAGCCCTATCCTGACCTGACTGTGAGGTGACCTCAGGGTGGGCGATAGTATATGATACATACACGGAGACACCTATGTACTAGGGCGGCACTACTATTAGCAGCCCCTACAGCCCTATCCTGACCTGACTGTGAGGTGACCTCAGGGTGGGCGATAGTATAGGATACATACATGGAGACACCTATGTACTAGGGCTGCACTACTATTAGCAGCCCCTACTGCCCTATCCTGACCTGAGTGTGAGGTGACCTCAGGGTGGGCGATAGTATATGATACATACACGGAGACACCTATGTACTAGGGCGGCACTACTATTAGCAGCCCCTACAGCCCTATCCTGACCTGAGTGTGAGGTGACCTCAGGGTGGGCGATAGTATATGATACATACACGGAGACACCTATGTACTAGGGCTGCACTACTATTAGCAGCCCCTACAGCCCTATCCTGACCTGAGTGTGAGGTGACCTCAGGGTGGGCGATAGTATAGGATACATACATGGAGACACCCATGTACTAGGGCTGCACTACTATTAGCAGCCCCTACAGTCCTATCCTGACCTGAGTGTGAGGTGACCTCAGGGTGGGCGATAGTATAGGATACATACACGGAGACACTTATGTACTAGGGCTGCACTACTATTAGCAGCCCCTACAGTCCTATCCTGACCTGAGTGTGAGGTGACCTCAGGGTGGGCGATAGTATATGATACATACATGGAGACACCTATGTACTAGGGCTGCACTACTATTAGCAGCCCCTACTGCCTTATCCTGACCTGAGTGTGAGGTGACCTCAGGATGGGCGATAGTATAGGATACATACACGGAGACACCTATGTACTAGGGCTGCACTACTATTAGCAGCCCCTACAGCCTTATCCTGACCTGAGTGCGAGGTGACCTCAGGGTGGGCTATAGTACAGGATACATACATGGAGACACCTATGTACTAGGGCGGCACTACTTTTAGCAGCCCCTACAGCTCTATCCTGACCTGAGTGCGAGGTGACCTCAGGGTGGGCGATAGTATATGATACATACATGCAGACACCTATGTACTAGGGCGGCACTACTATTAGCAGCCCCTACTGCCCTATCCTGACCTGAGTGTGAGGTGACCTCAGGGTGGGCGATAGTATATGATACATACATGGAGACACCTATGTACTAGGGCTGCACTACTATTAGCAGCCCCTACAGCCCTATCCTGACCTGAGTGTGAGGTGACCTCAGGGTGGGCGATAGTATATGATACATACATGGAGACACCTATGTACTAGGGCGGCACTACTATTAGCAGCCCCTACAGTCCTATCCTGACCTGACTGTGAGGTGACCTCAGGGTGGGCGATAGTATATGATACATACATGGAGACACCTATGTACTAGGGCTGCACTACTATTAGCAGCCCCTACAGCCCTATCCTGACCTGAGTGTGAGGTTACCTCAGGATGGGCGACAGTATATGATACATACACGGAGACACCTATGTACTAGGGCTGCACTACTATTAGCAGCCCCTACAGTCCTATCCTGACCTGAGTGTGAGGTGACCTCAGGGTGGGCGATAGTATAGGATACATACATGAGACACCTATGTACTAGGGCGGCACTACTATTAGCAGCCCCTACAGCCCTATCCTGACCTGAGTGTGAGGTGACCTCAGGATGGGCGATAGTATATGATACATACACGGAGACACCTATGTACTAGGGCTGCACTACTATTAGCAGCCCCTACAGCCCTATCCTGACCTGACTGTGAGGTGACCTCAGGGTGGGCGATAGTATATGATACATACATGGAGACACCTATGTACTAGGGCTGCACTACTATTAGCAGCCCCTACAGCCCTATCCTGACCTGACTGTGAGGTGACCTCAGGATGGGCGATAGTATATGATACATACACGGAGACACCCATGTACTAGGGCGGCACTACTATTAGCAGCCCCTACTGCCCTATCCTGACCTGAGTGTGAGGTGACCTCAGGACGGGCGATAGTATAGGATACATACACGGAGACACCTATGTACTAGGGCGGCACTACTATTAGCAGCCCCTACTGCCCTATCCTGACCTGAGTGTGAGGTGACCTCAGGGTGGGCGATAGTATATGATACATACATGGAGACACCTATGTACTAGGGCGGCACTACTATTAGCAGCCCCTACAGCCCTATCCTGACCTGAGTGTGAGGTGACCTCAGGGTGGGCGATAGTATAGGATACATACACGGAGACACCTATGTACTAGGGCGGCACTACTATAAGCAGCCCCTACTGCCCTATCCTGACCTGAGTGTGAGGTGACCTCAGGATGGGCGATAGTATATGATACATACACGGAGACACCTATGTACTAGGGCTGCACTACTATTAGCAGCCCCTACAGCCCTATCCTGACCTGAGTGTGAGGTGACCTCAGGGTGGGCGATAGTATATGATACATACATGGAGACACCTATGTACTAGGGCGGCACTACTATTAGCAGCCCCTACAGCCCTATCCTGACCTGAGTGTGAGGTGACCTCAGGGTGGGCGATAGTATAGGATACATACACGGAGACACCTATGTACTAGGGCGGCACTACTATTAGCAGCCCCTACTGCCCTATCCTGACCTGAGTGTGAGGTGACCTCAGGATGGGCGATAGTATATGATACATACACGGAGACACCTATGTACTAGGGCTGCACTACTATTAGCAGCCCATACAGCCCTATCCTGACCTGAGTGTGAGGTGACCTCAGGGTGGGCGATAGTATATGATACATACATGCAGACACCTATGTACTAGGGCGGCACTACTATTAGCAGCCCCTATTGCCCTATCCTGACCTGAGTGTGAGGTGACCTCAGGGTGGGCGATAGTATATGATACATACACGGAGACACCTATGTACTAGGGCTGCACTACTATTAGCAGCCCCTACAGCCCTATCCTGACCTGAGTGTGAGGTGACCTCAGGGTGGGCGATAGTATATGATACATACATGGAGACACCTATGTACTAGGGCGGCACTACTATTAGCAGCCCCTACAGCCCTATCCTGACCTGAGTGTGAGGTAACCTCAGGGTGGGCGATAGTATAGGATACATACACGGAGACACCTATGTACTAGGGCGGCACTACTATTAGCAGCCCCTACTGCCCTATCCTGACCTGAGTGTGAGGTGACCTCAGGATGGGCGATAGTATATGATACATACACGGAGACACCTATGTACTAGGGCTGCACTACTATTAGCAGCCCCTACAGCCCTATCCTGACCTGAGTGTGAGGTGACCTCAGGGTGGGCGATAGTATATGATACATACATGGAGACACCTATGTACTAGGGCTGCACTACTATTAGCAGCCCCTACAGCCCTATCCTGACCTGAGTGTGAGGTGACCTCAGGGTGGGCGATAGTATATGATACATACATGGAGACACCTATGTACTAGGGCGGCACTACTATTAGCAGCCCCTACAGCCCTATCCTGACCTGAGTGTGAGGTGACCTTAGGGTGGGCGATAATATATGATACATACACGGAGACACCTATGTACTAGGGCTGCACTACTATTAGCAGCCCCTACTGCCCTATCCTGACCTGAGTGTGAGGTGACCTAAGGGTGGGCGATAGTATATGATACATACACGGAGACACCTATGTACTAGGGTGGCACTACTATTAGCAGCCCCTACAGCCCTATCCTGACCTGAGTGTGAGGTGACCTCAGGGTGGGCGATAGTATATGATACATACACGGAGACACCTATGTACTAGGGCGGCACTACTATTAGCAGCCCCTACAGCCCTATCCTGACCTGAGTGTGAGGTGACCTCAGGGTGGGCGATAGTATATGATACATACACGGATACACCTATGTACTAGGGCTGCACTACTATTAGCAGCCCCTACTGCCCTATCCTGACCTGAGTGTGAGGTGACCTCAGGGTGGGCGATAGTATATGATACATACACGGATACACCTATGTACTAGGGCGGCACTACTATTAGCAGCCCCTACAGCCCTATCCTGACCTGAGTGTGAGGTGACCTCAGGATGGGCGATAGTATAGGATACATACATGGAGACACCTATGTACTAGGGCTGCACTACTATTAGCAGCCCCTACAGCCCTATCCTGACCTGAGTGTGAGGTGATCTCAGGGTGGGCGATAGTATAGGATACATACACGGAGACACCTATGTACTAGGGTGGCACTACTATTAGCAGCCCCTACTGCCCTATCCTGACCTGAGTGTGAGGTGACCTCAGGGTGGGCGATAGTATATGATACATACATGGAGACACCTATGTACTAGGGCGGCACTACTATTAGCAGCCCCTACAGCCCTATCCTGACCTGAGTGTGAGGTGACCTCAGGGTGGGCGATAGTATATGATACATACATGGAGACACCTATGTACTAGGGCTGCACTACTATTAGCAGCCCCTACAGCCCTATCCTGACCTGAGTGTGAGGTGACCTCAGGGTGGGCGATAGTATATGATACATACATGGAGACACCTATGTACTAGGGCTGCACTACTATTAGCAGCCCCTACAGCCCTATCCTGACCTGAGCGTGAGGTGACCTCAGGGTGGGCGATAGTATATGATACATACACTGAGACACTTATGTACTAGGGCTGCACTACTATTAGCAGCCCCTACAGTCCTATCCTGACCTGAGTGTGAGGTGACCTCAGGGTGGGCGATAGTATATGATACATACATGGAGACACCTATGTACTAGGGCGGCACTACTATTAGCAGCCCCTACTGCCTTATCCTGACCTGAGTGTGAGGTGACCTCAGGATGGGCGATAGTATATGATACATACACGGAGACACCTATGTACTAGGGCTGCACTACTATTAGCAGCCCCTACAGCCTTATCCTGACCTGAGTGCGAGGTGACCTCAGGGTGGGCTATAGTACAGGATACATACATGGAGACACCTATGTACTAGGGCGGCACTACTTTTAGCAGCCCCTACAGCTCTATCCTGACCTGAGTGCGAGGTGACCTCAGGGTGGGCGATAGTATATGATACATACATGCAGACACCTATGTACTAGGGCGGCACTACTATTAGCAGCCCCTACTGCCCTATCCTGACCTGAGTGTGAGGTGACCTCAGGGTGGGCGATAGTATATGATACATACATGGAGACACCTATGTACTAGGGCTGCACTACTATTAGCAGCCCCTACAGCCCTATCCTGACCTGAGTGTGAGGTGACCTCAGGGTGGGCGATAGTATATGATACATACATGGAGACACCTATGTACTAGGGCGGCACTACTATTAGCAGCCCCTACAGTCCTATCCTGACCTGACTGTGAGGTGACCTCAGGGTGGGCGATAGTATATGATACATACATGGAGACACCTATGTACTAGGGCTGCACTACTATTAGCAGCCCCTACAGCCCTATCCTGACCTGAGTGTGAGGTTACCTCAGGATGGGCGACAGTATATGATACATACACGGAGACACCTATGTACTAGGGCTGCACTACTATTAGCAGCCCCTACAGTCCTATTCTGACCTGAGTGTGAGGTGACCTCAGGGTGGGCGATAGTATAGGATACATACATGAGACACCTATGTACTAGGGCGGCACTACTATTAGCAGCCCCTACAGCCCTATCCTGACCTGAGTGTGAGGTGACCTCAGGATGGGCGATAGTATATGATACATACACGGAGACACCTATGTACTAGGGCTGCACTACTATTAGCAGCCCCTACAGCCCTATCCTGACCTGACTGTGAGGTGACCTCAGGGTGGGCGATAGTATATGATACATACATGGAGACACCTATGTACTAGGGCTGCACTACTATTAGCAGCCCCTACAGCCCTATCCTGACCTGACTGTGAGGTGACCTCAGGATGGGCGATAGTATATGATACATACACGGAGACACCCATGTACTAGGGCGGCACTACTATTAGCAGCCCCTACTGCCCTATCCTGACCTGAGTGTGAGGTGACCTCAGGACGGGCGATAGTATAGGATACATACACGGAGACACCTATGTACTAGGGCGGCACTACTATTAGCAGCCTCTACAGCCCTATCCTGACCTGAGTGTGAGGTGACCTCAGGATGGGCGATAGTATAGGATACATACATGGAGACACCTATGTACTAGGGCTGCACTACTATTAGCAGCCCCTACAGCCCTATCCTGACCTGAGTGTGAGGTGACCTCAGGATGGGCGATAGTATAGGATACATACATGGAGACACCTATGTACTAGGGCGGCACTACTATTAGCAGCCCCTACAGTCCTATCCTGACCTGAGTGTGAGGTGACCTCAGGATGGGTGATAGTATAGCATACATACATGGAGACACCTATGTACTAGGGCTGCACTACTATTAGCAGCCCCTACAGCCCTATCCTGACCTGAGTGTGAGGTGACCTCAGGGTGGGCGATAGTATATGATACATACACGGAGACACCTATGTACTAGGGCTGCACTACTATTAGCAGCCCCTACTGTCCTATCCTGACCTGAGTGTGAGGTGACCTCAGGATGGGCGATAGTATAGGATACATACACGGAGACACCCATGTACTAGGGCGGCACTACTATTAGCAGCCCCTACAGCCCTATCCTGACCTGAGTGTGAGGTGACCTCAGGGTGGGCGATAGTATAGGATACATACACGGAGACACCTATGTACTAGGGCTGCACTACTATTAGCAGCCCCTACTGTCCTATCCTGACCTGAGTGTGGGGTGACCTCAGGATGGGCGATAGTATAGGATACATACACGGAGACACCTATGTACTAGGGCGGCACTACTATTAGCAGCCCCTACAGTCCTATCCTGACCTGAGTGTGAGGTGACCTCAGGATGGGTGATAGTATAGCATACATACATGGAGACACCTATGTACTAGGGCTGCACTACTATTAGCAGCCCCTACAGCCCTATCCTGACCTGAGTGTGAGGTGACCTCAGGGTGGGCGATAGTATATGATACATACACGGAGACACCTATGTACTAGGGCGGCACTACTATTAGCAGCCCCTACAGCCCTATCCTGACCTGAGTGTGAGGTGACCTCAGGGTGGGCGATAGTATATGATACATACACGGAGACACCTATGTACTAGGGCTGCACTACTATTAGCAGCCCCTACTGTCCTATCCTGACCTGAGTGTGAGGTGACCTCAGGATGGGCGATAGTATAGGATACATACACGGAGACACCTATGTACTAGGGCGGCACTACTATTAGCAGCCCCTACTGCCCTATCCTGACCTGAGTGTGAGGTGACCTCAGGGTGGGCGATAGTATATGATACATACACGGAGACACCTATGTACTAGGGCGGCACTACTATTAGCAGCCCCTACAGCCCTATCCTGACCTGACTGTGAGGTGACCTCAGGGTGGGCGATAGTATATGATACATACACGGAGACACCTATGTACTAGGGCGGCACTACTATTAGCAGCCCCTACAGCCCTATCCTGACCTGACTGTGAGGTGACCTCAGGGTGGGCGATAGTATAGGATACATACATGGAGACACCTATGTACTAGGGCTGCACTACTATTAGCAGCCCCTACTGCCCTATCCTGACCTGAGTGTGAGGTGACCTCAGGGTGGGCGATAGTATATGATACATACACGGAGACACCTATGTACTAGGGCTGCACTACTATTAGCAGCCCCTACAGCCCTATCCTGACCTGAGTGTGAGGTGACCTCAGGGTGGGCGATAGTATAGGATACATACACGGAGACACCTATGTACTAGGGCTGCACTACTATTAGCAGCCCCTACTGCCCTATCCTGACCTGAGTGTGAGGTGACCTCAGGGTGGGCGATAGTATTGGATACATACATGGAGACACCTATGTACTAGGGCTGCACTACTATTAGCAGCCCCTACTGCCCTATCCTGACCTGAGTGTGAGGTGACCTCAGGGTGGGCGATAGTATAGGATACATACACGGAGACACCTATGTACTAGGGCTGCACTACTATTAGCAGCCCCTACTGCCCTATCCTGACCTGAGTGTGAGGTGACCTCTGGATGGGCGATAGTATATGATACATACACGGAGACACCTATGTACTAGGGCGGCACTACTATTAGCAGCCCCTACGGCCCTATCCTGACCTGAGTGTGAGGTGACCTCAGGATGGGCGATAGTATAGGATACATACACGGAGACACCTATGTACTAGGGCTGCACTACTATTAGCAGCCCCTACGGCCCTATCCTGACCTGAGTGTGAGGTGACCTCAGGGTGGGCGATAGTATAGGATACATACATGGAGACACCTATGTACTAGGGCGGCACTACTATTAGCAGCCCCTACAGCTCTATCCTGACCTGAGTGTGAGGTGACCTCAGGGTGGGCGATAATATATGATACATACACGGAGACACCTATGTACTAGGGCGGCACTACTATTAGCAGTCCCTACAGCCCTATCCTGACCTGAGTGTGAGGTGACCTCAGGGTGGGCGATAGTATATGATACATACACGGAGACACCTATGTACTAGGGCGGCACTACTATTAGCAGCCCCTACTGCCCTATCCTGACCTGAGTGTGAGGTGACCTCAGGGTGGGCGATAGTATATGATACATACATGGAGACACCTATGTACTAGGGCTGCACTACTATTAGCAGCCCCTACGGCCCTATCCTGACCTGAGTGTGAGGTGACCTCAGGATGGGCGATAGTATATGATACATACACGGAGACACCTATGTACTAGGGCGGCACTACTATTAGCAGCCCCTACTGCCCTATCCTGACCTGAGTGTGAGGTGACCTCAGGGTCGGCGATAGTATATGATACATACACGGAGACACCTATGTACTAGGGCTGCACTACTATTAGCTGCCCCTACGGCCCTATCCTGACCTGAGTGTGAGGTGACCTCAGGGTGGGCGATAGTATATGATACATACATGGAGACACCTATGTACTAGGGCTGCACTACTATTAGCAGCCCCTACGGCCCTATCCTGACCTGAGTGTGAGGTGACCTCAGGGTGGGCGATAGTATAGGATACATACATGGAGACACCTATGTACTAGGGCGGCACTACTATTAGCAGCCCCTACAGCCCTATCCTGACCTGAGTGTGAGGTGACATCAGGATGGGCGATAGTATATGATACATACACGGAGACACCTATGTACTAGGGCGGCACTACTATTAGCAGCCCCTACAGCCCTATCCTAACCTGAGTGTGAGGTGACCTCAGGGTGGGCGATAGTATATGATACATACATAGAGACACCTATGTACTAGGGCTGCACTACTATTAGCAGCCCCTACTGCCCTATCCTGACCTGAGTGTGAGGTGACCTCAGGGTGGGCGATAGTATATGATACATACACGGAGACACCTATGTACTAGGGCGGCACTACTATTAGCAGCCCCTACAGCCCTATCCTGACCTGAGTGTGAGGTGACCTCAGGGTGGGCGATAGTATATGATACATACACTGAGACACTTATGTACTAGGGCTGCACTACTATTAGCAGCCCCTACAGTCCTATCCTGACCTGAGTGTGAGGTGACCTCAGGGTGGGCGATAGTATATGATACATACATGGAGACACCTATGTACTAGGGCGGCACTACTATTAGCAGCCCCTACTGCCTTATCCTGACCTGAGTGTGAGGTGACCTCAGGATGGGCGATAGTATAGGATACATACACGGAGACACCTATGTACTAGGGCTGCACTACTATTAGCAGCCCCTACAGCCCTATCCTGACCTGAGTGCGAGGTGACCTCAGGGTGGGCTATAGTACAGGATACATACATGGAGACACCTATGTACTAGGGCGGCACTACTATTAGCAGCCCCTACAGCTCTATCCTGACCTGAGTGCGAGGTGACCTCAGGGTGGGCGATAGTATATGATACATACATGCAGACACCTATGTACTAGGGCGGCACTACTATTAGCAGCCCCTATTGCCCTATCCTGACCTGAGTGTGAGGTGACCTCAGGGTGGGCGATAGTATATGATACATACATGGAGACACCTATGTACTAGGGCTGCACTACTATTAGCAGCCCCTACTGCCCTATCCTGACCTGAGTGTGAGGTGACCTCAGGGTGGGCGATAGTATATGATACATACATGGAGACACCTATGTACTAGGGCGGCACTACTATTAGCAGCCCCTACAGTCCTATCCTGACCTGACTGTGAGGTGACCTCAGGGTGGGCGATAGTATATGATACATACATGGAGACACCTATGTACTAGGGCTGCACTACTATTAGCAGCCCCTACAGCCCTATCCTGACCTGAGTGTGAGGTGACCTCAGGATGGGCGACAGTATATGATACATACACGGAGACACCTATGTACTAGGGCTGCACTACTATTAGCAGCCCCTACAGTCCTATCCTGACCTGAGTGTGAGGTGACCTCAGGGTGGGCGATAGTATAGGATACATACATGAGACACCTATGTACTAGGGCGGCACTACTATTAGCAGCCCCTACAGCCCTATCCTGACCTGAGTGTGAGGTGACCTCAGGATGGGCGATAGTATATGATACATACACGGAGACACCTATGTACTAGGGCTGCACTACTATTAGCAGCCCCTACAGCCCTATCCTGACCTGAGTGTGAGGTTACCTCAGGATGGGCGATAGTATATGATACATACATGGAGACACCTATGTACTAGGGCGGCACTACTATTAGCAGCCCCTACTGCCCTATCCTGACCTGAGTGTGAGGTGACCTCAGGGTGGGCGATAGTATATGATACATACATGGAGACACCTATGTACTAGGGCTGCACTACTATTAGCAGCCCCTACAGCCCTATCCTGACCTGAGTGTGAGGTGACCTCAGGGTGGGCGATAGTATATGATACATACACGGAGACACCTATGTACTAGGGCGGCACTACTATTAGCAGCCCCTACTGCCCTATCCTGACCTGAGTGTGAGGTGACCTCAGGGTGGGCGATAGTATATGATACATACACGGAGACACCTATGTACTAGGGCTGCACTACTATTAGCAGCCCCTACAGCCCTATCCTGACCTGAGTGTGAGGTGACCTCAGGGTGGGCGATAGTATAGGATACATACACGGAGACACCTATGTACTAGGGCTGCACTACTATTAGCAGCCCCTACTGCCCTATCCTGACCTGAGTGTGAGGTGACCTCTGGATGGGCGATAGTATAGGATACATACACGGAGACACCTATGTACTAGGGCGGCACTACTATTAGCAGCCCCTACGGCCCTATCCTGACCTGAGTGTGAGGTGACCTCAGGGTGGGCGATAGTATAGGATACATACACGGAGACACCTATGTACTAGGGCTGCACTACTATTAGCAGCCCCTACGGCCCTATCCTGACCTGAGTGTGAGGTGACCTCAGGGTGGGCGATAGTATAGGATACATACATGGAGACACCTATGTACTAGGGCGTCACTACTATTAGCAGCCCCTACAGCTCTATCCTGACCTGAGTGTGAGGTGACCTCAGGGTGGGCGATAATATATGATACATACACGGAGACACCTATGTACTAGGGCGGCACTACTATTAGCAGCCCCTACAGCCCTATCCTGACCTGAGTGTGAGGTGACCTCAGGGTGGGCGATAGTATATGATACATACACGGAGACACCTATGTACTAGGGCGGCACTACTATTAGCAGCCCCTACAGCCCTATCCTGACCTGAGTGTGAGGTGACCTCAGGGTGGGCGATAGTATATGATACATACATGGAGGCACCTATGTACTAGGGCTGCACTACTATTAGCAGCCCCTACAGCCCTATCCTGACCTGAGTGTGAGGTGACCTCAGGATGGGCGATAGTATATGATACATACATGGAGACACCTATGTACTAGGGCGGCACTACTATTAGCAGCCTCTACAGCCCTATCCTGACCTGAGTGTGAGGTGACCTCAGGGTGGGCGATAGTATATGATACATACATGGAGACACCTATGTACTAGGGCGGCACTACTATTAACAGCCCCTACTGCCCTATCCTGACCTGAGTGTGAGGTGACCTCAGGATGGGCGATAGTATATGATACATACATGGAGACACCTATGTACTAGGGCGGCACTACTATTAGCAGCCCCTACAGCCCTATCCTGACCTGAGTGTGAGGTGACCTCAGGGTGGGCGATAGTATAGGATACATACACGGAGACACCTATGTACTAGGGCGGCACTACTATTAGCAGCCCCTACTGCCCTATCCTGACCTGAGTGTGAGGTGACCTCAGGGTGGGCGATAGTATATGATACATACACGGAGACACCTATGTACTAGGGCTGCACTACTATTAGCAGCCCCTACTGCCCTATCCTGACCTGAGTGTGAGTTGACCTCAGGGTGGGCGATAGTATATGATAGATACACGGAGACACCTATGTACTAGGGCGGCACTACTATTAGCAGCCCCTACTGCCCTATCCTGACCTGAGTGTGAGGTGACCTCAGGGTGGGCGATAGTATATGATACATACATGGAGACACCTATGTACTAGGGCCGCACTACTATTAGCAGCCCCTACTGCCCTATCCTGACCTGAGTGTGAGGTGACCTCAGGGTGGGCGATAGTATAGGATACATACATGGAGACACCTATGTACTAGGGCTGCACTACTATTAGCAGCCCCTACAGCCCTATCCTGACCTGAGTGTGAGGTGACCTCAGGATGGGCGATAGTATATGATACATACATGGAGACACCTATGTACTAGGGCTGCACTACTATTAGCAGCCCCTACAGCCCTATCCTGACCTGAGTGTGAGGTGACCTCAGGGTGGGTGATAGTATAGGATACATACACGGAGACACCTATGTACTAGGGCGGCACTACTATTAGCAGCCCCTACTGCCCTATCCTGACCTGAGTGTGAGGTGACCTCAGGGTGGGCGATAGTATATGATACATACATGGAGACACCTATGTACTAGGGCGGCACTACTATTAGCAGCCCCTACAGCCCTATCCTGACCTGAGTGTGAGGTGACCTCAGGATGGGCGATAGTATATGATACATACATGGAGACACCTATGTACTAGGGCGGCACTACTATTAGCAGCCCCTACGGCCCTATCCTGACCTGAGTGTGAGGTGACCTCAGGATGGGCGATAGTATATGATACATACACGGAGACACCTATGTACTAGGGCTGCACTACTATTAGCAGCCCCTACAGCCCTATCCTGACCTGAGTGTGAGGTGACCTCAGGGTGGGCGATAGTATAGGATACATACACGGAGACACCTATGTACTAGGGCTGCACTACTATTAGCAGCCCCTACTGCCCTATTCTGACCTGAGTGTGAGGTGACCTCAGGATGGGCGATAGTATATGATACATACACGGAGACACCTATGTACTAGGGCTGCACTACTATTAGCAGCCCCTACAGCCCTATCCTGACCTGAGTGTGAGGTGACCTCAGGGTGGGCGATAGTATAGGATACATACACGGAGACACCTATGTACTAGGGCTGCACTACTATTAGCAGCACCTACAGCCCTATCCTGACCTGAGTGTGAGGTGACCTCAGGGTGGGCGATAGTATATGATACATACACGGAGACACCTATGTACTAGGGCTGCACTACTATTAGCAGCCCCTACTGCCCTATCCTGACCTGAGTGTGAGGTGACCTCAGGATGGGCGATAGTATATGATACATACATGGAGACACCTATGTACTAGGGGGGAACTACTATTAGCAGCCCCTACAGCCCTATCCTGACCTGAGTGTGAGGTGACCTCAGGATGGGCGATAGTATAGGATACATACACGGAGACACCCATGTACTAGGGCGGCACTACTATTAGCAGCCTCTACAGCCCTATCCTGACCTGAGTGTGAGGTGACCTCAGGATGGGCGATAGTATATGATACATACACGGAGACACCTATGTACTAGGGCTGCACTACTATTAGCAGCCCCTACAGCCCTATCCTGACCTGAGTGTGAGGTGACCTCAGGGTGAGCAATAGTATATGATAGATACACGGAGACACCTATGTACTAGGGCTGCACTACTATTAGCAGCCCCTACTGCCCTATCCTGACCTGAGTGTGAGGTGACCTCAGGGTGAGCAATAGTATATGATACATACACGGAGACACCTATGTACTAGGGCGGCACTACTATTAGCAGCCCCTACAGCCCTATCCTGACCTGAGTGTGAGGTGACCTCAGGGTGGGCGATAGTATAGGATACATACACGGAGACACCTATGTACTAGGGCGGCACTACTATTAGCAGCCCCTACTGCCCTATCCTGACCTGAGTGTGAGGTGACCTCAGGGTGGGCGATAGTATAGGATACATACATGGAGACACCTATGTACTAGGGCTGCACTACTATTAGCAGCCCCTACAGCCCTATCCTGACCTGAGTGTGAGGTGACCTCAGGGTGGGCGATAGTATAGGATACATACACGGAGACACCTATGTACTAGGGCTGCACTACTATTAGCAGCACCTACAGCCCTATCCTGACCTGAGTGTGAGGTGACCTCAGGGTGGGCGATAGTATATGATACATACACGGAGACACCTATGTACTAGGGCTGCACTACTATTAGCAGCCCCTACTGCCCTATCCTGACCTGAGTGTGAGGTGACCTCAGGATGGGCGATAGTATATGATACATACATGGAGACACCTATGTACTAGGGGGGAACTACTATTAGCAGCCCCTACAGCCCTATCCTGACCTGAGTGTGAGGTGACCTCAGGATGGGCGATAGTATAGGATACATACACGGAGACACCCATGTACTAGGGCGGCACTACTATTAGCAGCCTCTACAGCCCTATCCTGACCTGAGTGTGAGGTGACCTCAGGGTGGGCGATAGTATAGGATACATACAAGGAGACACCTATGTACTAGGGCTGCACTACTATTAGCAGCCCCTACTGCCCTATCCTGACCTGAGTGTGAGGTGACCTCAGGGTGGGCGATAGTATATGATACATACACGGAGACACCTATGTACTAGGGCTGCACTACTATTAGCAGCCCCTACAGCCCTATCCTGACCTGAGTGTGAGGTGACCTCAGGGTGAGCAATAGTATAGGATACATACATGAGACACCTATGTACTAGGGCGGCACTACTATTAGCAGCCCCTACAGCCCTATCCTGACCTGAGTGTGAGGTGACCTCAGGGTGGGCGATAGTATATGATACATACATGGAGACACCTATGTACTAGGGCGTCACTACTATTAGCAGCCCCTACCGCCCTATCCTGACCTGAGTGTGAGGTGACCTCAGGATGGGCGATAGTATATGATACATACACGGAGACACCTATGTACTAGGGCTGCACTACTATTAGCAGCCCCTACTGCCCTATCCTGACCTGAGTGTGAGGTGACCTCAGGGTGGGCGATAGTATATGATACATACACGGAGACACCTATGTACTAGGGCGTCACTACTATTAGCAGCCCCTACAGCCCTATCCTGACCTGAGTGTGAGGTGACCTCAGGGTGGGCGATAGTATATGATACATACATGGAGACACCTATGTACTAGGGCTGCACTACTATTAGCAGCCCCTACAGCCCTATCCTGACCTGAGTGTGAGGTGACCTCAGGGTGGGCGATAGTATATGATACATACACGGAGACACCTATGTACTAGGGCTGCACTACTATTAGCAGCCCCTACAGCCCTATCCTGACCTGAGTGTGAGGTGACCTCAGGGTGAGCGATAGTATAGGATACATACATGGAGACACCTATGTACTAGGGCGGCACTACTATTAGCAGCCCCTACTGCCCTATCCTGACCTGAGTGTGAGGTGACCTCAGGGTGGGCGATAGTATATGATACATACATGAGACACCTATGTACTAGGGCGGCACTACTATTAGCAGCCCCTACAGCCCTATCCTGACCTGAGTGTGAGGTGACCTCAGGGTGGGCGATAGTATATCATACATACATGGAGACACCTATGTACTAGGGCGTCACTACTATTAGCAGCCCCTACCGCCCTATCCTGACCTGAGTGTGAGGTGACCTCAGGGTGGGCGATAGTATATGATACATACATGGAGACACCTATGTACTAGGGCTGCACTACTATTAGCAGCCCCTACAGCCCTATCCTGACCTGAGTGTGAGGTGACCTCAGGGTGGGCGATAGTATATGATACATACATGGAGACACCTATGTACTAGGGCGTCACTACTATTAGCAGCCCCTACCGCCCTATCCTGACCTGAGTGTGAGGTGACCTCAGGGTGGGCGATAGTATAGGATACATACACGGAGACACCTATGTACTAGGGCTGCACTACTATTAGCAGCCCCTACAGCCCTATCCTGACCTGAGTGTGAGGTGACCTCAGGGTGGGCGATAGTATAGGATACATACACGGAGACACCTATGTACTAGGGCTGCACTACTATTAGCAGCCCCTACAGCCCTATCCTGACCTCAGTGTGAGGTGACCTCAGGATGGGCGATAGTATATGATACATACACGGAGACACCTATGTACTAGGGCGGCACTACTATTAGCAGCCCCTACTGCCCTATCCTGACCTGAGTGTGAGGTGACCTCAGGGTGGGCGATAGTATATGATACATACATGGAGACACCTATGTAGTAGGGCGTCACTACTATTAGCAGCCCCTACCGCCCTATCCTGACCTGAGTGTGAGGTGACCTCAGGGTGGGCGATAGTATAGGATACATACACGGAGACACCTATGTACTAGGGCGGCACTACTATTAGCAGCCCCTACTGCCCTATCCTGACCTGAGTGTGAGGTGACCTCAGGATGGGCGATAGTATAGGATACATACACGGAGACACCTATGTACTAGGGCTGCACTACTATTAGCAGCCCCAACTGCCCTATCCTGACCTGAGTGTGAGGTGACCTCAGGATGGGCGATAGTATAGGATACATACACGGAGACACCTATGTACTAGGGCGTCACTACTATTAGCAGCCCCTACTGCCCTATCCTGACCTGAGTGTGAGGTGACCTCAGGATGGGCGATAGTATATGATACATACACGGAGACACCTATGTACTAGGGCTGCACTACTATTAGCAGCCCCTGCAGCCCTATCCTGACCTGAGTGTGAGGTGACCTCAGGGTGGGCGATAGTATATGATACATACATGGAGACACCTATGTACTAGGGCGTCACTACTATTAGCAGCCCCTACTGCCCTATCCTGACCTGAGTGTGAGGTGACCTCAGGATGGGCGATAGTATATGATACATACATGGAGACACCTATGTACTAGGGCGTCACTACTATTAGCAGCCCCTACTGCCCTATCCTGACCTGAGTGTGAGGTGACCTCAGGGTGGGCGATAGTATATGATACATACATGGAGACACCTATGTACTAGGGCTGCACTACTATTAGCAGCCCCTACTGCCCTATCCTGACCTGAGTGTGAGGTGACCTCAGGGTGGGTGATAGTATAGGATACATACACGGAGACACCTATGTACTAGGGCGGCACTACTATTAGCAGCCCCTACTGCCCTATCCTGACCTGAGTGTGAGGTGACCTCAGGATGGGCGATAGTATATGATACATACACGGAGACACCTATGTACTAGGGCGGCACTACTATTAGCAGCCCCTACTGCCCTATCCTGACCTGAGTGTGAGGTGACCTCAGGATGGGCGATAGTATATGATACATACACGGAGACACCTATGTACTAGGGCTGCACTACTATTAGCAGCCCCTACTGCCCTATCCTGACCTGAGTGTGAGGTGACCTCAGGGTGGGCGATAGTATATGATACATACATGGAGACACCTATGTACTAGGGCGGCACTACTATTAGCAGCCCCTACTGCCCTATCCTGACCTGAGTGTGAGGTGACCTCAGGGTGGGCGATAGTATATGATACATACATGGAGACACCTATGTACTAGGGCGGCACTACTATTAGCAGCCCCTACAGCCCTATCCTGACCTGAGTGTGAGGTGACCTCAGGGTGGGCGATAGTATAGGATACATACATGGAGACACTTATGTACTAGGGCGGCACTACTATTAGCAGCCCCTACAGCCCTATCCTGACCTGAGTGTGAGGTGACCTCAGGATGGGCGATAGTATATGATACATACATGGAGACACCTATGTACTAGGGGGGAACTACTATTAGCAGCCCCTACAGCCCTATCCTGACCTGAGTGTGAGGTGACCTCAGGATGGGCGATAGTATAGGATACATACACGGAGACACCCATGTACTAGGGCGGCACTACTATTAGCAGCCCCTACAGCCCTATCCTGACCTGAGTGTGAGGTGACCTCAGGGTGGGCGATAGTATAGGATACATACATGGAGACACCTATGTACTGGGGCAGCACTACTATTAGCAGCCCCTACTGCCCTATCCTGACCTGAGTGTGAGGTGACCTCAGGGTGGGCGATAGTATATGATACATACATGGAGACACCTATGTACTAGGGCTGCACTACTATTAGCAGCCCCTACAGCCCTATCCTGACCTGAGTGTGAGGTGACCTCAGGGTGGGCGATAGTATATGATACATACATGGAGACACCTATGTACTAGGGCTGCACTACTATTAGCAGCCCCTACTGCCCTATCCTGACCTGAGTGTGAGGTGACCTCAGGGTGGGCGATAGTATATGATACATACACGGAGACACCTATGTACTAGGGCGGCACTACTATTAGCAGCCCCTACTGCCCTATCCTGACCTGAGTGTGAGGTGACCTCAGGATGGGCGATAGTATATGATACATACACGGAGACACCTATGTACTAGGGCGGCACTACTATTAGCAGCCCCTACTGCCCTATCCTGACCTGAGTGTGAGGTGACCTCAGGGTGGGCGATAGTATAGGATACATACACGGAGACACCTATGTACTAGGGCTGCACTACTATTAGCAGCCCCTACAGCCCTATCCTGACCTGAGTGTGAGGTGACCTCAGGGTGGGCGATAGTATATGATACATACACGGAGACACCTATGTACTAGGGCGGCACTACTATTAGCAGCCCCTACCGCCCTATCCTGACCTGAGTGTGAGGTGACCTCAGGGTGGGCGATAGTATATGATACATACACGGAGACACCTATGTACTAGGGCGGCACTACTATTAGCAGCCCCTACAGCCCTATCCTGACCTGAGTGTGAGGTAACCTCAGGGTGGGCGATAGTATATGATACATACACGGAGACACCTATGTACTAGGGCGGCACTACTATTAGCAGCCCCTACAGCCCTATCCTGACCTGACTGTGAGGTGACCTCAGGGTGGGCGATAGAATAGGATACATACATGGAGACACCTATGTACTAGGGCGGCACTACTATTAGCAGCCCCTACAGCCCTATCCTGACCTGAGTGTGAGGTGACCTCAGGATGGGCGATAGTATATGATACATACACGGAGACACCTATGTACTAGGGCTGCACTACTATTAGCAGCCCCTACAGCCCTATCCTGACCTGAGTGTGAGGTGACCTCAGGATGGGCGATAGTATATGATACATACACGGAGACACCTATGTACTAGGGCTGCACTACTATTAGCAGCCCCTACAGCCCTATCCTGACCTGAGTGTGAGGTGACCTCAGGATGGGCGATAGTATAGGATACATACGCGGAGACACCTATGTACTAGGGCTGCACTACTATTAGCAGCCCCTACAGCCCTATCCTGACCTGAGTGTGAGGTGACCTCAGGGTGGGCGATAGTATAGGATACATACACGGAGACACCTATGTACTAGGGCGGCACTACTATTAGCAGTCTCTACAGCCCTATCCTGACCTGAGTGTGAGGTGACCTCAGGATGGGCAATAGTATATGATACATACACGGAGACACTTATGTACTAGGGCGGCACTACTATTAGCAGCCCCTTCAGCCCTATCCTGACCTGAGTGTGAGGTGACCTCAGGATGGGCGATAGTATATGATACATACACTGAGACACCTATGTACTAGGGCGGCACTACTATTAGCAGCCCCTACAGCCCTATCCTGACCTGAGTGTGAGGTGACCTCAGGGTGGGCGATAGTATATGATACATACATGGAGACACCTATGTACTAGGGCTGCACTACTATTAGCAGCCCCTACAGCCCTATCCTGACCTGAGTGTGAGGTGACCTCAGGGTGGGCGATAGTATATGATACATACACGGAGACACCTATGTACTAGGACGGCACTACTATTAGCAGCCCCTACAGTCCTAACCTGACCTGAGTGTGAGGTGACCTCAGGGTGGGCGATAGTATATGATACATACACGGAGACACCTATGTACTAGGGCGTCACTACTATTAGCAGCCCCTACTGCCCTATCCTGACCTGAGTGTGAGGTGACCTCAGGGTGGGCGATAGTATAGGATACATACATGGAGACACCTATGTACTAGGGCGGCACTACTATTAGCAGCCCCTACAGCCCTATCCTGACCTGAGTGTGAGGTGACCTCAGGGTGGGCGATAGTATAGGATACACACATGGAGACACTTATGTACTAGGGCGGCACTACTATTAGCAGCCCCTACAGCCCTATCCTGACCTGAGTGTGAGGTGATCTCAGGATGGGCGATAGTATAGGATACATACACGGAGACACCCATGTACTAGGGCGGCACTACTATTAGCAGCCCCTACCGCCCTATCCTGACCTGAGTGTGAGGTGACCTCAGGATGGGCGATAGTATATGATACATACACGGAGACACCTATGTACTAGGGCGGCACTACTATTAGCAGCCTCTACAGCCCTATCCTGACCTGAGTGTGAGGTGACCTCAGGACGGGCGATAGTATAGGATACATACATGGAGACACCTATGTACTAGGGCGGCACTACTATTAGCAGCCCCTACTGCCCTATCCTGACCTGAGTGTGAGGTGACCTCAGGATGGGCGATAGTATAGGATACATACATGGAGACACCTATGTACTAGGGCTGCACTACTATTAGCAGCCCCTACGGCCCTATCCTGACCTGAGTGTGAGGTGACCTCAGGATGGGCGATAGTATATGATACATACACGGAGACACCTATGTACTAGGGCTGCACTACTATTAGCAGCCCTTACTGCCCTATCCTGACCTGAGTGTGAGGTGAACTCAGGATGGGCGATAGTATATGATACATACATGGAGACACCTATGTACTAGGGCTGCACTACTATTAGCAGCCCTTACTGCCCTATCCTGACCTGAGTGTGAGGTGACCTCAGGATGGGCGATAGTATAGGATACATACATGGAGACACCTATGTACTAGGGCGGCACTACTATTAGCAGCCCCTACAGCCCTATCCTGACCTGAGTGTGAGGTGACCTCAGGATGGGCGATAGTATATGATACATACATGGAGACACCTATGTACTAGGGCTGCACTACTATTAGCAGCCCTTACTGCCCTATCCTGACCTGAGTGTGAGGTGAACTCAGGATGGGCGATAGTATATGATACATACATGGAGACACCTATGTACTAGGGCTGCACTACTATTAGCAGCCCTTACTGCCCTATCCTGACCTGAGTGTGAGGTGACCTCAGGATGGGCGATAGTATAGGATACATACATGGAGACACCTATGTACTAGGGCGGCACTACTATTAGCAGCCCCTACTGCCCTATCCTGACCTGAGTGTGAGGTGAACTCAGGATGGGCGATAGTATATGATACATACATGGAGACACCTATGTACTAGGGCTGCACTACTATTAGCAGCCCCTACTGCCCTATCCTGACCTGAGTGTGAGGTGACCTCAGGGTGGGCGATAGTATAGGATACATACATGGAGACACCTATGTACTAGGGCTGCACTACTATTAGCAGCCCCTACTGCCCTATCCTGACCTGAGTGTGAGGTGAACTCAGGATGGGCGATAGTATATGATACATACATGGAGACACCTATGTACTAGGGCTGCACTACTATTAGCAGCCCTTACTGCCCTATCCTGACCTGAGTGTGAGGTGACCTCAGGATGGGCGATAGTATAGGATACATACATGGAGACACCTATGTACTAGGGCTGCACTACTATTAGCAGCCCCTACTGCCCTATCCTGACCTGAGTGTGAGGTGAACTCAGGATGGGCGATAGTATATGATACATACATGGAGACACCTATGTACTAGGGCTGCACTACTATTAGCAGCCCCTACTGCCCTATCCTGACCTGAGTGTGAGGTGACCTCAGGGTGGGCGATAGTATAGGATACATACATGGAGACACCTATGTACTAGGGCTGCACTACTATTAGCAGCCCCTACTGCCCTATCCTGACCTGAGTGTGAGGTGACCTCAGGATGGGCGATAGTATATGATACATACATGGAGACACTTATGTACTAGGGCTGCACTACTATTAGCAGCCCCTACTGCCCTATCCTGACCTGAGTGTGAGGTGACCTCAGGATGGGCGATAGTATAGGATACATACATAGAGACACCTATGTACTAGGGCGTCACTACTATTAGCAGCCCCTACTGCCCTATCCTGACCTGAGTGTGAGGTGACCTCAGGGTGGGCGATAGTATATGATACATACACGGAGACACCTATGTACTAGGGCGGCACTACTATTAGCAGCCCCTACTGCCCTATCCTGACCTGAGTGTGAGGTGACCTCAGGATGGGCGATAGTATATGATACATACACGGAGACACCTATGTACTAGGGCTGCACTACTATTAGCAGCCTCTACAGCTCTATCCTGACCTGAGTGTGAGGTGACCTCAGGATGGGCGATAGTATATGATACATACACGGAGACACCTATGTACTAGGGCGGCACTACTATTAGCAGCCCCTACTGCCCTATCCTGACCTGAGTGTGAGGTGACCTCAGGGTGGGCGATAGTATATGATACATACACGGAGACACCTATGTACTAGGGCGTCACTACTATTAGCAGCCCCTACTGCCCTATCCTGACCTGAGTGTGAGGTGACCTCAGGGTGGGCGATAGTATAGGATACATACATGGAGACACCTATGTACTAGGGCGGCACTACTATTAGCAGCCCCTACAGCCCTATCCTGACCTGAGTGTGAGGTGACCTCAGGGTGGGCGATAGTATAGGATACATACATGGAGACACTTATGTACTAGGGCGGCACTACTATTAGCAGCCCCTACAGCCCTATCCTGACCTGAGTGTGAGGTGACCTCAGGATGGGCGATAGTATAGGATACATACACGGAGACACCCATGTACTAGGGCGGCACTACTATTAGCAGCCCCTACCGCCCTATCCTGACCTGACTGTGAGGTGACCTCAGGGTGGGTGATAGTATATGATACATACACGGAGACACCTATGTACTAGGGCGGCACTACTATTAGCAGCCTCTACAGCCCTATCCTGACCTGAGTGTGAGGTGAACTCAGGATGGGCGATAGTATATGATACATACATGGAGACACCTATGTACTAGGGCTGCACTACTATTAGCAGCCCCTACTGCCCTATCCTGACCTGAGTGTGAGGTGACCTCAGGATGGGCGATAGTATATGATACATACATGGAGACACTTATGTACTAGGGCTGCACTACTATTAGCAGCCCCTACTGCCCTATCCTGACCTGAGTGTGAGGTGACCTCAGGATGGGCGATAGTATAGGATACATACATGGAGACACCTATGTACTAGGGCGGCACTACTATTAGCAGCCCCTACTGCCCTATCCTGACCTGAGTGTGAGGTGACCTCAGGATGGGCGATAGTATATGATACATACATGGAGACACTTATGTACTAGGGCTGCACTACTATTAGCAGCCCCTACTGCCCTATCCTGACCTGAGTGTGAGGTGACCTCAGGATGGGCGATAGTATAGGATACATACATAGAGACACCTATGTACTAGGGCTGCACTACTATTAGCAGCCCCTACTGCCCTATCCTGACCTGAGTGTGAGGTGACCTCAGGATGGGCGATAGTATATGATACATACACGGAGACACCCATGTACTAGGGCTGCACTACTATTAGCAGCCCCTACAGCCCTATCCTGACCTGAGTGTGAGGTGACCTCAGGGTGGGCGATAGTATATGATACATACACGGAGACACCTATGTACTAGGGCGGCACTACTATTAGCAGCCCCTACTGCCCTATCCTGACCTGAGTGTGAGGTGACCTCAGGATGGGCGATAGTATATGATACATACACGGAGACACCTATGTACTAGGGCGGCACTACTATTAGCAGCCTCTACAGCCCTATCCTGACCTGAGTGTGAGGTGACCTCAGGGTGGGCGATAGTATATGATACATACACGGAGACACCTATGTACTAGGGCGGCACTACTATTAGCAGCCCCTACAGCCCTATCCTGACCTGAGTGTGAGGTGACCTCAGGGTGGGCGATAGTATATGATACATACACGGAGACACCTATGTAGTAGGGCGTCACTACTATTAGCAGCCCCTACCGCCCTATCCTGACCTGAGTGTGAGGTGACCTCAGGATGGGCGATAGTATATGATACATACACGGAGACACCTATGTACTAGGGCTGCACTACTATTAGCAGCCCCTACCGCCCTATCCTGACCTGAGTGTGAGGTGACCTCAGGGTGGGCGATAGTATAGGATACATACATGGAGACACCTATGTACTAGGGCTGCACTACTATTAGCAGCCCCTACAGCCCTATCCTGACCTGAGTGTGAGGTGACCTCAGGGTGGGCGATAGTATATGATACATACACGGAGACACCTATGTAGTAGGGCGTCACTACTATTAGCAGCCCCTACCGCCCTATCCTGACCTGAGTGTGAGGTGACCTCAGGATGGGCGATAGTATATAATACATACACTGAGACACCTATGTACTAGGGCTGCACTACTATTAGCAGCCCCTACCGCCCTATCCTGACCTGAGTGTGAGGTGACCTCAGGGTGGGCGATAGTATAGGATACATACATGGAGACACCTATGTACTAGGGCTGCACTACTATTAGCAGCCCCTACTGCCCTATCCTGACCTGAGTGTGAGGTGACCTCAGGGTGGGCGATAGTATATGATACATACACGGAGACACCTATGTACTAGGGCTGCACTACTATTAGCAGCCCCTACTGCCCTATCCTGACCTGAGTGTGAGGTGACCTCAGGATGGGCGATAGTATATGATACATACACGGAGACACCTATGTACTAGGGCTGCACTACTATTAGCAGCCCCTACTGCCCTATCCTGACCTGAGTGTGAGGTGACCTCAGGGTGGGCGATAGTATATGATACATACACGGAGACACCTATGTACTAGGGCTGCACTACTATTAGCAGCCCCTACTGCCCTATCCTGACCTGAGTGTGAGGTGACCTCAGGGTGGGCGATAGTATATGATACATACACGGAGACACCTATGTACTAGGGCGGCACTACTATTAGCAGCCCCTACTGCCCTATCCTGACCTGAGTGTGAGGTGACCTCAGGATGGGCGATAGTATATGATACATACACGGAGACACCTATGTACTAGGGCTGCACTAATATTAGCAGCCCCTACAGCCCTATCCTGACCTGAGTGTGAGGTGACCTCAGGGTGGGCGATAGTATATGATACATACACGGAGACACCTATGTACTAGGGCTGCACTACTATTAGCAGCCCCTACTGCCCTATCCTGACCTGAGTGTGAGGTGACCTCAGGGTGGGCGATAGTATATGATACATACATGGAGACACCTATGTACTAGGGCGTCACTACTATTAGCAGCCCCTACTGCCCTATCCTGACCTGAGTGTGAGGTGACCTCAGGGTGGGCGATAGTATATGATACATACACGGAGACACCTATGTACTAGGGCTGCACTACTATTAGCAGCCCCTACTGCCCTATCCTGACCTGAGTGTGAGGTGACCTCAGGGTGGGTGATAGTATATGATACATACACGGAGACACCTATGTACTAGGGCGGCACTACTATTAGCAGCCCCTACTGCCCTATCCTGACCTGAGTGTGAGGTGACCTCAGGATGGGCGATAGTATATGATACATACACGGAGACACTTATGTACTAGGGCTGCACTACTATTAGCTGCCCCTACTGCCCTATCCTGACCTGAGTGTGAGGTGACCTCAGGGTGGGCGATAGTATATGATACATACACGGAGACACCTATGTACTAGGGCTGCACTACTATTAGCAGCCCCTACAGCCCTATCCTGACCTGAGTGTGAGGTGACCTCAGGGTGGGCGATAGTATATGATACATACACGGAGACATCTATGTACTAGGGCGGCACTACTATTAGCAGCCCCTACTGCCCTATCCTGACCTGAGTGTGAGGTGACCTCAGGGTGGGCGATAGTATATGATACATACACGGAGACACCTATGTACTAGGGCTGCACTACTATTAGCAGCCCCTACTGCCCTATCCTGACCTGAGTGTGAGGTGACCTCAGGATGGGCGATAGTATATGATACATACACTGAGACACCTATGTACTAGGGCTGCACTACTATTAGCAGCCCCTACTGCCCTATCCTGAACTGAGTGTGAGGTGACTTCAGGATGGGCGATAGTATATGATACATACACGGAGACACCTATGTACTAGGGCGGCACTACTATTAGCAGCCCCTACTGTCCTATCCTGACCTGAGTGTGAGGTGACCTCAGGGTGGGCGATAGTATAGGATACATACACGGAGACACCTATGTACTAGGGCGGCACTACTATTAGCAGCCCCTACAGCCCTATCCTGACCTGAGTGTGAGGTGACCTCAGTGTGGGCGATAGTATAGGATACATACATGGAGACACTTATGTACTAGGGCGGCACTACTATTAGCAGCCCCTACAGCCCTATCCTGACCTGAGTGTGAGGTGACCTCAGGATGGGCGATAGTATAGGATACATACACGGAGACACCCATGTACTAGGGCGGCACTACTATTAGCAGCCTCTACAGCCCTATCCTGACCTGAGTGTGAGGTGAACTCAGGATGGGCGATAGTATATGATACATACATGGAGACACCTATGTACTAGGGCGGCACTACTATTAGCAGCCCCTACTGCCCTATCCTGACCTGAGTGTGAGGTGACCTCAGGATGGGCGATAGTATATGATACAAACATGGAGACACTTATGTACTAGGGCTGCACTACTATTAGCAGCCCCTACTGCCCTATCCTGACCTGAGTGTGAGGTGACCTCAGGATGGGCGATAGTATAGGATACATACATAGAGACACCTATGTACTAGGGCTGCACTACTATTAGCAGCCCCTACTGCCCTATCCTGACCTGAGTGTGAGGTGACCTCAGGATGGGCGATAGTATATGATACATACACGGAGACACCCATGTACTAGGGCTGCACTACTATTAGCAGCCCCTACAGCCCTATCCTGAGCTGAGTGTGAGGTGACCTCAGGGTGGGCGATAGTATATGATACATACATGGAGACACCTATGTACTAGGGCGGCACTACTATTAGCAGCCCCTACAGCCCTATCCTGACCTGAGTGTGAGGTGACCTCAGGGTGGGCGATAGTATATGATACATACATGGAGACACCTATGTAGTAGGGCGTCACTACTATTAGCAGCCCCTACCGCCCTATCCTGACCTGAGTGTGAGGTGACCTCAGGATGGGCGATAGTATATGATACATACACGGAGACACCTATGAACTAGGGCTGCACTACTATTAGCAGCCCCTACTGCCCTATCCTGACCTGAGTGTGAGGTGACCTCAGGGTGGGCGTTAGTATATGATACATACATGGAGACACCTATGTACTAGGGCGTCACTACTATTAGCAGCCCCTACTGCCCTATCCTGACCTGAGTGTGAGGTGACCTCAGGGTGGGCGATAGTATATGATACATACACGGAGACACCTATGTACTAGGGCGGCACTACTATTAGCAGCCCCTACTGCCCTATCCTGACCTGAGTGTGAGGTGACCTCAGGGTGGGCGATAGTATAGGATACATACATGGAGACACCTATGTACTAGGGCGGCACTACTATTAGCAGCCCCTACTGCCCTATCCTGACCTGAGTGTGAGGTGACCTCAGGATGGGCGATAGTATATGATACATACACGGAGACAATTATGTACAAGGGCTGCACTACTATTAGCTGCCCCTACTGCCCTATCCTGACCTGAGTGTGAGGTGACCTCAGGGTGGGCGATAGTATATGATACATACACGGAGACACCTATGTACTAGGGCTGCACTACTATTAGCAGCCCCTACTGCCCTATCCTGACCTGAGTGTGAGGTGACCTCAGGGTGGGCGATAGTATATGATACATACATGGAGACACCTATGTACTAGGGCGGCACTACTATTAGCAGCCCCTACTGCCCTATCCTGACCTGAGTGTGAGGTGACCTCAGGATGGGCGATAGTATATGATACATACATGGAGACACCTATGTACTAGGGCGGCACTACTATTAGCAGCCCCTACAGCCCTATCCTGACCTGAGTGTGAGGTGACCTCAGGATGGGCGATAGTATATGATACATACATGGAGACACCTATGTACTAGGGCGGCACTACTATTAGCAGCCCCTACAGCCCTATCCTGACCTGAGTGTGAGGTGACCTCAGGATGGGCGATAGTATATGATACATACACGGAGACACCTATGTACTAGAGCGGCACTACTATTAGCAGCCCCTACAGCCCTATCCTGACCTGAGTGTGAGGTGACCTCAGGATGGGCGATAGTATATGATACATACATGGAGACACCTATGTACTAGGGCGGCACTACTATTAGCAGCCCCTACAGCCCTATCCTGACCTGAGTGTGAGGTAACCTCAGGATGGGTGATAGTATATGATACATACACGGAGACACCTATGTACTAGGGCGGCACTACTATTAGCAGCCCCTACAGCCCTATCCTGACCTGAGTGTGAGGTGACCTCAGGGTGGGCGATAGTATAGGATACATACATGAAGACACCTATGTACTAGGGCGGCACTACTATTAGCAGCCCCTACAGCCCTATCCTGACCTGAGTGTGAGGTGACCTCAGGATGGGCGATAGTATATGATACATACATGGAGACACCTATGTACTAGGGGGGAACTACTATTAGCAGCCCCTACAGCCCTATCCTGACCTGAGTGTGAGGTGACCTCAGGATGGGCGATAGTATAGGATACATACACGGAGACACCCATGTACTAGGGCGGCACTACTATTAGCAGCCCCTACAGCCCTATCCTGACCTGAGTGTGAGGTGACCTCAGGATGGGCGATAGTATATGATACAGACACGGAGACACCTATGTACTAGGGCGGCACTACTATTAGCAGCCCCTACTGCCCTATCCTGACCTGAGTGTGAGGTGACCTCAGGGTGGGCGATAGTATATGATACATACATGGAGACACCTATGTACTAGGGCGGCACTACTATTAGCAGCCCCTACAGCCATATCCTGACCTGAGTGTGAGGTGACCTCAGGGTGGGCGATAGTATATGATACACACATGGAGACACCTATGTACTAGGGCGGCACTACTATTAGCAGCCCCTACAGCCCTATCCTGGCCTGAGTGTGAGGTGACCTCAGGGTGGGCGATAGTATATAATACATACACGGAGACACCTATGTACTAGGGCGGCACTACTATTAGCAGCCCCTACAGCCCTATCCTGACCTGAGTGTGAGGTGACCTCAGGGTGGGCGATAGTATAGGATACATACATGGAGACACCTATGTACTGGGGCAGCACTACTATTAGCAGCCCCTACTGCCCTATCCTGACCTGAGTGTGAGGTGACCTCAGGATGGGCGATAGTATATGATACATACACGGAGACACCTATGTACTAGGGCGTCACTACTATTAGCAGCCCCTACTGCCCTATCCTGACCTGAGTGTGAGGTGACTTCAGGGTGGGCGATAGTATATGATACATACACGGAGACACCTATGTACTAGGGCGGCACTACTATTAGCAGCCCCTACTGCCCTATCCTGACCTGAGTGTGAGGTGACCTCAGGATGGGCGATAGTATATGATACATACACGGAGACACCTATGTACTAGGGCGGCACTATTATTAGCAGCCCCTACTGCCCTATCCTGACCTGAGTGTGAGGTGACCTCAGGGTGGGCGATAGTATATGATACATACATGGAGACACCTATGTACTAGGGCGGCACTACTATTAGCAGCCCCTACTGCCCTATCCTGACCTGAGTGTGAGGTGACCTCAGGGTGGGCGATAGTATATGATACATACACGGAGACACCTATGTACTAGGGCGGCACTACTATTAGCAGCCCCTACAGCCCTATCCTGACCTGAGTGTGAGGTGACCTCAGGATGGGCGATAGTATATGATACATACACGGAGACACCTATGTACTAGGGCGGCACTACTATTAGCAGCCCCTACAGCCCTATCCTGACCTGACTGTGAGGTGACCTCAGGGTGGGCGATAGTATAGGATACATACATGGAGACACCTATGTACTAGGGCGGCACTACTATTAGCAGCCCCTACAGCCCTATCCTGACCTGAGTGTGAGGTGACCTCAGGATGGGCGATAGTATATGATACATACACGGAGACACCTATGTACTAGGGCTGCACTACTATTAGCAGCCCCTACAGCCCTATCCTGACCTGAGTGTGAGGTGACCTCAGGTTGGGCGATAGTATATGATACATACACGGAGACACCTATGTACTAGGGCTGCACTACTATTAGCAGCCCCTACAGCCCTATCCTGACCTGAGTGTGAGGTGACCTCAGGATGGGCGATAGTATAGGATACATACACGGAGACACCTATGTACTAGGGCGGCACTACTATTAGCAGCCCCTTCAGCCCTATCCTGACCTGAGTGTGAGGTGACCTCAGGGTGGGCGATAGTATATGATACATACACGGAGACACCTATGTACTAGGGCTGCACTACTATTAGCAGCCCCTACAGCCATATCCTGACCTGAGTGTGAGGTGACCTCAGGGTGGGCGATAGTATATGATACATACATGGAGACACCTATGTACTAGGGCTGCACTACTATTAGCAGCCCCTACAGCCATATCCTGACCTGAGTGTGAGGTGACCTCAGGGTGGGCGATAGTATAGGATACATACACGGAGACACCTATGTACTAGGGCGGCACTACTATTAGCAGCCTCTACAGCCCTATCCTGATCTGAGTGTGAGGTGACCTCAGGATGGGCGATAGTATATGATACATACATGGAGACACCTATGTACTAGGGCGGCACTACTATTAGCAGCCCCTTCAGCCCTATCCTGACCTGAGTGTGAGGTGACCTCAGGGTGGGCGATAGTATATGATACATACATGGAGACACCTATGTACTAGGACGGCACTACTATTAGCAGCCCCTACAGTCCTATCCTGACCTGAGTGTGAGGTGACCTCAGGGTGGGCGATAGTATATGATACATACACGGAGACACCTATGTACTAGGGCGTCACTACTATTAGCAGCCCCTACTGCCCTATCCTGACCTGAGTGTGAGGTGACCTCAGGGTGGGCGATAGTATAGGATACATACATGAAGACACCTATGTACTAGGGCGGCACTACTATTAGCAGCCCCTACAGCCCTATCCTGACCTGAGTGTGAGGTGACCTCAGGGTGGGCGATAGAATAGGATACATACATGGAGACACTTATGTACTAGGGCGGCACTACTATTAGCAGCCCCTACAGCCCTATCCTGACCTGAGTGTGAGGTGACCTCAGGATGGGCGATAGTATAGGATACATACACGGAGACACCCATGTACTAGGGCGGCACTACTATTAGCAGCCTCTACAGCCCTATCCTGACCTGAGTGTGAGGTGAACTCAGGATGGGCGATAGTATATGATACATACATGGAGACACCTATGTACTAGGGCGGCACTACTATTAGCAGCCCCTACTGCCCTATCCTGACCTGAGTGTGAGGTGACCTCAGGATGGGCGATAGTATATGATACATACATGGAGACACTTATGTACTAGGGCTGCACTACTATTAGCAGCCCCTACTGCCCTATCCTGACCTGAGTGTGAGGTGACCTCAGGATGGGCGATAGTATATGATACATACACGGAGACACCCATGTACTAGGGCTGCACTACTATTAGCAGCCCCTACAGCCCTATCCTGACCTGAGTGTGAGGTGACCTCAGGGTGGGCGATAGTATATGATACATACACGGAGACACCTATGTACTAGGGCGGCACTACTATTAGCAGCCCCTACTGCCCTATCCTGACCTGAGTGTGAGGTGACCTCAGGATGGGCGATAGTATATGATACATACATGGAGACACCTATGTACTAGGGCGGCACTACTATTAGCAGCCTCTACAGCCCTATCCTGACCTGAGTGTGAGGTGACCTCAGGGTGGGTGATAGTATATGATACATACACGGAGACACCTATGTACTAGGGCGGCACTACTATTAGCAGCCCCTACAGTCCTATCCTGACCTGAGTGTGAGGTGACCTCCGGATGGGCGATAGTATATGATACATACACGGAGACACCTATGTACTAGGGCTGCACTACTATTAGCAGCCCCTACAGCCCTATCCTGACCTGAGTGTGAGGTGACCTCAGGGTGGGCGATAGTATATGATACATACACGGAGACACCTATGTACTAGGGCGGCACTACTATTAGCAGCCCCTACAGCCCTATCCTGACCTGAGTGTGAGGTGACCTCAGGGTGGGCGATAGTATATGATACATACATGGAGACACCCATGTATTAGGGCGGCACTACTATTAGCAGCCCCTACTGCCCTATCCTGACCTGAGTGTGAGGTGACCTCAGGGTGGGCGATAGTATATGATACATACACGGAGACACCTATGTACTAGGGCGGCACTACTATTAGCAGCCCCTACTGCCCTATCCTGACCTGAGTGCGAGGTGACCTCAGGGTGGGCGATAGTATATGATACATACATGGAGACACCTATGTACTAGGGCTGCACTACTATTAGCAGCCCCTACAGCCCTATCCTGACCTGAGTGTGAGGTTACCTCAGGGTGGGCGATAGTATATGATACATACCTGGAGACACCTATGTTCTACGGCGGCACTACTATTAGCAGCCCCTACTGCCCTATCCTGACCTGAGTGTGAGGTGACCTCAGGATGGGCGATAGTATATGATACATACACGGAGACACCTATGTACTAGGGCGGCACTACTATTAGCAGCCCCTACTGCCCTATCCTGACCTGAGTGTGAGGTGACCTCAGGGTGGGCGATAGTATATGATACATACATGGAGACACCTATGTACTAGGGCTGCACTACTATTAGCAGCCCCTACTGCCCTATCCTGACCTGAGTGTGAGGTGACCTCAGGATGGGCGATAGTATATGATACATACACGGAGACACCTATGTACTAGGGCGGCACTACTATTAGCAGCCCCTGCAGCCCTATCCTGACCTGAGTGTGAGGTGACCTCAGGGTGGGCGATAGTATATGATACATACACGGAGACACCTATGTACTAGGGCGGCACTACTATTAGCAGCCCCTACAGCCCTATCCTGACCTGAGTGTGAGGTGACCTCAGGATGGGCGATAGTATATGATACATACACGGAGACACCTATGTACTAGGGCTGCACTACTATTAGCAGCCCCTACAGCCCTATCCTGACCTGAGTGTGAGGTGACCTCAGGGTGGGCGATAGTATAGGATACATACACGGAGACACCTATGTACTAGGGCTGCACTACTATTAGCAGCCCCTACTGCACTATCCTGACCTGAGTGTGAGGTGACCTCAGGATGGGCGATAGTATAGGATACATACATGGAGACACCTATGTACTAGGGCGGCACTACTATTAGCAGCCCCTACTGCCCTATCCTGACCTGAGTGTGAGGTGACCTCAGGGTGGGCGATAGTATATGATACATACATGGAGACACCTATGTACTAGGGCGGCACTACTATTAGCAGCCCCTACTGCCCTATCCTGACCTGAGTGTGAGGTGACCTCAGGATGGGCGATAGTATATGATACATACACGGAGACACCTATGTACTAGGGCGGCACTACTATTAGCAGCCCCTACAGCCCTATCCTGACCTGAGTGTGAGGTGACCTCAGGATGGGCGATAGTATATGATACATACATGGAGACACCTATGTACTAGGGCGGCACTACTATTAGCAGCCCCTACAGCCCTATCCTGACCTGAGTGTGAGGTGACCTCAGGGTGGGCGATAGTATATGATGCATACACGGAGACACCTATGTACTAGGGCGGCACTACTATTAGCAGCCCCTACAGTCCTATCCTGACCTGAGTGTGAGGTGACCTCAGGGTGGGCGATAGTATATGATACATACATGGAGACACCTATGTACTAGGGCGGCACTACTATTAGCAGCCCCTACAGCCCTATCCTGACCTGAGTGTGAGGTGACCTTAGGGTGGGCGATAATATATGATACATACACGGAGACACCTATGTACTAGGGCTGCACTACTATTAGCAGCCCCTACTGCCCTATCCTGACCTGAGTGTGAGGTGACCTAAGGGTGGGCGATAGTATATGATACATACACGGAGACACCTATGTACTAGGGTGGCACTACTATTAGCAGCCCCTACAGCCCTATCCTGACCTGAGTGTGAGGTGACCTCAGGGTGGGCGATAGTATATGATACATACACGGAGACACCTATGTACTAGGGCGGCACTACTATTAGCAGCCCCTACAGCCCTATCCTGACCTGAGTGTGAGGTGACCTCAGGGTGGGCGATAGTATATGATACATACACGGATACACCTATGTACTAGGGCTGCACTACTATTAGCAGCCCCTACTGCCCTATCCTGACCTGAGTGTGAGGTGACCTCAGGGTGGGCGATAGTATATGATACATACATGGAGACACCTATGTACTAGGGCGGCACTACTATTAGCAGCCCCTACTGCCTTATCCTGACCTGAGTGTGAGGTGACCTCAGGGTGGGCGATAGTATAGGATACATACACGGAGACACCTATGTACTAGGGCTGCACTACTATTAGCAGCCCCTACAGCCTTATCCTGAACCGAGTGCGAGGTGACCTCAGGGTGGGCTATAGTACAGGATACATACATGGAGACACTTATGTACTAGGGCGGCACTACTTTTAGCAGCCCCTACAGCTCTATCCTGACCTGAGTGCGAGGTGACCTCAGGGTGGGCGATAGTATATGATACATACATGCAGACACCTATGTACTAGGGCGGCACTACTATTAGCAGCCCCTACTGCCCTATCCTGACCTGAGTGTGAGGTGACCTCAGGGTGGGCGATAGTATATGATACATACATGGAGACACCTATGTACTAGGGCTGCACTACTATTAGCAGCCCCTACAGCCCTATCCTGACCTGAGTGTGAGGTGACCTCAGGGTGGGCGATAGTATATGATACATACATGGAGACACCTATGTACTAGGGCGGCACTACTATTAGCAGCCCCTACAGTCCTATCCTGACCTGACTGTGAGGTGACCTCAGGGTGGGCGATAGTATATGATACATACATGGAGACACCTATGTACTAGGGCTGCACTACTATTAGCAGCCCCTACAGCCCTATCCTGACCTGAGTGTGAGGTTACCTCAGGATGGGCGACAGTATATGATACATACACGGAGACACCTATGTACTAGGGCTGCACTACTATTAGCAGCCCCTACAGCTCTATCCTGACCTGAGTGTGAGGTGACCTCAGGGTGGGCGATAGTATATAATACATACATGGAGACACCCATGTACTAGGGCTGCACTACTATTAGCAGCCCCTACTGCCCTATCCTGACCTGAGTGTGAGGTGACCTCAGGATGGGTGATAGTATATGATACATACACGGAGACACCTATGTACTAGGGCTGCACTACTATTAGCAGCCCCTACAGCCCTATCCTGACCTGAGTGTGAGGTGACCTCAGGGTGGGCGATAGTATATAATACATACACTGTTACGCTGCGATCTGGGCAGTTGTCACCAAAGGTGCCCCCCTGTTCCTTGAAGGTAATCAGGTTCCATACAGCAATGACGGTGTCCTCGGGGATGCGAAAGTGGAAAAGTTCAACACTGCCCACCGATCGGAACGGATTCAGCTTCCGCGGGGTCCGAGTGAAATAATCCGTAACAAATAGACCATCTGTGAAGAAACAAGGTCACCAGATCACACAGAGTAGATCCCAGAAGATTATTCCGTAGAATGTGCCCGTTCTATCTGCTGGAGCCCAGACCACACTATGGGGCACCCATGTGAGCACCAGTGTTCTGCATGCCCGCCCAACCTATCATTACTGCTGGCCTCAGCTTCAAAGTATATCCCATTACAGCAAGACTGGTGGATCACTGACAGTGGGGGCTGCCATCTTGTGGTCTGAGCCACTCCTGAGGTCCTTCCTCAGTGATCTCACACATTCCTCAGCAACAAAATGGCTGCCGACACATTGACATAAAGAGCGATGTATTCTACGTCTGTCCTGCATCCGCCTCCCTCGTATCAATCCATTTATATCACTAAGCAGAACATAAAAATGAAATAAATGGCTCAGAAGGCAAACTCAGAGGGTGTATACCCAATATCCTCCTACATCGGCCTCCAGCCATGTCCCGTCCACTCTCCAGCACTGATATAAGAAGTCCCTAATAATAATAATAAATCCCTAGCACTCGGGCTGACGATTTGGTGTCTTTTCTCGGGTGTCTGTACTGCAGGATGGTTTGCTGTAAATAAATATCTCACAAAGTGGTTCAAGAGATCTTATTAACTCTACGGTTATTGGCCTACCTGATCCACCAAGATCCTCCCTATAGAGGCACAATCATACACAGATGCATGACTTTACATCAGGACATCGAAACTGAACTTTATATCATGGTCACCCATGAGCCAACCAAATCATCACAGTCCATGAACCCATCATTAAAGCCCTCTGAGGGCACCCATCATCGTGTATCTGCTCAGAGACCAGGGACTATGTCCTTGGGCCTGTCACACCCATCCACAGGCATCACTGAGGATCTGCTCAGAGGCCAGGGACTATGTCCTCGGGCCTGTCACACCCATCCACAGACATCACTGAGGATCTGCTCAGAGGCCAGGGACTACGTCCTTGGGCCTGTCACAAACATCCACAGACATCACCGAGGATCTGCTCAGAGGCCAGGGACTATGTCCTCGGGCCTGTCACACCCATTCACAGACATCACCGAGGATCTGCTCAGAGGCCAGGGACTATGTCCTCGGGCCTGTCACACCCATCCACAGCCATCACCGAGGATCTGCTCAGAGGCCAGGGACTATGTCCTCGGGGACTGTCACACCCATCCACAGACATCACCGAGGATCTGCTCAGAGGCCAGGGACTATGTCCTCGGGGCCTGTCACTCCCATCCACAGGCATCACAGAGGATCTGCTCAGAGACCAGGGACTATGTCCTCGGGCCTGTCACGCACATCCACAGGCATCACCGAGGATCTGCTCAGAGGCCAGGGACTATGTCCTCGGGGACTGTCACACCCATCCACAGACATCACCGAGGTTCTGCTCAGAGGCCAGGGACTATATCCTCGGGGACTGTCACACCCATCCACAGACATCACCGAGGTTCTGCTCAGAGGCCAGGGACTATGTCCTCGGGCTTGTCACACCCATTCACAGACATCACCGAGGATCTGCTCAGAGACCAGGGACTATGTCCTCTGGCCTGTCACTCCCATCCACAGGCATCACAGAGGATCTGCTCAGAGACCAGGGACTATGTCCTCGGGGCCTGTCACACCCATCCACAGCCATCACCGGGGATCTGCTCAGAGTCCAGGGACTATGTCCTCGGGCCTGTCACACCCATTCACAGCCATCACCGGGGATCTGCTCAGAGGCCAGGGACTATGTCCTCGGGCCTGTCACACCCATCCACAGCCATCACCGGGGATCTGCTCAGAGGCCAGGGACTATGTCCTTGGGGCCTGTCACACCCATCCACAGGCATCACCGAGGATCTGCTCAGAGACCAGGGACTATGTCCTCGGGCCTGTCACACCCATCCACAGACATCACAGAGGATCTGCTCAGAGGCCAGGGACTATGTCCTCGGGGCCTGTCACACCCATCCACTGTCACACCCATCCACAGACATCACAGAGGATCTGCTCAGAGGCCAGGGACTATGTCCTCGGGCCTGTCACACCCATCCACAGGCATCACCGAGGATCTGCTCAGAGGCCAGGGACTATGTCCTCGGGCCTGTCACACCCATCCACAGGCATCACCGAGGATCTGCTCAGAGACCAGGGACTATGTCCTCGGGCCTGTCACACCCATCCACAGACATCACAGAGGATCTGCTCAGAGGCCAGGGACTATGTCCTCGGGCCTGTCACACCCATCCACAGGCATCACCGAGGATCTGCTCAGAGGCCAGGGACTATGTCCTCGGGCCTGTCACACCCATCCACAGGCATCACCGAGGATCTGCTCAGAGGCCAGGGACTATGTCCTCGGGCCTGACACACCCATCCACAGACATCACCGAGGATCTGCTCAGAGGCCAGGGACTATGTCCTCGGGCCTGACACACCCATCCACAGGCATCACCGAGGATCTGCTCAGAGGCCAGGGACTATGTCCTCGGGCCTGACACACCCATCCACAGACATCACCGAGGATCTGCTCAGAAGCCAGGGACTATGTCCTCGGGCCTGTCACACCCATCCACAGGCATCACCGAGGATCTGCTCAGAGACCAGGGACTATGTCCTCGGGGCCTGTCACACCCATCCACAGACATCACCAAGGATCTGCTCAGAGGCCAGGGACTATGTCCTCGGGGCCTGTCACACCCATCCACAGGCATCACCGAGGATCTGCTCAGAGACCAGGGACTATGTCCTCGGGGCCTGTCACACCCATCCACAGGCATCACCGAGGATCTGCTCAGAGGCCAGGGACTATGTTCTCGGGCCTGACACACCCATCCACAGGCATAACCGAGGATCTGCTCAGAAGCCAGGGACTATGTCCTCGGGGCCTGTCACACCCATCCACAGGCATCACCGAGGATCTGCTCAGAGACCAGGGACTATGTCCTCGGGGCCTGTCACACCCATCCACAGGCATCACCGAGGATCTGCTCAGAGACCAGGGACTATGTCCTCGGGCCTGTCACACCCATCCACAGACATCACTGAGGATCTGCTCAGAGGCCAGGGACTACGTCCTTGGGCCTGTCACACCCATCCACAGGCATCACCGAGGATCTGCTCAGAGGCCAGGGACTATGTCCTCGGGCCTGTCACACCCATTCACAGACATCACCGAGGATCTGCTCAGAGGCCAGGGACTATGTCCTCGGGCCTGTCACACCCATCCACAGCCATCACCGAGGATCTGCTCAGAGGCCAGGGACTATGTCCTCGGGGACTGTCACACCCATCCACAGACATCACCGAGGATCTGCTCAGAGGCCAGGGACTATGTCCTCGGGGCCTGTCACTCCCATCCACAGGCATCACAGAGGATCTGCTCAGAGACCAGGGACTATGTCCTCGGGCCTGTCACGCACATCCACAGGCATCACCGAGGATCTGCTCAGAGGCCAGGGACTATGTCCTCGGGGACTGTCACACCCATCCACAGACATCACCGAGGTTCTGCTCAGAGGCCAGGGACTATATCCTCTGGCCTGTCACTCCCATCCACAGGCATCACAGAGGATCTGCTCAGAGACCAGGGACTATGTCCTCGGGCCTGTCACGCACATCCACAGGCATCACCGAGGATCTGCTCAGAGGCCAGGGACTATGTCCTCGGGGCCTGTCACACCCATCCACAGCCATCACCGGGGATCTGCTCAGAGTCCAGGGACTATGTCCTCGGGCCTGTCACACCCATTCACAGCCATCACCGGGGATCTGCTCAGAGGCCAGGGACTATGTCCTCGGGGCCTTTCACTCCCATCCACAGGCATCACAGAGGATCTGCTCAGAGACCAGGGACTATGTCCTCGGGCCTGTCACGCACATCCACAGGCATCACCGAGGATCTGCTCAGAGGCCAGGGACTATGTCCTCGGGGACTGTCACACCCATCCACAGACATCACCGAGGTTCTGCTCAGAGGCCAGGGACTATGTCCTCGGGCTTGTCACACCCATTCACAGACATCACCGAGGATCTGCTCAGAGACCAGGGACTATGTCCTCTGGCCTGTCACTCCCATCCACAGGCATCACAGAGGATCTGCTCAGAGACCAGGGACTATGTCCTCGGGGCCTGTCACACCCATCCACAGCCATCACCGGGGATCTGCTCAGAGTCCAGGGACTATGTCCTCGGGCCTGTCACACCCATTCACAGCCATCACCGGGGATCTGCTCAGAGGCCAGGGACTATGTCCTCGGGCCTGTCACACCCATCCACAGCCATCACCGGGGATCTGCTCAGAGGCCAGGGACTATGTAATCGGGGCCTGTCACACCCATCCACTGTCACACCCATCCACAGACATCACAGAGGATCTGCTCAGAGGCCAGGGACTATGTCCTCGGGCCTGTCACACCCATCCACAGGCATCACCGAGGATCTGCTCAGAGGCCAGGGACTATGTCCTCGGGCCTGACACACCCATCCACAGGCATCACCGAGGATCTGCTCAGAGGCCAGGGACTATGTCCTCGGGCCTGACACACCCATCCACAGCCATCACCGAGGATCTGCTCAGAAGCCAGGGACTATGTCCTCGGGGCCTGTCACACCCATCCACAGGCATCACCGAGGATCTGCTCAGAGACCAGGGACTATGTCCTCGGGGCCTGTCACACCCATCCACAGACATCACCGAGGATCTGCTCAGAGGCCAGGGACTATGTCCTCGGGGCCTGTCACACCCATCCACAGGCATCACCGAGGATCTGCTCAGAGACCAGGGACTATGTCCTCGGGGCCTGTCACACCCATCCACAGGCATCACCGAGGATCTGCTCAGAGGCCAGGGACTATGTTCTCGGGCCTGACACACCCATCCACAGGCATAACCGAGGATCTGCTCAGAAGCCAGGGACTATGTCCTCGGGGCCTGTCACACCCATCCACAGGCATCACCGAGGATCTGCTCAGAGACCAGGGACTTTGTCCTCGGGGCCTGTCACACCCATCCACAGGCATCACCGAGGATCTGCTCAGAGACCAGGGACTATGTCCTCGGGCCTGTCACACCCATCCACAGACATCACAGAGGATCTGCTCAGAGGCCAGGGACTATGTCCTCGGGCCTGACACACCCATCCACAGACATCACCGAGGATCTGCTCAGAGGCCAGGGACTATGTCCTCGGGCCTGACACACCCATCCACAGGCCTCACCGAGGATCTGCTCAGAGGCCAGGGACTATGTCCTCGGGCCTGTCACACCCATCCACAGGCATCACCGAGGTTCTGCTCAGAGGCCAGGGACTATGTCCTCGGGGCCTGTCACACCCATCCACAGGCATCACCGAGGTTCTGCTCAGAGCCCAGGGACTATGTCCTCGGGGCCTGTCACACCCATCCACAGCCATCACCAAGGATCTGCTCAGAGGCCAGGGACTATGTCCTCGGGCCTGTCACACCCATCCACAGCCATCACCGAGGATCTGCTCAGAGGCCAGGGACTATGTCCTCGGGCCTGTCACACCCATCCACAGCCATCACCGAGGATCTGCTCAGAGGCCAGGGACTATGTCCTCGGGCCTGTCACAGATGTGGTCATTCTATTTTACCTGTCTCATGATATTGCTCTGTTAAGTTAAGCTTAGATCTTACTGCTCCATGCTGTCAATCAGTCCTGTGTATCTCTGAGCATCGCTGACTGATTTCAGCACCTGTGTATCTCTGAGCATCACTGACTGATTGCAGCACCTGTGTATCTCTGAGCATCACTGACTGATTGCAGCAGCTGTGTAGCTCTGAGCATCGCTGACTGATTGCAGCACCTGTGTATCTCTGAGCATCACTGACTGATTGCAGCAGCTGTGTATCTCTGAGCATCACTGACTGATTGCAGCACCTGTGTAGCTCTGAGCATCGCTGACTGATTGCAGCACCTGTGTAGCTCTGAGCATCGCTGACTGATTGCAGCACCTGTGTATCTCTGAGCATCACTGACTGATTTCAGCACCTGTGCAGCTCTGAGCATCGCTGACTGATTGCAGCACCTGTGCAGCTCTGAGCATCACTGACTGATTGCAGCAGCTGTGTATCTCTGAGCATCACTGACTGATTGCAGCACCTGTGTAGCTCTGAGCATCGCTGACTGATTGCAGCACCTGTGTATCTCTGAGCATCGCTGACTGATTTCAGCACCTGTGTAGCTCGGAGCATCGCTGACTGATTTCAGCACCTGTGCAGCTCTGAGCATCACTGACTGATTGCAGCACCTGTGCAGCTCTGAGCATCACTGACTGATTGCAGCACCTGTGTATCTCTGAGCATCACTGACTGATTGCAGCACCTGTGTAGCTCTGAGCATCGCTGACTGATTGCAGCACCTGTGTAGCTCTGAGCATCGCTGACTGATTTCAGCACCTGTGTATCTCTGAGCATCACGGACTGATTGCAGCACCTGTGTATCTCTGAGCATCACAGACTGATTTCAGCACCTGTGTATCTCTGAGCATCACTGACTGATTGCAGCACCTGTGTATCTCTGAGCATCACTGACTGATTGCAGCACCTGTGTAGCTCTGAGCATCGCTGACTGATTGCAGCACCTGTGTAGCTCTGAGCATCGCTGACTGATTGCAGCACCTGTGTATCTCGGAGATTCGCTGACTGATTGCAGCACCTTTGTATCTCGGAGCATCACTGACTGATTGCAGCACCTGTGTAGCACTGAGCATCGCTGACTGATTGCAGCACCTGTGTATCTCGGAGCATAGCTGACTAATTACAGCACCTGTGTATCTCGGAGCATCGCTGACTGATTGCAGCACCTGTGTAGCTCTGAGCATCGCTGACTGATTGCAGCACCTGTGTAGCTCTGAGCATCGCTGACTGATTGCAGCACCTGTGTAGCTCTGAGCATCGCTGACTGATTTCAGCACCTGTGCAGCTCTGAGCATCACTGACTGATTGCAGCACCTGTGCAGCTCTGAGCATCACTTACTGATTGCAGCACCTGTGTATCTCAGAACATCCCTAACTAATTGCAGCACCTGTGTATCTCTGAGCATCGCTGACTGATTTCAGCACATGTGTAGCTCTGAGCATCGCTGACTAATTACAGCACCTGTGTATCTCGGAGCATTGCTGACTGATTGCCGCACCTATGTAGCTCTGAGCGTCGCTGACTGATTGCAGCACCTGTGTAGCTCTGAGCATCGCTGACTGATTGCAGCACCTGTGTAGCTCTTAGGACCCCTCCCCCCCCCCCGGCCTGTCTCCCTATAATACTGATAGGACCCCTCCCCCCGGCCTGTCTCCCTATAATACTGATAGGACCCCTCCCCCGGCCTGTCTCCCTGTAATACTGATAGGACCCTCCCCCGGCCCGTCTCCCTATAATACTGATAGGACCCTCCCCCGGCCCGTCTCCCTATAATACTGATAGGACCCTCCCCGGCCCGTCTCCCTATAATACTGATAGGACCCTCCCCCGGCCCGTCTCCCTATAATACTGATAGGACCCCTCCCCCCCCCCCCCCGGCCCGTCTCCCTATAATACTGATAGGACCCTCCCCCGGCCCGTCTCCCTATAATACTGATAGGACCCTCCCCGGCCCGTTTCCCTATAATACTGATAGGACCCTCCCCCGGCCCGTCTCCCTATAATACTGATAGGACCCCTCCCCCCCCCCCCCGGCCCGTCTCCCTATAATACTGATAGGACCCTCCCCCGGCCCGTCTCCCTATAATACTGATAGGACCCTGCCCCGGCCCGTCTCCCTATAATACTGATAGGACCCTCCCCGGCCTGTCTCCCTATAATACTGATAGGACCCTCCCCCGGCCCGTCTCCCTATAATACTGATAGGACCCTCCCCGGCCTGTCTCCCTATAATACCGATAGAACCCCTCCCCCCGGCCTGTCTCCCTATAATACTGATAGGACCCCTCCCCCGGCCTGTCTCCCTATAATACTGAAAGGACCCCTCCCCTGGCCTGTCTCCCTATAATACTGATAGGACCCCTCCCCCGGCCTGTCTCCCTATAATACCGATAGGACCCCTCCCCCGGCCTGTCTCCCTATAATACTGATAGGACCCTCCCCCGGCCTGTCTCCCTATAATACTGATAGGACCTCTCCCCGCCAGCCTGTCTCCCTATAATACTGATAGGACCCCTCCCCCCCCCCCCCGGCCTGTTTCCTTATAATACTGATAGGACACCCCCCTGTACCAATGATGACGGGACCCCCTCCCCTATACCTCTGATGTTGGGGACCCCCTCCCCTATACCATAGATGCGGGGACCCCCTCCCTGTACCAGTGATGCGGGGACCCCTTCCCCTGTACCAGTGACGTCGGGACCCCCTCCCTTTAGTACCAGTGACGCCGGGACCCCCTCCCCTTAGTACCAGTGACGCCGGGACCCCCTCCCCTTAGTACCAGAGATGCCGGGACCCCCTCCCCTTAGTACCAGAGATGCCGGAACCCCCTCCCCTGTACCAGAGATGCTGGGGACCCCCTCCCCTGTACCAGAGATGCTGGGGACCCCCTCCCCTGTACCAGTGATGCCGGGACCCCCTCCCCTATACCAGAGATGCCGGGGCCCCCTCCCCTGTACCAGAGATGCCTGGGACCCCCTCCCCTGTACCAGTGATGCTGGGGACCCCCTCCCCTGTACCAGTGATGCTGGGGACCCCCTCCCCTGTACCAGTGATGCTGGGGACCCCCTCCCCTGTACCAGTGATGCTGGGGGCCCCCTCCCCTGTACCAGTGATGCCGGGGACCCCCTCCCCTGTACCAGAGATGCCGGGACCCCCTCCCCTGTACCAGTGATGCTGGGACCCCCTCCCCTGTACCAGAGATGCTGGGACCCCCTCCCCTGTACCAGTGATGCTGGGACCCCCTCCCCTGTACCAGTGATGCTGAGACCCCCTCCCCTGTACCAATGATGCTGGGACCCCCTCCCCTGTACCAGTGATGCTGGGACCCCCTCCCCTGTACCAGTGATGCTGGGACCCCCTCCCCTGTACCAGTGATGCTGTGACCCCCTCCCCTGTACCAGTGATGCTGGTACCCCCTCCCCTGTACCAGAGATGCTGGGACCCCCTCCCCTGTACCAGAGATGCTGGGACCCCCTCCCCTGTACCAGTGATGCTGTGACCCCCTCCCCTGTACCAGTGATGCTGGGACCCCCTCCCCTGTACCAGTGATGCTGGGACTCCCTCCCCTGTACCAGAGATGCTGGGACCCCCTCCCCTGTACCAGTGATGCTGGGACCCCCTCCCCTGTACCAGAGATGCTGGGACCCCCTCCCCTGTACCAGTGATGCTGGGACCCCCTCCCCTGTACCAGAGATGCTGGGACCCCCTCCCCTGTACCAGTGATGCTGGGACCCCCTCCCCTGTACCAGAGATGCTGGGACCCCCTCCCCTGTACCAGAGATGCTGAGACCCCTCTCACCAGCCAGGCAGGCTGCTGCCACCACCAGAGTCTGTGCCAGGTACCCGGAGCCTCCTCCCTGCAGCCTCAGCCTCATTGTTGTAGAATGTCTCCCTCCAGCCCCCCGCCCCCCTTCTGCACCAGCTGGGTGATGTCACGGGGGAGGGATTACATGGAGTGGGCTCCTGATTGGCTGGGAGGAGAGTCATTCAGGTGCTGTGTCCTCATCTGTGGGTGACAGTGACAGCATCTCATCTGTTACATGTTATATACATGTTACATGTACATTCCTCCCAACATGACACCTACAAGAGTACACCATGCTCTGTTACATGTACATTCCTCCCAACATGACACCTACAGGAGGACACCATGCTCTGTTACATGTTACATGTACATACCTCCCAACATGACACCTACAGGAGAACACCATGCTCTGTTACATGTACATTCCTCCCAACATGACACCTACAGGAGGACACCATGCTCTGTTACATGTACATACCTCCCAACATGACCCCTACAGGAGGACACCATGCTCTGTTACATGTTACATGTACATTCCTCCCAACATGACCACTACAGGAGGACACCATGCTCTGTTACATGTTACATGTACATTCCTCCCAACATGACACCTACAGGAGGACACCATGCTCTGTTACATGTACATTCCTCCTAACATGACACCTACAGGAGTACACCATGCTCTGTTACATGTTACATGTACATACCTCCCATCATGACACCTACAGGAGTACACCATGCTCTGTTACATGTACATTCCTCCCAACATGACACCTACAGGAGGACACCATGCTCTGTTACATGTTACATGTACATACCTCCCAACATGACCCCTACAGGAGTACACCATGCTCTGTTACATGTTACATGTACATACCTCCCAACATGACCCCTACAGGAGTACACCATGCTCTGTTACATGTTACATGTACATACCTCCCAACATGACCCCTACAGGAGGACACCATGCTCTGTTACATGTTACATGTACATTCCTCCCAACATGACACCTACAGGAGGACACCATGCTCTGTTACATGTTACATGTACATTCCTCCCAACATGACACCTACAGGAGGACACCATGCTCTGTTACATATTACATGTACATACCTCCCAACATGACACCTACAGGAGGACACCATGCTCTGTTACATGTTACATGTACATTCCTCCCAACATGACACCTACAGGAGGACACCATGCTCTGTTACATGTTACATGTACATACCTCCCAACATGACACCTACAGGAGGACACCATGCTCTGTTACATGTTACATGTACATACCTCCCAACATGACACCTACAGGAGGACACCATGCTCTGTTACATGTTACATGCACATTCCTCCCAACATGACACCTACAGGAGGACACCATGCTCTGTTACATGTACATTCCTCCCAACATGACACCTACAGGAGGACACCATGCTCTGTTACATGTACATTCCTCCCAACATGACACCTACAGGAGGACACCATGCTCTGTTACATGTACATTCCTCCCAACATGACACCTACAGGAGTACACCATGCTCTGTTACATGTACATTCCTCCCAACATGACACCTACAGGAGTACACCATGCTCTGTTACATGTACATTCCTCCCAACATGACACCTACAGGAGTACACCATGCTCTGTTACATGTTACATGTACATTCCTCCCAACATGACACCTACAGGAGTACACCATGCTCTGTTACATGTTACATGTACATTCCTCCCAACATGACACCTACAGGAGGACACCATGCTCTGTTACATGTACATACCTCCCAACATGACCCCTACAGGAGGACACCATGCTCTGTTACATGTTACATGTACATTCCTCCCAACATGACACCTACAGGAGGACACCATGCTCTGTTACATGTTACATGTACATACCTCCCAACATGACACCTACAGGAGGACACCATGCTCTGTTACATGTTACATGTACATTCCTCCCAACATGACCCCTACAGGAGGACACCATGCTCTGTTACATGTTACATGTACATACCTCCCAACATGACCCCTACAGGAGTACACCATGCTCTGTTACATGTTACATGTACATTCCTCCCAACATGACACCTACAGGAGTACACCATGCTCTGTTACATGTACATTCCTCCCAACATGACACCTACAGGAGGACACCATGCTCTGTTACATGTTACATGTACATTCCTCCCAACATGACACCTACAGGAGTACACCATGCTCTGTTACATGTACATTCCTCCCAACATGACACCTACAGGAGGACACCATGCTCTGTTACATGTTACATGTACATTCCTCCCAACATGACACCTACAGGAGGACACCATGATCTGTTACATGTTACATGTACATACCTCCCAACATGACACCTACAGGGAGGACACCATGCTCTGTTACATGTACATTCCTCCCAACATGACCCCTACAGGAGGACACCATGCTCTGTTACATGTTACATGTACATACCTCATAACATGACACCTACAGGAGGACACCATGCTCTGTTACATGTTACATGTACATTCCTCCCAACATGACACCTACAGGAGGACACCATGCTCTGTTACATGTTACATGTACATACCTCCCAACATGACACCTACAGGAGGACACCATGCTCTGTTACATGTACATTCCTCCCAACATGACACCTACAGGAGGACACCATGCTCTGTTACATGTTACATGTACATACCTCCCAACATGACACCTACAGGAGGACACCATGCTCTGTTACATGTTACATGTACATACCTCCCAACATGACACCTACAGGAGGACACCATGCTCTGTTACATGTTACATGTACATTCCTCCCAACATGACACCTACAGGAGGACACCATGCTCTGTTACATGTTACATGTACATTCCTCCCAACATGACACCTACAGGAGGACACCATGCTCTGTTACATGTTACATGTACATACCTCCCAACATGACACCTACAGGAGGACACCATGCTCTGTTACATGTTACATGTACATACCTCCCAACATGACACCTACAGGAGTACACCATGCTCTGTTACATGTACATTCCTCCCAACATGACACCTACAGGAGGACACCATGCTCTGTTACATGTTACATGTACATACCTCCCAACATGACACCTACAGGAGGACACCATGCTCTGTTATATGTACATTCCTCCCAACATGACCCCTACAGGAGGACACCATGCTCTGTTACATGTTACATGTACATACCTCCCAACATGACCCCTACAGGAGTACACCATGCTCTGTTACATGTACATTCCTCCCAACATGACACCTACAGGAGGACACCATGCTCTGTTACATGTTACATGTACATTCCTCCCAACATGACACCTACAGGAGGACACCATGCTCTGTTACATGTTACATGTACATACCTCCCAACATGACACCTACAGGAGGACACCATGCTCTGTTACATGTACATACCTCCCAACATGACACCTACAGGAGGACACCATGCTCTGTTACATGTTACATGTACATTCCTCCCAACATGACACCTACAGGAGGACACCATGCTCTGTTACATGTTACATGTACATACCTCCCAACATGACACCTACAGGAGGACACCATGCTCTGTTACATGTTACATGTACATTCCTCCCAACATGACCCCTACAGGAGGACACCATGCTCTGTTACATGTTACATGTACATACCTCATAACATGACACCTACAGGAGGACACCATGCTCTGTTACATGTTACATGTTACATTCCTCCCAACATGACACCTACAGGAGGACACCATGCTCTGTTACATGTACATTCCTCCCAACATGACACCTACAGGAGGACACCATGCTCTGTTACATGTTACATGTACATATCTCCCAACATGACACCTACAGGAGGACACCATGCTCTGTTACATGTTACATGTACATTCCTCCCAACATGACCCCTACAGGAGGACACCATGCTCTGTTACATATTACATGTACATTCCTCCCAGCATGACCCCTACAGGAGGACACCATGCTCTGTTACATGTTACATGTACATACCTCATAACATGACACCTACAGGAGGACACCATGCTCTGTTACATGTTACATGTACATTTCTCCCAACATGACACCTACAGGAGGACACCATGCTCTGTTACATGTTACATGTACATACCTCCCAACATGACCACTACAGGAGGACACTATGCTCTGTTACATGTTACATGTACATTCCTCCCAACATGACACCTACAGGAGGACACCATGCTCTGTTACATGTTACATGTACATTCCTCCCAACATGACCCCTACAGGAGGACACCTTGCTCTGTTACATGTTACATGTACATTCCTCCCAACATGACACCTACAGGAGGACACCATGCTCTGTTACATGTTACATGTACATTCCTCCCAACATGACCCCTACAGGAGGACACCATGCTCTGTTACATGTTACATACCTCCCAACATGACACCTACAGGAGGACACCATGCTCTGTTACATGTTACATGTGCATTCCTCCCAACATGACACCTACAGGAGGACACCATGCTCTGTTACATGTTACATACCTCCCAACATGACACCTACAGGAGGACACCATGCTCTGTTACATGTACATTCCTCCCAACATGACCCCTACAGGAGGACACCATGCTCTGTTACATGTTACATGTACATTCCTCCCAACATGACACCTACAGGAGGACACCATGCTCTGTTACATGTTACATGTACATTCCTCACAACATGACCCCTAGAGGAGGACACCATGCTCTGTTACATTTTACATGTACATACCTCCCAACATGACCCCTACAGGAGGACACCATGCTCTGTTACATGTTACATGTACATTCCTCCCAACATGACCCCTACAGGAGGACACCATGCTCTGTTACATGTACATTCCTCCCAACATGACACCTACAGGAGGACACCATGCTCTGTTACATGTTACATGTACATTCCTCCCAACATGACCCCTACAGGAGGACACCATGCTCTGTTACATGTTACCTGTACATACCTCCCAACATGACCCCTACAGGAGGACACCATGCTCTGATACATGTTACATGTACATTCCTCCCAACATGACCCCTAGAGGAGGACACCATGCTCTGTTACATGTTACATGTACATTCCTCCCAACATGACACCTACAGGAGGACACCATGCTCTGTTACATGTTACATGTACATTCCTCCCAACATGACACCTACAGGAGGACACCATGCTCTGTTACATGTTACATGTACATTCCTCACAACATGACACCTACAGGAGGACACCATGCTCTGTTACATGTTACATACCTCCCAACATGACACCTACAGGAGGACACCATGCTCTGTTACATGTACATTCCTCCCAACATGACACCTACTGGAGGACACCATGCTCTGTTACATGTTACATGTACATTCCTCCCAACATGACACCTACAGGAGGACACCATGCTCTGTTACATGTTACATGTACATTCCTCACAACATGACCCCTAGAGGAGGACACCATGCTCTGTTACATGTTACATGTACATTCCTCCCAACATGACACCTACAGGAGGACACCATGCTCTGTTACATGTTACATGTACATTCCTCACAACATGACCCCTAGAGGAGGACACCATGCTCTGTTACATGTTACATGTACATTCCTCCCAACATGACACCTACAGGAGGACACCATGCTCTGTTACATGTTACATGTACATTCCTCCCAACATGACACCTACAGGAGGACACCATGCTCTGTTACATGTTACATGTACATTCCTCACAACATGACACCTACAGGAGGACACCATGCTCTGTTACATGTTACATACCTCCCAACATGACACCTACAGGAGTACACCATGCTCTGTTACATGTACATTCCTCCCAACATGACACCTACAGGAGGACACCATGCTCTGTTACATGTACATACCTCACAACATGACACCTACAGGAGGACACCATGCTCTGTTACATGTTACATGTACATTCCTCCCAACATGACCCCTACAGGAGGACACCATGCTCTGTTACATGTACATTCCTCCCAACATGACACCTACAGGAGGACACCATGCTCTGTTACATGTTACATGTACATACCTCCCAACATGACACCTACAGGAGGACACCATGCTCTGTTACATGTTACATGTACATTCCTCCCAACATGACACCTACAGGAGGACACCATGCTCTGTTACATATACATACCTCCCAACATGACACCTACAGGAGGACACCATGCTCTGTTACATGTTACATGTACATTCCTCCCAACATGACACCTACAGGAGGACACCATGCTCTGTTACATGTTACATGTATATACCCCCTATATGCCCAACAATATACCACTGCCCCCTATATACCCAGCACTGTACTAGTGTCCCCTCTATACCCCATATATACCCAGCACTATACCACCGCCCCCAATACCCTCTATATACCGAGCACTGTACCACTGTCCCCAATACCCCTCTATATACCCAGCACTGTACCACTGTCCCCAATACCCCTCTATATACCCAGCACTGTACCACTGCTCCCTCCATACCCTCTATATACCCAGCACTGTACCACTGGTCCCTCCATACCCTCTATATACCCAGCACTGTACCACTGCTCCCTCCATACCCTCTATATACCCAGCACTGTACCACTGCTCCCTCCATACCCTCTATATACCCAGCATTGTACCACTGCCCCCTCTACACCCCCTCTATATACCCAGCATTGTACCACTGTACTACTGTCCCCAATACCCCCTCTATATACTGCACAACACTCCGGAGCAGTCACCACCAACCCCCGACCCACCAGTGCACCAGTACCACCCACAGACCATCTCCTGATGCCAGGAAGCCGGTCGTCACAAGCCACCCACAACCAGGGAACACCAGCACTCCCAAAACGAACAGGGAGAACCTATAGGCGCAAAACCACCGGTGTGAACAGCAACATCCCCGCCAGAGAGCCTACCTCCGTTCCAAGACGCCCCCCATCCATCTCCCTGCCCACCCGCACCGCCCAAGTACCCCAACACCACGAGATATAGAGTATTACTTCTGTGTTTATGTGTCCACACTTGTAATCTGTTTATATCTCCTATCCCCATTGCATTGTGTTATCTTGTGGCAATATACATTGTATAAACATATCTGTAACAACGTTTGGAATGCTTACAATGTTTATGTTTTTTTCATGAGTAAAGTCACATTATTTTTCACAACAGACCACAGTTTCCATTCATCATTTGTCCCTGCACACCACACCAACAAAAGGGACTATAGGGGCAGAGCGCGGCACCACTACTCTCTTATACACTTTTGTTGGTAAGCTGCTCAATCAGAGGTCTGTCACTCAGGTGCCAAAAGGGAGGGGTCATTCTGGATAGGAAAACAACATTTTGTATCCCAATTGCACACTGAGTGAAACATAACTACATAATAATCAGATAATACAGAGATCTTGGTTGCATATATCTGCAGATATAGGGCTAAGCCCCCAGGCCGTAAGTCAAGGCATCTCTGTCACTGGGGGTCCCTAATACTGGGTATGGGTCTGGGGTGTGGGCCCCCAACATGCCGACACAGGCTGAGTACTCCAGGGCAGCACACAAATGAAAATTAGTGGGGGTTAATAAGAAGCACATAAGTGCTATGTAGGGAAGTGAAGGTGTGATTAAAATACAAAATATATACAATGTGATAGGAAAAAATAAGTGTTAATAAAGTGTTAACCTGGAGCAGACCAGCCGTACCAACACAGGGGGCACCACATTCCCAAACCCATCCCATAAGCAATAACATATATGTCTGAGCTTAATAGCCCAGTGTAAGGCCACATGATAATGGCGTATAACGTCTGAGAGCCAGCTTACCTGGAGATACCCCTGGCTTCTCCAATGGCACTCAGGTGTCAGCAATCCCTCCTAATGCTGACCCATCTATGCCTCTCTCAACTGCACAACACTTTTGTTGGTAAGCTGCTCAATCAGAGGTCTGTCACTCAGGTGCCAAAAGGGAGGGGTACTGCCCCTTTCCCACTGCAGCTAAAAAATGGTAAATTGCCGATTTTCAGTGCAATTTACCGTTTTAAGGCTGCAGTGGGAAAGTGACAGAGTTGAAATACCGTTTAAAGTTAACCGGTATTTCAACCCGTTTTTAAAGCAGAGTCCTACACGTTAAAATAACGTTTAAGAGGCAGTGGGAATGCAGCATTAGAGGCAGTGGGAATGCAGCATTAGAGGCAGTGGGAATGCCTCTTAAACGTTATTTAGCCTCCAGGCAGTCCCAGTGCCTGATGAGACCTAGTCAGGGGCGTAACTATAGCACCGCAGCCCCCGCGGTCGCGTGGGGGCGCTGTGCATGTGGGGGCGCCGGGGGCCTGCGGTGCTATAGTAATGCCCCCGCCCCCCATCCCCTGCAGGCTTACCTGTCTGTGCGGCGCGTCCCGGCTCCCCTCTTGGTTACAATCAATTCTATGGGGACGGACCACGATAAAATGGCCGCCCCATAAAGCAAACAGTTCTCTGAAACTGTCTGCGGTATGGGGGCGGCCATTTTATCGTGGTCTGTCTGCATAGAATTACTTGAAGCCAGGAAGGGAGCCGGGAGTAGTTGGGAGGTATGCATCAGCGCGTTGGACAGGACAGAAAGTGCGGGGACCCTGCATGTGCCCAGCCCGATATACGAGTCCAATAATGCAGCTACTGGCCCAGAGTGTAAGGGTGAATGTGCTGCTACACCAGACCACTCTGGTGACACGCCGACACACCGCCCGGGACGCGCAGACAGGTAAGGTTTGGGAAGACTGGCGGGGAGGGGGGGCGCCCCCCATTAACGGCGGGGGGGCGCCCCAAAACAAGCTACGCCACTGGACCTAGTAGTTCTCACTTTGCGCATGTGTAATGAGTGCACGTGCATAATAATGAGCCGCTCATTACATATGCGCATATGTAATGAATGGCTCATTAGTATGCACGTGCACTCATTACATATGCGCAAAGTGAGAACTACTAGGCAGTAGTTAACTGGGACTGCCTGTACCCTGCATGGACCCCCGCTGCCTCCCCACTGCCCTGCATCCCCGTGCAGGTAAGTACAAGGGGAGGGGAGGTGGGGGCACAGGGCAGGTACGGGGGGGGGGGGGTGTTAGGAACTCTTTACACTGGGGGGGGAGGGATTAGGCACTCTTTACACTGGGGGGGAGGGATTAGGCACTCTTTACACTGGGGGGGGGGTTAGGCACTCTACATTTTACACGGTTCACTGCAATGGGAATGGTACTTAAATGGTATTTAAAACGGTAATCTGCTGCAGTGGGAATGCTGATACCGTTTTAAATACCATTTAATACCCCTTTCACATCGCACTTTTAAAACGGTATATTGCCGTTTTTTTCCCATTTTAGAACGTTTAAGGCTGCAATGTGAAAGCGCCAGAGTTGATTTACCGGTTAAAGTTAACTGGTATTTCAACACGGTTAAAAAGCAGGGTCCTACACGTTTTAAAGCCATTTTTTAGGCAGTGTGAATGGCTCTATTTCTATGGCTTGAAACATGTCCCTTGGGGGTTAAACAGGTTGAATGTGTGAATGGTATTAAATGATTTTTAAAATGTTTTTCACCTGCAATGTGAAAGGTCTCAAGGCTCAGACCCGTTTTAAAGTCCCATTTAAGAATACCGCATACCTCCCAACTTTTGACCTGAAGAAATAGGGACACTCGCGCGGCCTCATTTTCATACGAGACCTCATTTTCATACACGACCTCATTTTCATACGAGAATAGACGCTGTGCGCATGCGCACAGCGTCTATTCTACTAGATTGGGGGGTCTCCCAACTGCCACCCCCCGCAGCGGGACAATGCCTGCCGCGGGTGGGACAGCGGGACAGGACCCGAAAATCGGGACTGTCCCTCTAAAATCGTGACAGTTGGGAGGTATGATACCGGGTCATTACCCATTTCTGCAATGTGAAAGCAGTATAAGATTACCAGTACTTTAAACTGGTCTGCAGTGGGAAAGCAGCATAATTCTGGTTAGGAAAACAACATTTTGTATCCCCATTGCACACTGAGGGCCTTATTCTGCTTGGAGCGTCCGGGCCGTACGCGTACGTCCCGGGGTTTTTCACGATCTGCGCATGTGCAAATACGCTAATGCGCCGGCGCGAACACTCCACAACGCTTACGGCCGGTGTCTCAACGTGCGAAAAAACCTGTACGCGAGCGTACGGGTAATGGGGCGGCATAGGGGCGTGTTGATGGGAGCGGCCGAAATAATGAGGGAAAATGGGCGTAAATATGGGCGTACACGGGGGTGTGCACCAGAAATGAGCGGTGCTACTACCGCACGATCGACTAAGGCACCGTTCGTTTCGGACACCAAACAGGCGGCCGCCAACCGCCAGCTAAAACCACCCCTACAGATACCGCTTGCCAGCGTGCGCCTGAGTTGGCTAATTAACGCTGATTAGTACTTAAACACATACACCTGAATGTAATAAGCAATGCTGCAGTCTATTAACTCCAAACCATGATTTCACTGCCTGCAAGCCACACATGCAGCACGCAAACACATTGGAAGCTTATGTTTCTATACTTCTCCACATTTAAAGGTTTGTTTAATTTAAGGTAAGAATCTTTTTATACGCTAAGGTAGGTATTTGATAAACAGACACATTCACTACCTGCTTTCATAGACTTTACGCAGTAGCACACTCAATCTACACAAGTCGACATGTGTCAACGTGTTCACTCTAATACTAACATAGGTTTTGTATTTAGGATACAATAACATAAACCACATCTAACACCTACAAAGGATGTTTCTGCAATGTTTGAAGCACATGACCACTATTTTCAACACAATCTTTGTATAGTACCCAAAATTATGACCTGTACCACTATCTCATCTGCTATGATTTGGATTTCACTACACTCTGGATGTAAGATGCCACCAATCACATTATTGCACTCTCATCTCTCTAACAAAGGATTCCTACATCTGCTTATGACACTGTAAAATCATATATATTTTAAAAGTTATGCATGTTTGTTCACAAGCTAATTTATCATGTTTGGCCCATTCACACATCTTTTTTTAGGGAGGACACATATGAATTCCTACACAAATGTACCTTTTCACCCTTGTTTGTCTGCCTCACCCACTCCATGAGGAAAGCATTGTTCTGGACCTGCTTTTACCTACTACTGTAGGAGCTACCTCACCTGCACACAAACTGCTTTCTCACCTATTAAGTTGCTCTGCACATGTGCTGACACAAACTAATTAGCAGGGAAAAGTTGGATAGGAACATGGGAATGGCCATGGAGAGGGTTACACATGGGAAACTTCCACCACACTTCAACAAATGTTCAAAAATACCCTGGTCAGTAAGTACACATAAATCTAGTATTTGTTTCACACAAGAAATGACACATACCACAATTTAGATTTAATTTGTAAAATAAATTTATTTGCTGTTCAGCATCACAGCTTGACACTTTAATGTGAGAAATCAAAAAAAACAAATAAAATAGACACACAAATAATAAAACAGCCAGAACAAGAGGTTGCATATCTCCAAACATGTGTTACCCTGCAAATGCAATGGTGAAAGAAATGGGGACACCAGAATACGTACTGCAACAACCAGGGTGACTACTAAGCAAGATACACACCACCAAAAAAAAAAACCTGCATTTGTAGAGGTCAAAATACGAACTTTCATGCCCATGGCACGCAAATGGATCGATGGGCAACTCAGGAAGCGGATGTCCAGTGCAATTTAAACCTTTGGCCTCCAACCACAGAGGAAGTGACCCAGGTCTCATTTGGGCCCTTTTTTGCCCCTTTTAGATGGGGCCTTGGGGACAGGGGCCTTTGGGTCAGCTGGCTTTCGGCGTCTTCCCCTAGTCGCCACAGGAGGGTCAGCCGAGGTGGAAGGTTGGGGAGCAGCTTGGGGTGGGGCAGCAGATGGGGGATTGTCCCTTAGGGACCTGGCGGTGGACAGCTGCTCCGCAATAAGTTCATTCTGGCGGCTGAGGTGTTGGCCAATGCTTAGCATGCCAGCCGCCAGAGTTTCATTAATGCGGTTCAACGCCTCAACCTGCAGCTGGTTTGTGGCCTTCCACTCCGCCAGAAAATCCGCCACCTGCTGCTGACGGATCGCAGCATCCACCCCTTGCTGCTCGATCCTGTCCAGCGTCACCAACAGGCTCTCACTCAATGTCTCCTGAGGCTGGGGCTGGGGGCGACGTCTTGGTGGAGGCTGGACCACCTGCTCCACCTGTGGCTCTGCAGAGGCCGATGCTGCCGGTACATCCTGACTTTCTGCTTCTGCTAGGATAAGAATTGAAAACAATGTCACCATCACATACGCAATAAAAAATATCTTTCTAAATACAATGCATTACTGTGACTTACCATCAAAAGCAGCAGCAAAGACCTCCACCGGGAGCTCACTGTCCATATTGGAGATCCCCCTGATCTCCCCCACATCGATCACGTCACAGGAGTCCAGCTCCAGGGGGGTAAACTCCAAATGGTCAGGCATAGGACCGCTCCCGGTGGACATGCTGTGGTTGTACCGGTCAGTCATCTTCCTCTTCAGGGCACTTTTGAAGTCAGTCCACCTACAAGTTTAAAAATACAAATATCACCATGAGATATGTGCACCACTGTGCTACGTGTAGGGTTACCACCTAGTCCCTTTAATTCTGGACACATGTTACTTACACAGGTTCTGTGGCAGTTTAAAATTAGGTGAAGTGGAGTCTTGAAGTCAGCCAGCCACAGAACCTGTGTAATTAATATGTGTCCGGAATTAAAGGGACTAGGTGGTACCCCTAGCTACGTGACATTTCCTAGTGTGGGTGATCTTTTGTGCCATGTGTGGCCAAATATTTCTTTGATGGACAAAACCATGTGCACTGCAGGTGAGGCAGGTGTAAAACCCCACCCAAATCTGATTATCTCTGCACAAGTAACACCTGCCTCACCTGCAGTGCACATGGTTTTGTCCATCTAAGAAATATTTGGCCAGAAAGAGTGAACTAGAATAAGGGCCTCAGTTCCTGCTGGAGACTGCTGAACAAATTGCCCTGACAAACACACTAACCTTTTCTTCACCGCGTCCCAAGTTCTGACCACTGGTGACACCTGGTTCACTTCCTCTGTGATCTTGTCCCAAAGGTTTCTCCTTGCACTGGCACCTGGCTTCCTGGTTGCCAATTCAATCCATTCGCGTGCCCTGGGCACGAGAATTCGCATTTCGGCCTCTACAAATGCAGGGTTTCTCCTTCTGGTGGTGGTATCCTGCTCAGTCATCACCCTAGATGTTGCAGCACGTTTTCTGGTGGCCCCAGCTCTCTCACCATGCACCTGCTGGGTCACACCTGTTTGGAGAGATGCAACCTCTTGTTCTGGCTGGCTGCTTGGCCCTTGTGGAGCTGGTGGAGGTTCACCAGGGCCTGTTACTGAGGGGCCCGCTTGATCTTGCAGGCGACTCCTCTCTTGGGCCCTCCTTCTCCGCTCCTCTTCCCTCTTCTGTAATGCTTGAAGCATGGATTCGGCTTGTGCTCTCTGCAGAGCGTCCTCTGCTGCTGAATCGTCAGAGTCAGACATGTTTGCAGCAATTGTGGGCTGCATCTGACTGAATATTTATATGTTAATCTCCCGCCACGAACAAGGGGGCGTATATTTTTCCCCGCAAGGTAGATGCAAATTTACGCCGATATTTCCCGCCGATAATTGCCGCTTAAATTACGCAGGTCTCAATGCACCTGATCAATCACCCGTATATGTATCTACACAGGTTGTGGAGCATTGTGGGCTACATCGTGAAATGTGTGCACCTGTCATTCCAATGATGAGTGTTGTCAGCTGGTATCTGTTGGAGTTCGTGTATGCTTTGTGAGTCACATTTCAAAACATCACGTTATAATGCTTTCCTTACATATGTAATGTGTATGAAATTGTCATACAGCAACATGTTGCATTGTGGCCCTTTAGGCAGCGTAGTTATAAGTAGAGGGTTGCGTGTATCATTTTCCGCCTACTGTATATACAGTACTCCTCCCCATGCATATCGCTGTATCGTGCCCCCTTTAAGCAGCGTAGTTATAAGTAGACGGTTGCGTGTATTAATTTCCGCTTACTATATATACAGTACTTCTCTTCATGGCAATTGGTGTATTGAGCCCCCTTTAAGCAGCGTAGTTAGGAGTAGACGGGGTGCGTGTATTATTTTCCGCACACTGTAAATACAGTACTTCTCTCTTCATTGAATGCATGCTGTTGGTTGTGGTGTGTATATCGGAACGGTCCGCGTAAGTTTCTATTCGCATCCAGTTTGTTAATATAAGAGGGATTAATAAAGTTAATACCAAACAAACAATTTTTTCGACCAATCAGCAAGCACCAAAAGTGATATATGTACCTGCAATTAATAACTGCGCCATTGCCAATATGACTTCTACAAGAGCCAGGCCCTTTTCTACATCTGAGCTTTTGGCCCTGGTGGAAGTGATGGATCGTCACCTGGGGCCCAGGGGCCCATATGTATCTAATGCGGACAAGCGGCGGGCGTATAATGCTGCCCGCCGCCTGATATTTTCCACAACCGGCGTCCGCAGAAGCCTGGGCCAGGTTGAGAGGCGCTGGTCCGACCTGCGCCGGCGGCAGCCGGTTCTACTCAGCAGCCTTCGCCGCCATATTGCCCGATGTAAGTTTTGATTACTAGTATGTCAGCGTTTTTTAGCAATGTTTGGTGTACTTTTTATAAATATGTTCCTGAGTATGGGGGTGTATATGGGGTGTATAGGGGGTGTATAGGGGGTGTATATGGGGTGTATATGGGGGGTATATGGGGGTGTATATGGGTGTATAGGGGGTGTATATGGGTGTATAGGGGGTGTATATGGGGGTGTATATGGGGGTGTATATGGGTGTATAGGGGGTGTATATGGGTGTATATGGGGTGTATAGGGGGTGTATATGGGGGTGTATAGGGGGGGTTTAAGTAGTTGATCAGTTTTTGGGTGTAGGATATCAAATAGTTTGCATGATAAATGTCTGAAATTTCACAGCAATGATAATTTTGAAGGTTATGAGCATGACTAATGTGAATTTTTCTTTCCCCCTTTTTTATGAAACCCAATCTTCGATTTCTATGCCATCAACATGAACATTTCAGCACGGGCAAGGGCACGCATTGAAGCCCGGGAGCAGGCAGCCCGGGACCAGGCAGCCCGGGACCAGGCAGCCGAGGAGGAGGAGGAAGAGGAGGAGGAAGAAGAGGAAGAGGAAGAGGAGGAGGAGGAAGAGGAGGAGGAGGAGGAGGAGGAGGAGAAGAAAGAGGAGGAGGAAGAGGAGGAGGAGGAAGAGGAGGAGGAGGAAGAAGAGGAGGAGGAAGAAGAGGAGGAGGAAGAAGAGGAGGAGGAAGAAGAGGAGACCCAGGGTGCAGTTTTCACCCACACAATTTCCCCATCCCCCACCCCCTCCACAACCCCCACCCCCTCCACAACCCCCCCCCTCCACAACCCACACCCCCTCCACAACCCCCACCCCCCCCCCCTCCCCACCCCATTTCCAACCCCCCTACACCTCTCCACCACCCACCCCCAAACCTCTCCACTCCCCAGTAACACCCAGTACCTCGGGCCAAAGACCAGGACCATCCTCCTTGCTCCTGCCTTCCCCAACCACTCCACAGCCAACCAGCGGCGCCCAGGATGGCTCAAGTAGCCGTAAGTAAATAATGTGTCTAATGTTGACCTACACATTTCTACACATAAACAATCACAACAACCACATATGTGTATCCAACATCAACATTAGTTGCAACATATCACTGCAGGGCGACCATGAGGTGTGTCCTGTCCTTCTCCAGGAACAAGGGTCCCCTTGGTGGTTTTTTTGAGTGTGGCCATGCCTCACCCCTTGAATAATTGACATAACAGTACATCCAATGAGATATCCGACATTAGTGGTGTGGTAGTTATGTGGCTCCAGGTGTTGGGTAACTCCAGTTCCCAGCATGATGTGCAACACAGGGCCAGATTATAATGGAGGCGCAAGGGGTCAGTGCCCCTGGGACCCCCTCTAGCTAGGGGCCCCCTGTGGTTGTCATTTTTTTTTTTTAAAAAGACAATGTTTAAGTTATGTTTTTTTTTTTTTGCTAAATGTTTTGTGCATGGGTGGGGTAGTGCTGCAGCTTCACCTATCTGCCAATGTGACAATGATTTATGGTGCTGAGCATCGGGAGGCAAGGCACACTGATTGCACAAGTGTGCAGTGCATTTCTGGGAGTTGACTAAGTCCCATGACACTTTGCACCAGAGGACAGAGGCTGAGAAGTTTGTGCTGAGCTCTGATTGGTGGAGCTCATTACATACTTCTCAGGTCCATGGAGAACAGCAGCAGCAGCTTAGTCATAGGAGGGTTTTTAATCAGAGGCAGCACTAGGACTGTGAGGTCTCCTCCAGAGTAAGGGGCAGAGGGACAAACACAGGCTTTTCATGTGGTGTGTGTATATATATATATATATGGTGTCTATTATTATTCCGAGTGCCGCCAACCCCCTGTCTATATATATATATATATATATATATATATATATATATATATCCCCTGCAGGTAACCATTGACCAAGTTTATTCTGCCTTTACTCTATGTTTTGACAGTATAATATTCGGCCATGCAGTGTGCGGCCAGTAATGACAAGTGCAAGGGGGCCCCCCGCTCTAAAGTACCCCGGGCCCCCCAAAGGCTTAATCTGCCACTGGTGCAACTTAAATGTAGAGATTGTTTTGGTAATAGTGTGTGAGGCCATGCGGATGCATGCTTTACAAACATAGCTGTAGGCCTATAATTTGTACAGCAATGTCCTAAATTTAAAATAGTAAGGAGTGCTTAAGCCACAACAATGTCATAACCCTTAAATAGCACAGGCTAATTGTGAGGTTAGAGGACAGTCCCCCAAAAACAAAGTACCAATTGGGATACAGCATACATTCATTGATGAAGGAGTAATTGAATTAATGTTATTTACTATGTACAGTATGTGTGTGTTAACATATTTTTTTTTAGTACTGTGTTTACAGCAGACCCATCTTCAATGTAGTTTAAAAATGTATGTGCCCTTCACACATAACTCACAACTTTTTATTATGTACAAATACAACAAACATTTGTTTATGTTATATATTAATTTTTTTTGTTTATCCCTTCACTACAGACACTGAACAGCAGCAGGAGGAGGTGGCAGTCCTTATTCGGGAGATCTTCCTGACCCTTTTTTATTTGCAACTTCTTTTTGGCCTACTGGAGGCCCGCATTTAATTTTTTTTTATCCCCCCCCCCCTTATTATGTTTGTAATAAATAAAAGTTTATATTGTATTATAAATTGCCTGTGTTTTTAATAATAAATATGTTAGAGGGCTTGTAAGGGTAGGTACATACAGATGTGTACTGTAAGTTAAACTTGTAATTTGAGGTGAGGGGTAATGATTGATGTGTAAATGTGTGTGTTTTTGAGTAAAATAACACATAGTGAAAATGCATGAATGTTTAATGTTTTTCGATTAAAACATCACACATAACATCAGGGTAGGTATACATGTTACACATTTTGGACAAACTAATTATGGACATAATTTAGTACATATACAGAAACACCAACATAACTTGATTTAAAAGTAACAGCAATATGGGGACACATAGATAGTGATTAAAATGCCACATTAGAACATAACAAATATACATGTAATGTGGTTTAAAATGTAGTTTTATTAGGTCTTTATTAAGGTAGACAATTGAGTTAATAGAAAACAATAAGTGAATAACAAATAGATTAATTAATCAATTGTCAGATTAGTAGTTGAGAGGCAAGATTTGCAGGTCCATATATGTGAAGGGTATGCCAGCGTGCACGGACGTACGCTCACTCTCACGAGCGGTGACATAAGCTGAGTTTTCCATTGAAAACAATAGGGACCCGTCCGTGCAAGCTGGCGTACGCTCAGATCGCCGCAAGAAGGCGGTGGGGAGACGGAGGAAAGACGGCCGTAAACGGCGCCATACGCTCAGTCGTACGCCAGTTGTCGGAGTGTAAGGGCTGGGCCGGCCGCGTACGTTGCCGTACGCTCATTTGTACACCACTCCCCTTCTACGTTATTTCTGCCCGTACGCAAGCGGCTGATTTGTGGGTGGACTTAACCCTAACGGCCGCGTACGGCTAGCGTGCGGTAATTGTGAACGTACGCACGTTTGGCCGCTCCGATCAGAATAAGGCCCCCTGTGTGTATATGTATATGCTATTGTTAATGGGATGGGTTTGGGAGTGTGGTGCCCCCTGTGTTGGTAGGGCTGGTCTGCTCCAGGTTAGCACACCCTAACACTTTATTAACACTTATTTTTTCCTATCACATTGTATATATTTTGTATTTTAATCCCACCTTCACTTCCCTACATAGCACTTATGTGCTTTTTATTAACCCCCACTAACTTTAATTTGTGTGCTGCCCTGGAGTAGTCAGCCTGTGTCGGCATGTTGGGGGCCCACACCCCAGACCCATACCCAGTATTAGGGACCCCCAGTGACAGAGATGACTTGACGTACGGCCTGGGGGCTTAGCCCTATATCTGCAGATATATGCAACCAAGATCTCTGTATTATCTGATTATTATGTAGATATACTGCCTCCTCTATACTCCATATATACCCAGCACTGTACCACTGCCTCCTCTATACCCCCTATATACCCAGCATTATACCACTACCCCCTCTATACCCCTATATACCCAGCACTGTACCACAGTAACAGCCCAATATACAGCCCCTAGCTGGTGCTGCTGATCAGACACCAGTCGGCAGTAGGGGGCGGGCTCTCAGGGGCAGCACATATTGGTGGGGGCCCTGGGCAGTCTGCAGGGCACCCCTCTGGCATCCCCCTGCTTGCTAGCCGCATAGCTGGGGACAGATCAGGGGCAGGGGGCACTGTGCCACCTGCTGGCCTCCCTTCACATATTCCCAGGCTGGCTGGTCGGTTGGCTAGGGGCGGGCCTAGGATTAGGCAGGCCACAGGGGTCACTGGGGTTAGTGGGGAGGTGGTGAACCCACCCCCACCCCCTACTATATTGGGTATGTCCCCTTTGCAGGCAGCTAGAAGGCAGCGGTTGCGGAAAGCCAGGCTATTGCCTAGGCGCGGGAGTGGGGCAGGTGCCACGGGTGTTCCAGTGTCGGGGGCTTCGGCTCCACCGGCGCGGCAATCGGGGGAGACAGTGCAGGCGGAGGATAGGTGGAGGCAGTTGGTGTCGGTCTTAGTCCCTCTGCTAGGTCAGACAACACCGCGCTCTCCCTCAAGGGTCCCGCAAACGATTAGTTCCCCTGCACTGCTCCCCGGTGTGTCACTTCAACAAGGTGTAGTTCCTGCTCTGTTGACGGAGGAGGCAACGACGTCCGGTCTGCAGGTGGGTTCCGGGGGCACGTCCAGCCCGATGGCAGTCGCTGTGGCAGGAACATCAGGTGGGTCTGCGCGTAAGGCTAAGCGTCACAGGCGTAGGTCGCGCACATCCTCTTCATCCTCCGGGTCCAATTCAGTGACGTCGTGGGAGGAAGGGGGTCGTAGGTCGCGGCGTAGGCATAGGCATTCTAGGCGGCGGTGACGGTACTCGCGATCCACCAGCGGGAGCACTGGTTCGCCGCTTTTCCCGAAAGGAAATGTGGTGCGCTGCGATTATACAGCCGTGTGCAGGGGTTTACGTCAGAGCGTGCGGGAGCGGATCAATGAGGGTAAATACGTGAGTTTCTTCACTAGGCGGAGAAAGACTATCGTGCGGCAAAACGGAAAAGGGGTATAGGGGAGGCGGCTTATTGTACTTGCGTTGGCAGTCAGGGCTGTTCATGTTTGCCGCCTGCTACCTTGAAACCAGACCGCAGGAACACATGAACATGGTGCGTTATATGCACATGATACACAAAATGTTCATGTGAGATGGTGGCATGGTAAGGAAGTCCTATGATGAGGATTTCCGACACAAGCAAAATGGATTTCGGGTGTAAAGATGTGGAACTTTGGGTGGGAAAGAGGCCCGTATCCTCCGTCCCACCTCCCCCTTCCCCTACACCTCCTCCGCCAGCTCCTGGCGTGGTAGCTCGATGGTCCACTGCCCCCTTTCAAGGTGGCATGGGTGGGGCACCTGCGGGTAGATGTTTTGGATTTAATGGGGTCGGCTGCAACTTGGGAGCGCGCTGTAGATTCAAGCACGCCTGCGCCCGCTGTTGGGGTCCTCACCCCGTCAGGGATTGCATCCGCGGTAGGCAGGGGGGGTTCCTCCCAGGCCAGGTGCCGGGGCTGCTCCTCAGTAAGGCCCCCTCCCCGGTTCGGGTAGATCGCATGGCTGGCTGGTTGAGCGAGTACCCGGATAAACCCAGTGCGGCCTTCCTGGAGGATGGATTCCGTTTTGGCTTTCGCCTCCCCATTAGAGGCGTGGTTAACACGGCATCCCCCAGGAATCTAAAGTCAGCTATGGAAATGCCCCTTGTGGTGCTGGAAAAAGTGTCTAAAGAAGTGGATTTGGGGCGGCTGGTGGGACCTTTCGTGGCTCCCCCTGTCAGGGAGCTTGTGCTCTCCCCGGTGGGGGTGGTCCCGAAAAAGGAGGCGGGTAAGTTTCGGCTTATCCAGCACTTATCCCACCCGCCGGGCTCATCAGTGAACGATGCAATTCCTGAGGAGTTGTGCCGGGTCACGTATCAGTCGTTTGAGCAGGCTTTGGCCATTGTGCGGGGTTTCGGCGCAGGGGCGTTGCTGGCGAAGATTGATGTAGAGTTGGCCTTTCAACTGATGCCACTGCACCTGGACTCGTTCATGGGCTTTCGGCTACCCATGGGTTATTAAGTGGATAGGTGCCTGCCCATGGGCTGTTCGATATCCTGCGCTTATTTCGAGCAATTTAGCACTTTTCTGCACTGGTGCGCGCAGAGGGAGTCGGGAGAGTGGGGTTTAGCGCATTATCTGGACGACTTCCTATGCGTGGGCCCGGCTGGTTCCCTGCGTTGCGCAGCGTTGCTAGGGGTGGTACAGAGACTGTTTGGGTTTTTCGGGGTGCCCATAGCTGCCGAGAAAACAGAGGGACCAGTCACCTGTCTCTCATTTCTGGGCATAGAGATCGACACGTTATGCGGCTGCTGCAGGCTTCCCCTTGATAAGCTCGAACGGCTACAAGGGGTAGTCTCGGTGGCTTTGTGCGTGGGCAAGCTTCGGTTGCTTCAGTTGCAGTCGCTGCTCGGATTACTACATTTTGCTTGCAGGGTGATCCCCATGGGTCGGGTTTTCTGCAGAAAGCTCGAGCGCGCCATGGCCGGGATCCGACATCCGTTGCATTTTGTGCGTTTATCCGCAGAATTGAAAAGGGATCTCCGGATTTGGAGCTCCTTTTTGGAGCATTTCAATGGGGTATTGATATGGCCGGCTCCTAGGCGTAGCAATGCCCAAATTGGAATTGTTCACAGATGCTGCTGGCGGGATTGGGTTTGGGGCCTACCTGCACGGGTCATGGTGCGCTGCCCCATGGCCCGTGGAGTGGGTTGCTGAAGGCCTCACGTGGAATTTACTGTTGCTGGAATTGTTTCCCATTGTGGTGGCTCTCGAACTGTGGGGGGATAACCTGAAGGATTCCTGCATAGTTTTCTGGTGTGATAATCTAGGGGTGGTGCATGCGATAAATCATCAGGGCTCATCCTCTATCCCCGTGCTGCGACTGCTGTCGCGTTTAGTTTTGCGTTGCTTGCTGTTAAACATCCAATTCGTTGCTAAACATGTGCCTGGGGTAGAAAATTCTATTGCTGATGCGCTCTCTAGGGGGGATTGAGCCTAGTTTCGTACCTTGGCCCCTACTGCTAGTTTGGTTGGTGAACCCTGTCCCCCTTATGTTTGGCAGATGATCAGGCCGGCATGGAGGGCTTAGCCATGCGGGCCATCGCGCCCAGGACTTTGCGATGCTACCAAGTGACGTGGCATGAGTGGGAGCAATTAAGGCTATCCTCCGAGCAGGCAGGTAAGACGCCCAGGGCGGCTATGGTGGCCTTTGTTTGGCACCTGTATTCTTTGAATTTTTCTGTGGCCGCTGTTAGGCGGGTGCTTTCTGGTGTCTCTTTTTTCTCTGCTTTGTATGGTCGTGCTGACCCGTCTAGGTCGTTTCTGGTTTCTAGGGCATTGAGGGGCTGGCAGCGGGCCACTCCTGCAGTCTCCGACCGAAGGTGTCCTATTGATATTTCACTGCTCCCACCGCTGCTGGGTGCCCTCCGGGACGTATGCTACCCTCGTTACAAGGTGCTGCTGTTCCGGTTGGCATACGCAATGGCATATCACAAGGCCCTTAGGATTGGGGAGCTGGTGGCACCGTCCAGGACTGCCCCATCGCCTTTGGATGTGGCCGATGTGGTGGTCCAAAGGGATTCTGTGTTGTGTCACATGCGGCGATCCAAGACTGATCAGGCTGGGAGGGGGCGGTGTCTCTGCTCCCATGTGCAGTGGAAGGGGTATTCCCGGTAGAGATGGCCTTGGCCTTCCAACCGGTACGCCCCGACCGCCCGGGCGCATGGTAGATGCATGAAGACGGGTCCCCGCTTACTAGAAACCAGTTCTGTCATGTCCTGGGCCGGGCGCTGGGGGCCTTGGGCCTCGATCCAAAGGAGTTTGGGTCTCATTCCTTTAGGATCGGGGTGCTACATCTGCAGCTGCGGGGGGGGGGGCGCTCCGACGCAGAGATTCAGTCTCTGGGCCGATGGCGCTCCGCAGTCTTTCGCAGGTACATTCGGCCAACTCTCTCTGTCACTTTGCCGGATCATGGTTCACTGGATACATAAGCACTCGCCAACCTCCTGTGGGGGTCTTGAGGTGTGTTCACATTTCCCCCGGGGGCACAATTCGGCTAATCTCTAATTTGTCATGGCGTACCTGATAGATTACTCCGGGGGGTTTTCTGTTTTGTGCCTCAAGATCTGGTGCCATGGTCCAAAAAACTTTTTCTCTTTCCCCTTGTATGCTTGTTTGAGTTTGTATTGTTGGCATTGTGGGTTAATTTCTGTACCCTGTTGCAGGTCGGCAGGATGTCAGGAGCGTATGGGTCATGGGACATTCGTTCGTCTATTGGGCCTCAAAGTCCCCTTTGGCATCTGATGTATGTGTGTATTCAGAAGCAAGCATGGTGCGGTGGCTGGGTGTGAGAGGCATGCGTTGGTGTGCCTTGCAGGAACAACTGAGGGCAATGCGGAGATACGGCACCCCCAGAGTGCTGATAGTACATTTAGGAGGCAATGATGTCAGACAGTGTTCGACACTGGAGTTGCGGTCCCTTATCATCCAGGATTTGCATATTGTGGCGCAGGCTTGGACATCTTGTAGGCTGGTCTGGTCCGCTATGATTCCCAGGCGTGTATGGAGGTCGATACGATCTTCCCCACGAGTGGATAGCTCTCGTAAAAAGGTGAATACAGCTGTGGAGCGATATATGTTGGCAAATGGAGGGGGTGTCATACGTCATGATGGCATCACTTTTCAGAGGAAAGAGCTGTATAGGGAGGATGGCGTGCATTTGAGCCCGGAAGACGTGGCGATGTTTCTGGCTGACTTGTTTTTATGGTTAAGGTGTTGGTGCTGAGCGTTTTTTCTTGTTGGTGGCGGTGCTGTGGCCTAGGGCCTGGCTTGGCGATAAAGAACGGTCAATTGTGTAGATGGAATGTGTGTAGATTAGTGGGTGCGCTCTCCAGGCATCGATTGTCACGAGCCATACTTCTTTGCACGGAAGATGGCTGCCACCACCGACCCGGATGGTTGGCTGGGAGAGTTGGTCACCGGCGGTGTGTGAATGGTATGGTGATCCTACCCACCCCCATTTCTTTAGTATGACCGTTCTTTAGTGCCGCCACCAATATTATAGTCATTAGTCTGTTGTCAAAATAAATTTGACATTCGTTATTTTGAAACACCAGCACTTGTGTCCGTGTCGTTATTTTTAGATAAGTTTAGTAAGTTAAGTGTTAAGGGTTTAAGCATGAGAGTGCCGATGGTGAATTTAAGTAACACCGATGGCTGATTAAGCTGGAGGTGACATAAATCACCGAAGGGGGATCATGCTGCATCAAGTTAACAGTTTTGTTAGATAGACAGTGTGCTGCGTCTGGCAGCCAATGGGTGCAAGGGGAGGAGTTTGGAAGGGGAGAAGGGTCTTGTGATAAGGAAGATGCTTCCTCTCTGGAAGTTTTTCTCCACCCTCCCATTCCTATTTTTCTGTCTCTATTTTCTTCATTTAGGCGGCGGTAAAGAACGGTCAATTGTGTAGATGGAATGTGTGTAGATTAGTGGGTGCGCTCTCCAGGCATCGATTGTCACGAGCCATACTTCTTTGCACGGAAGATGGCTGCCACCACCGACCCGGGTGGTTGGCTGGGAGAGTTTCTTTAATCTGACCGTTCTTTAGTGCCACCACCAATATTATAGTCATTAGTCTGTTGTCAAAATAAATTTGACATTCGTTATTTTGAAACGCCAGCACTTGTGTCCGTGTCGTTATTTTTAGATAAGTTTAGTAAGTTAAGTGTTAAGGGTTTAAGCATGAGAGTGCCGATGGTGAATTTATGCTCCCCCTATATCCAGCTTTACAGTGATAATGCTATATTCCATTCACCATAAGGACATTATGGACCAACAGATGTTAAGACCTTATGGTGAAGCAGAATTTGCCAGTTTTACAGTGATAATGGTATATTCCCTTCCCCATAAGGACATTATGGACCAAAAGATGTTAAGTCCTTATGGTGAAGGGTATTTTGCCAGCTTTACAGTGATAATGCTATATTCCAGGGGTCCTCAAACTATTTTGCTCTGGGACCCCATCAGACAATAAAAAAAATTACGGGACCCCAGCAAGTTACTGCAGAAGGTCATCACGTCACACGTGTAGTCAGCAGACAGCACATACATGGCAGCATTGTGGAGGCACAGAGTGATGTGCGGAGACTAAAATAACAGACAGTTCAACAGATTTTCTAGACTCCTTGAATCACTGACTGAGATTAGAAAAGTCATCAGCCTGATGGTCAGTAACATGGAGTCGCGACCCCAAGGTGAGAAGGTCAGGACCTACTTTGGGGTCAGGACCCACAGTTTGAGAACCGCTGCTATATTCCCTTCACCATAAGGACATTATGGACCCATCGATGGTCCTTATGGTGAAGGGTATTTAGCCAGCTTTACAGTGATAATGCTATATTCCCTTCCCCATAAGGACATTATGGACCCATAGATGGTCCTTATGGTGAAGGGTATTTAGCCAGATTTACAGTGATAATGGTATATTCCCTTCCCCATAAGAACATTATGGACCCATCGATGGTCCTTATGGTGAAGGGTATTTAGCCAGCATTACAGTGATAATTAGGGATGTGCACTGGCCACTTTTTGCATTTTGGGATCTAATTACATTCAGGTTTTGGGTTCTAAAGGGTTTTGCCAAAACACCCCCTAAACGTTTTGGGTCTTGGGTTCTGATTTTTTTTTTTTTAAAGCATAAAAACTGCTAAAATGGCAGAATATTGGGGGTTTTTGTGCTCCTACGCTATTATTAACCTCAATAACAATCATTTCCAGTCTATTCTGAACACCTCACACATCACAATATTGTTTTTAGGGCAAAAGGTTGCACCGAGGTAGCTGGATAACAAGTGTGCGGCACAAACACGTGGCTCATGTAAGAGTGTCACTGCAGCGAACACGGGGTGTGGCCACGGATAGCAGGGAGTAGGTCAGAGGACGCTGTGCTCTCCCGCTCCGTGAGAATGGTGGAAACACCATAAAAATAAACCCCATGACCCACCGGCCACACTGCAAAGAACTCACCGCTTCCTAGAAGTGGAAATACTCCAGGTGCGCGCCCGAGAAGTCGCGTGTGACGCGCCGGAAGTTGAAAACAGGTGCCGGGGCAGAGTGGCTGAATCGCAGGAGGGACCAGCGTGTCCACGAGTAGGGCGCGAAGTGACATGAGGTGACGTGGCCTGAGGCAGGGAGCTGGTGCCGAGACAGAGCAGCTAGGCAGCTGAGCGGAGGTGATCGGCAGTAAGAGAGCCGGCGCTGCTGTAATGTATGCCGCACACAGAAGCAGAGGAGGTGATTGGGAGCGGAGGTCGCTATACAAGGTCAGGTTGGCATTATCCTCCTGCTGCTAGGGGTGAGGAAGGAGCTGTGTAGTGACGCTTTAGGTGGCCTTGGAGTGAGGAAAAAGCTGCGCAACTGAGTGAGTACACTTTCCATATATGCTATGTGAAATCTCAGGCTGTACCGCAAAAACAAGCTAAAGTTAAGCTGAATATTTAAGCCCTCAGACCCCATATACTAAGCTGAATCTCCCAGGCCGTGCCACCACATTAAACCTGACTGTTCTAAAAGCAAGAAATTGGCCCTAAAACTGGTCCCACCTGAAAGGACTCTAGGCTATAATAAGCCACATATACAGTATATACTCATATAGGCAGAAGTTCACCCCACTGCTTTGAGAAAAAGAAAAGAGAGCCCAAACATGGGAAAATCCCAAAACGCTACGACAGCGAATCGGCTCGCTAAGTATGCCCGAAACCCTACAACCCCAACCTCAGCAGCTAGAGGAGAAAACACTCCTCCTGAAGGTGAAAAACAACCGGACCAGATGAGTTTATCCATCCAAAATGTGTTAGATGCACTGGCCGCAAGTGAGGGTCGATTGGCCGGTAAAATAGAAAAAGTCCAGGGGGATCTGGACATTATTCGCCAGTCAGTGCAAAAGGTCCAAGAGCGGGTAAAAGAGGTGGAAGATCGTACCTCATTACTTGAGGACTCAGTCACCCCCCTAGCAGGAAAAGTGGAGGATATGGCCTTACAGATCAAAGCTATCAATGTTAAACTAACTGATATGGAGGGGCGTAACAGAGATTAATGTAAGTGGGGGAGCTCAGTATATCAAACTCCTGAGATAGTCGAAAAGTTTAGGCAGTTTAATTTACGAACTATACCGGTCTCGCCAAATATATACAGCGGCAGAAACTCATAGTTACTTGTCCACCATAATTCATCCCACCCGTTCTTCAACCTCAAGGGAGATATTGGATGCTCCCATTACCATAGAGGAGATTGAAGATGCAATAGCGGCGATCCCAGGAGGTAAAGCTCCTGGGATTGATGGGATTCCCCAGGAATTATACAAAAAACATAGTAAATTTTTTTCTTGATCTTGTTTAATGATATGTACAAATATAAGAAACTGCCTGTATCAATGTCTGAGGCTTTATAACAGTCATTTTAAAAAAGGAGAATGACCCTAGAGAAGTCGAATCCTATAGGCCAATTTCATTATTGACTAATGATGTCAAAATTCTGGCTAAAGTGTTATCAAAAAGATTAAATCAGGTCATAGAAGAGGTGATACATGGAGATCAGGCGGCTTTATGCCTGGAACGTCCGCAACTTCCAATTTGAGAAGGGTTTTTACATCTACAGGGCCCAGCAAGAAGGTATGAAGGGTGCGGCTGTTATCTCACTTGATGCGGCTAAAGCCTTCGATACTATAGAATGGGGCTACCTGTGGGAAGTTATGGACTGGATAGGGATTGGCCCAGCATTTATTAACTGGACGAAGCTACTATACCAGTCCCCAGCCGCAAGAGTCTCAGTTGTTATATTTCCCCTAGGTTTGAGATTGAAAGGGGTACGCGACAGGGGTGTCCGATGTCCCCCGGTCTCTTCACTGTGGCCAACGAGCCTCTGGCATTCCCTTATAAGGGAGAGTACAATAATTAGGGGAATTAAGATCGGAACAAAGGAAGATCGGATTGCACTGTATGCAGATGATATCCTTTTGTTTGTGCCTAATCATCTTGAGGCAGTTCCGGAGGTGGTGGGGATGGTGGAGAGGTTTGGGGGATATTCAGGCCTTAAAATTAACTGGAATAAGTCAGGCATTCTACCCCTAGGGGGCCCTTGTCCTCCAGTGGTTACCCCGGGCCCTTTGAAATGGGTTAATGAGTTCATGTATCTGGGTATTTGGGTCGCAAGGGACATCTCTAAGTTTGAGGCATTAAATATAACTCCACAGATAGAGTATATAAAATCTAAAATAGAACCTTGGTGCCGACTCCTGCTTACAGTTACCGGAAGGGTAAATCTTGTAAGAATGATTGTGCAGCCGAAGGTCCTGTACGTGCTACAGCACTCCCCCGTCAGATAGAGGGGTTAATCTCCTCTTTAATTTGGTCCAATAAGAGACCCAGATTAAAACTAAAAACCCTCACCAGGCCAAAGGGCGAGGGAGGGCTGGCACTGCCGAATTTTTGGCTGTACTACCTCACAGTACAAATAGCTCACTTAAAGAATATGGTCCAAGGGGAGTCTAGAGATGATAATATTATATAAATGGTTCCTATCTTCAGGGCATACACCCCTGCAGCTACTGGTGAGCGGTAATATGAAGCCACCAATAGTAAAACAGATGATCTTAGTCTGGAAGCAAGTGGAAGGATTACTGGGGACTTGGTGCGGTGAGGGGGGGGGGGGGGGGGAATAGAAGCCGGCAGTGTGTTTCCTGGGCATACCCACAAAAACAGTAGGTGCACCCAGGAAAAAACACATGGGAATGCAGACAGGCACTTGCCTTCTGGGGGTGGGCAGCTGATGTCACAGTACATTAGCCACCTCCCCGTTCTCAGACCCAAATGCCGCAAGTCTAGGTCAGTCCAGACTGACTTAGGTTTGCGGGCAGGGGAGTAAGTAATTAGATGGTTGGCAGCCATGGTAGTTAAGCGACCCTATGAATGGATAGTAATGCAAAACATCCATGCGCAGAACGGCGGGGATGTGCGGATGGTGGCAATCGGCGTTGGAAGGCCACCATGCAGCGAATTCTCACTGCTTACCGAGTCTCTCAATCATTTCATTCAGTATTACAGGACTTTCAGCGCACCCGTATCTCTACTTACTATTCTTGTATGGGTGTTTTAGGACAGTGGCTGGCACATCCAAATACAATTATAAGGCATTGCTCCTTCCAATATATATCGCGCAACGGAAAAGGCTGCCTGTACACCCAGCACCATGCGCCAATACATCTGCTGCCTGTACACCCAGCACCATGCGCCAATACATCTGCTGCCTGTACACCCAGCACCATGCGCCAATACGTCTGCTGCCTGTACACCCAGCACCATGCGCCAATACGTCTGCTGCCTGTACACCCAGCACCATGCGCCAATACATCTGCTGCCTGTACCCCCAGCACCATGCGCCAATACATCTGCTGCCTGTACCCCCAGCACCATGCGCCAATACATCTGCTGCCTGTACACCCAGCACCATGCGCCAATACATCTGCTGCCTGTACACCCAGCACCATGCGCCAATACATCTGCTGCCTGTACACCCAGCACCATGCGCCAATACGTCTGCTGCCTGTACACCCAGCACCATGCGCCAATACATCTGCTGCCTGTACCCCCAGCACCATGCGCCAATACATCTGCTGCCTGTACACCTAGCACCATTACGTCTGCTGCCTGTACACCCAGCACCATGCGCCAATACATCTGCTGCCTGTACACCCAGCACCATGCGCCAATACATCTGCTGCCTGTACACCCAGCACCATGCGCCAATACATCTGCTGCCTGTACACCCAGCACCATGCGCCAATACATCTGCTGCCTGTACCCCCAGCACCATGCGCCAATACATCTGCTGCCTGTACACCTAGCACCATTACGTCTGCTGCCTGTACACCCAGCACCATGCGCCAATACATCTGCTGCCTGTACACCCAGCACCATGCGCCAATACATCTGCTGCCTGTACACCCAGCACCATGCGCCAATACGTCTGCTGCCTGTACACCCAGCACCATGCGCCAATACATCTGCTGCCTGTACCCCCAGCACCATGCGCCAATACATCTACTGCCTGTACACCCAGCACCATGCGCCAATACATCTGCTGCCTGTACCCCCAGCACCATGCGCCAATACATCTGCTGCCTGTACACCCAGCACCATGCGCCAATACATCTGCTGCCTGTACACCCAGCACCATGCGCCAATACATCTGCTGCCTGTACACCCAGCACCATGCGCCAATACGTCTGCTGCCTGTACACCCAGCACCATGCGCCAATACATCTGCTGCCTGTACCCCCAGCACCATGCGCCAATACATCTGCTGCCTGTACACCTAGCACCATTACGTCTGCTGCCTGTACACCCAGCACCATGCGCCAATACATCTGCTGCCTGTACACCCAGCACCATGCGCCAATACATCTGCTGCCTGTACACCCAGCACCATGCGCCAATACATCTGCTGCCTATACACCCAGCACCATGCGCCAATACATCTGCTGCCTGTACCCCCAGCACCATGCGCCAATACATCTGCTGCCTGTACACCTAGCACCATTACGTCTGCTGCCTGTACACCCAGCACCATGCGCCAATACATCTGCTGCCTGTACACCCAGCACCATGCGCCAATACATCTGCTGCCTGTACACCCAGCACCATGCGCCAATACGTCTGCTGCCTGTACACCCAGCACCATGCGCCAATACGTCTGCTGCCTGTACCCCCAGCACCATGCGCCAATACATCTGCTGCCTGTACACCCAGCACCATGCTCCAATACATCTGCTGCCTGTACCCCCAGCACCATGCGCCAATACATCTGCTGCCTGTACACCCAGCACCATGCGCCAATACGTCTGCTGCCTGTACACCCAGCACCATGCGCCAATACGTCTGCTGCCTGTATACCCAGCACCATGCGCCAATACATCTGCTGCCTGTACACCCAGCACCATGCGCCAATACATCTGCTGCCTGTACCCCCAGCACCATGCGCCAATACATCTGCTGCCTGTACACCCAGCACCATGCGCCAATACGTCTGCTGCCTGTACACCCAGCACCATGCGCCAATACGTCTGCTGCCTGTACACCCAGCACCATGCGCCAATACGTCTGCTGCCTGTACCCCCAGCACCATGCGCCAATACATCTGCTGCCTGTACACCCAGCACCATGCGCCAATACATCTGCTGCCTGTACACCCAGCACCATGCGCCAATACATCTGCTGCCTGTACACCCAGCACCATGCGCCAATACGTCTGCTGCCTGTATACCCAGCACCATGCGCCAATACATCTGCTGCCTGTACACCCAGCACCATGCGCCAATACATCTGCTGCCTGTACCCCCAGCACCATGCGCCAATACGTCTGCTGCCTGTACACCCAGCACCATGCGCCAATACGTCTGCTGCCTGTACACCCAGCACCATGCGCCAATACATCTACTGCCTGTACACCCAGCACCATGCGCCAATACATCTGCTGCCTGTACACCCAGCACCATGCGCCAATACATCTGCTGCCTGTACACCCAGCACCATGCGCCAATACATCTGCTGCCTGTACACCCAGCACCATGCGCCAATACGTCTGCTGCCTGTACACCCAGCACCATGCGCCAATACATCTACTGCCTGTACACCCAGCACCATGCGCCAATACGTCTGCTGCCTATACACCCAGCACCATGCGCCAATACATCTGCTGCCTGTACACCCAGCACCATGCGCCAATACATCTGCTGCCTATACACCCAGCACCATGCGCCAATACATCTGCTGCTTGTACACCCAGCACCATGCACCAATACGTCTGCTGCCTGTACACCCAGCACCATGCGCCAATACGTCTGCTGCCTGTACACCCAGCACCATGCGCCAATACATCTGCTGCCTGTACACCCAGCACCATGCGCCAATACATCTGCTGCCTGTACCCCCAGCACCATGCGCCAATACATCTGCTGCCTGTACACCTAGCACCATTACGTCTGCTGCCTGTACACCCAGCACCATGCGCCAATACATCTGCTGCCTGTACACCCAGCACCATGCGCCAATACATCTGCTGCCTGTACACCCAGCACCATGCGCCAATACGTCTGCTGCCTGTACACCCAGCACCATGCGCCAATACATCTGCTGCCTGTACCCCCAGCACCATGCGCCAATACATCTGCTGCCTGTACACCCAGCACCATGCGCCAATACATCTGCTGCCTGTACCCCCAGCACCATGCGCCAATACATCTGCTGCCTGTACACCCAGCACCATGCGCCAATACGTCTGCTGCCTGTACACCCAGCACCATGCGCCAATACGTCTGCTGCCTGTATACCCAGCACCATGCGCCAATACATCTGCTGCCTGTACACCCAGCACCATGCGCCAATACATCTGCTGCCTGTACCCCCAGCACCATGCGCCAATACATCTGCTGCCTGTACACCCAGCACCATGCGCCAATACGTCTGCTGCCTGTACACCCAGCACCATGCGCCAATACGTCTGCTGCCTGTACACCCAGCACCATGCGCCAATACGTCTGCTGCCTGTACCCCCAGCACCATGCGCCAATACATCTGCTGCCTGTACACCCAGCACCATGCGCCAATACATCTGCTGCCTGTACACCCAGCACCATGCGCCAATACGTCTGCTGCCTGTACACCCAGCACCATGCGCCAATACATCTACTGCCTGTACACCCAGCACCATGCGCCAATACATCTGCTGCCTGTACACCCAGCACCATGCGCCAATACATCTGCTGCCTGTACACCCAGCACCATGCGCCAATACATCTGCTGCCTGTACACCCAGCACCATGCGCCAATACGTCTGCTGCCTGTACACCCAGCACCATGCGCCAATACATCTACTGCCTGTACACCCAGCACCATGCGCCAATACGTCTGCTGCCTATACACCCAGCACCATGCGCCAATACATCTGCTGCCTGTACACCCAGCACCATGCGCCAATACATCTGCTGCCTATACACCCAGCACCATGCGCCAATACATCTGCTGCTTGTACACCCAGCACCATGCACCAATACGTCTGCTGCCTGTACACCCAGCACCATGCGCCAATACGTCTGCTGCCTGTACACCCAGCACCATGCGCCAATACGTCTGCTGCCTGTACACCCAGCACCATGCGCCAATACATCTGCTGCCTGTACACCCAGCACCATGCGCCAATACATCTGCTGCCTGTACACCCAGCACCATGCGCCAATACGTCTGCTGCCTGTACACCCAGCACCATGCGCCAATACGTCTGCTGCCTGTACACCCAGCACCATGCGCCAATACGTCTGCTGCCTGTACACCCAGCACCATGCGCCAATACATCTGCTGCCTGTACACCCAGCACCATGCGCCAATACATCTGCTGCCTGTACACCCAGCACCATGCGCCAATACATCTGCTGCCTGTACACCCAGCACCATGCGCCAATACGTCTGCTGCCTGTACACCCAGCACCATGCGCCAATACGTCTGCTGCCTGTACACCCAGCACCATGCGCCAATACGTCTGCTGCCTGTATACCCAGCACCATGCGCCAATACATCTGCTGCCTGTACCCCAGCACCATGCGCCAATACATCTGCTGCCTGTACACCCAGCACCATGCGCCAATACGTCTGCTGCCTGTACACCCAGCACCATGCGCCAATACGTCTGCTGCCTGTACACCCAGCACCATGCGCCAATACGTCTGCTGCCTGTACCCCCAGCACCATGCGCCAATACATCTGCTGCCTGTACACCCAGCACCATGCGCCAATACATCTGCTGCCTGTACACCCAGCACCATGCGCCAATACGTCTGCTGCCTGTACACCCAGCACCATGCGCCAATACATCTACTGCCTGTACACCCAGCACCATGCGCCAATACATCTGCTGCCTGTACACCCAGCACCATGCGCCAATACATCTGCTGCCTGTACACCCAGCACCATGCGCCAATACATCTGCTGCCTGTACACCCAGCACCATGCGCCAATACGTCTGCTGCCTGTACACCCAGCACCATGCGCCAATACATCTACTGCCTGTACACCCAGCACCATGCGCCAATACGTCTGCTGCCTATACACCCAGCACCATGCGCCAATACTTCTGCTGCCTGTACACCCAGCACCATGCGCCAATACATCTGCTGCCTGTACACCCAGCACCATGCGCCAATACATCTGCTGCTTGTACACCCAGCACCATGCACCAATACGTCTGCTGCCTGTACACCCAGCACCATGCGCCAATACGTCTGCTGCCTGTACACCCAGCACCATGCGCCAATACATCTGCTGCCTGTACACCCAGCACCATGCGCCAATACATCTGCTGCCTGTACCCCCAGCACCATGCGCCAATACATCTGCTGCCTGTACACCTAGCACCATTACGTCTGCTGCCTGTACACCCAGCACCATGCGCCAATACATCTGCTGCCTGTACACCCAGCACCATGCGCCAATACATCTGCTGCCTGTACACCCAGCACCATGCGCCAATACGTCTGCTGCCTGTACACCCAGCACCATGCGCCAATACATCTGCTGCCTGTACCCCCAGCACCATGCGCCAATACATCTGCTGCCTGTACACCCAGCACCATGCGCCAATACATCTGCTGCCTGTACCCCCAGCACCATGCGCCAATACATCTGCTGCCTGTACACCCAGCACCATGCGCCAATACGTCTGCTGCCTGTACACCCAGCACCATGCGCCAATACGTCTGCTGCCTGTATACCCAGCACCATGCGCCAATACATCTGCTGCCTGTACACCCAGCACCATGCGCCAATACATCTGCTGCCTGTACCCCCAGCACCATGCGCCAATACATCTGCTGCCTGTACACCCAGCACCATGCGCCAATACGTCTGCTGCCTGTACACCCAGCACCATGCGCCAATACGTCTGCTGCCTGTACCCCCAGCACCATGCGCCAATACGTCTGCTGCCTGTACCCCCAGCACCATGCGCCAATACATCTGCTGCCTGTACACCCAGCACCATGCGCCAATACATCTGCTGCCTGTACACCCAGCACCATGCGCCAATACGTCTGCTGCCTGTACACCCAGCACCATGCGCCAATACATCTACTGCCTGTACACCCAGCACCATGCGCCAATACATCTGCTGCCTGTACACCCAGCACCATGCGCCAATACATCTGCTGCCTGTACACCCAGCACCATGCGCCAATACATCTGCTGCCTGTACACCCAGCACCATGCGCCAATACGTCTGCTGCCTGTACACCCAGCACCATGTGCCAATACATCTACTGCCTGTACACCCAGCACCATGCGCCAATACGTCTGCTGCCTATACACCCAGCACCATGCGCCAATACATCTGCTGCCTGTACACCCAGCACCATGCGCCAATACATCTGCTGCCTATACACCCAGCACCATGCGCCAATACGTCTGCTGCCTGTACACCCAGCACCATGCGCCAATACGTCTGCTGCCTGTACACCCAGCACCATGCGCCAATACGTCTGCTGCCTGTACACCCAGCACCATGCGCCAATACGTCTGCTGCCTGTACACCCAGCACCATGCGCCAATACGTCTGCTGCCTGTACACCCAGCACCATGCGCCAATACATCTGCTGCCTGTACCCCCAGCACCATGCGCCAATACATCTGCTGCCTGTACACCCAGCACCATGCGCCAATACATCTGCTGCCTGTACACCCAGCACCATGCGCCAATACATCTGCTGCCTGTACACCCAGCACCATGCGCCAATACATCTGCTGCCTGTACACCCAGCACCATGTGCCAATACGTCTGCTGCCTGTACACCCAGCACCATGCGCCAATACGTCTGCTGCCTGTACACCCAGCACCATGCGCCAATACGTCTGCTGCCTGTACACCCAGCACCATGCGCCAATACATCTGCTGCCTGTACACCCAGCACCATGCGCCAATACATCTGCTGCCTGTACCCCCAGCACCATGCGCCAATACATCTGCTGCCTGTACACCCAGCACCATGCGCCAATACATCTACTGCCTGTACACCCAGCACCATGCGCCAATACATCTGCTGCCTGTACCCCCAGCACCATGCGCCAATACATCTGCTGCCTGTACACCCAGCACCATGCGCCAATACATCTGCTGCCTGTACACCCAGCACCATGCGCCAATACATCTGCTGCCTGTACACCCAGCACCATGCGCCAATACGTCTGCTGCCTGTACACCCAGCACCATGCGCCAATACATCTGCTGCCTGTACCCCCAGCACCATGCGCCAATACATCTGCTGCCTGTACACCTAGCACCATTACGTCTGCTGCCTGTACACCCAGCACCATGCGCCAATACATCTGCTGCCTGTACACCCAGCACCATGCGCCAATACATCTGCTGCCTGTACACCCAGCACCATGCGCCAATACATCTGCTGCCTGTACACCCAGCACCATGCGCCAATACATCTGCTGCCTGTACCCCCAGCACCATGCGCCAATACATCTGCTGCCTGTACACCTAGCACCATTACGTCTGCTGCCTGTACACCCAGCACCATGCGCCAATACATCTGCTGCCTGTACACCCAGCACCATGCGCCAATACATCTGCTGCCTGTACACCCAGCACCATGCGCCAATACGTCTGCTGCCTGTACACCCAGCACCATGCGCCAATACATCTGCTGCCTGTACCCCCAGCACCATGCGCCAATACATCTGCTGCCTGTACACCCAGCACCATGCGCCAATACATCTGCTGCCTGTACCCCCAGCACCATGCGCCAATACATCTGCTGCCTGTACACCCAGCACCAATACGTCTGCTGCCTGTACACCCAGCATCATGCGCCAATACGTCTGCTGCCTGTATACCCAGCACCATGCGTCAATACGTCTGCTGCCTGTACACCCAGCACCATGCGCCAATACATCTGCTGCCTGTACCCCCAGCACCATGCACCAATACATCTGCTGCCTGTACACCCAGCACCATGCGCCAATACGTCTGCTGCCTGTACACCCAGCACCATGCGCCAATACGTCTGCTGCCTGTACACCCAGCACCATGCGCCAATACGTCTGCTGCCTGTACACCCAGCACCATGCGCCAATACATCTGCTGCCTGTACACCCAGCACCATGCGCCAATACATCTGCTGCCTGTACACCCAGCACCATGTGCCAATACGTCTGCTGCCTGTACACCCAGCACCATGCGCCAATACATCTACTGCCTGTACACCCAGCACCATGCGCCAATACATCTGCTGCCTGTACACCCAGCGCCAATACATCTGCTGCCTGTACACCAAGCACCATGCGCCAATACATATGCTGCCTGTACACCCAGCACCATGCGCCAATACGTCTGCTGCCTGTACACCCAGCACCATGCGCCAATACATCTACTGCCTGTACACCCAGCACCATGCGCCAATACGTCTGCTGCCTGTACACCCAGCACCATGCGCCAATACGTCTGCTGCCTGTACACCCAGCACCATGCGCCAATACGTCTGCTGCCTGTACACCCAGCACCATGCGCCAATACATCTGCTGCTTGTACACCCAGCACCATGCGCCAATACGTCTGCTGCCTGTACACCCAGCACCATGCGCCAATACGTCTGCTGCCTGTACACCCAGCACCATGCGCCAATACGTCTGCTGCCTGTACACCCAGCACCATGCGCCAATACGTCTGCTGCCTGTACACCCAGCACCATGCGCCAATACGTCTGCTGCCTGTACACCCAGCACCATGCGCCAATACGTCTGCTGCCTGTACCCCCAGCACCATGCGCCAATACATCTGCTGCCTGTACACCCAGCACCATGCGCCAATACATCTGCTGCCTGTACACCCAGCACCATGCGCCAATACATCTGCTGCCTGTACACCCAGCACCATGCGCCAATACGTCTGCTGCCTGTACACCCAGCACCATGCGCCAATACGTCTGCTGCCTGTACACCCAGCACCATGCGCCAATACGTCTGCTGCCTGTACACCCAGCACCATGCGCCAATACATCTGCTGCCTGTACACCCAGCACCATGCGCCAATACATCTGCTGCCTGTACCCCCAGCACCATGCGCCAATACATCTGCTGCCTGTACACCCAGCACCATGCGCCAATACATCTGCTGCCTGTACCCCCAGCACCATGCGCCAATACATCTGCTGCCTGTACCCCCAGCACCATGCGCCAATACATCTGCTGCCTGTACACCCAGCACCATGCTGCCAATACATCTGCTGCCTGTACCCCCAGCACCATTCGCCAATACATCTGCTGCCTGTACCCCCAGCACCATGCGCCAATACATCTGCTGCCTGTACCCCCAGCACCATGCGCCAATACATCTGCTGCCTGTACACCCAGCACCATGCGCCAATACATCTGCTGCCTGTACACGCTGCACGATGCGCCAATACGTCTGCTGCCTGTACACCCAGCACCATGCGCCAATACGTCTGCTGCCTGTACACCCAGCACCATGCGCCAATACGTCTGCTGCCTGTACACCCAGCACCATGCGCCAATACGTCTGCTGCCTGTACACCCAGCACCATGCGCCAATACATCTGCTGCCTGTACACCCAGCACCATGCGCCAATACGTCTGCTGCCTGTACACCCAGCACCATGCGCCAATACGTCTGCTGCCTGTACACCCAGCACCATGCGCCAATACGTCTGCTGCCTGTACACCCAGCACCATGCGCCAATACGTCTGCTGCCTGTACACCCAGCACCATGCGCCAATACTTCTGCTGCCTGTACACCCAGCACCATGCGCCAATACGTCTGCTGCCTATACACCCAGCACCATGCGCCAATACGTCTGCTGCCTGTACACCCAGCACCATGCGCCAATACGTCTGCTGCCTGTACACCCAGCACCATGCGCCAATACGTCTGCTGCCTGTACACCCAGCACCATGCGCCAATACGTCTGCTGCCTGTACACCCAGCACCATGCGCCAATACGTCTGCTGCCTGTACACCCAGCACCATGCGCCAATACGTCTGCTGCCTGTACACCCAGCACCATGCGCCAATACGTCTGCTGCCTGTACACCCAGCACCATGCGCCAATACGTCTGCTGCCTGTACACCCAGCACCATGCGCCAATACATCTGCTGCCTGTACCCCCAGCACCATGCGCCAATACATCTGCTGCCTGTACACCCAGCACCATGCTGCCAATACATCTGCTGCCTGTACACCCAGCACCATGCGCCAATACATCTGCTGCCTGTACCCCCAGCACCATGCGCCAATACATCTGCTGCCTGTACCCCCAGCACCATGCGCCAATACATCTGCTGCCTGTACACCCAGCACCATGCGCCAATACGTCTGCTGCCTGTACACCCAGCACCATGCGCCAATACGTCTGCTGCCTGTACACCCAGCACCATGCGCCAATACGTCTGCTGCCTGTACACCCAGCACCATGCGCCAATACTTCTGCTGCCTGTACACCCAGCACCATGCGCCAATACGTCTGCTGCCTGTACACCCAGCACCATGCGCCAATACGTCTGCTGCCTGTACACCCAGCACCATGCGCCAATACATCTGCTGCCTGTACACCCAGCACCATGCGCCAATACGTCTGCTGCCTGTACACCCAGCACCATGCGCCAATACGTCTGCTGCCTGTACACCCAGCACCATGCGCCAATACGTCTGCTGCCTGTACACCCAGCACCATGCGCCAATACATCTGCTGCCTGTACCCCCAGCACCATGCGCCAATACATCTGCTGCCTGTACACCCAGCACCATGCGCCAATACATCTGCTGCCTGTACACGCTGCACGATGCGCCAATACGTCTGCTGCCTGTACACCCAGCACCATGCGCCAATACGTCTGCTGCCTGTACACCCAGCACATGCACCAATACGTCTGCTGCCTGTACACCCAGCACCATGCGCCAATACGTCTGCTGCCTGTACACCCAGCACCATGCGCCAATACGTCTGCTGCCTGTACACCCAGCACCATGGGCCAATACGTCTGCTGCCTGTACACCCAGCACCATGCGCCAATACGTCTGCTGCCTGTACACCCAGCACCATGCGCCAATACATCTGCTGCCTGTACACCCAGCACCATGCGCCAATACGTCTGCTGCCTGTACACCCAGCACCATGCGCCAATACGTCTGCTGCCTGTACACCCAGCACCATGCGCCAATACATCTGCTGCCTGTACACCCAGCACCATGCGCCAATACATCTGCTGCCTGTACCCCCAGCACCATGCGCCAATACATCTGCTGCCTGTACACCCAGCACCATGCTGCCAATACATCTGCTGCCTGTACACCCAGCACCATGCGCCAATACATCTGCTGCCTGTACCCCCAGCACCATGCGCCAATACATCTGCTGCCTGTACCCCCAGCACCATGCGCCAATACATCTGCTGCCTGTACACCCAGCACCATGCGCCAATACGTCTGCTGCCTGTACACCCAGCACCATGCGCCAATACGTCTGCTGCCTGTACACCCAGCACCATGCGCCAATACGTCTGCTGCCTGTACACCCAGCACCATGCGCCAATACTTCTGCTGCCTGTACACCCAGCACCATGCGCCAATACGTCTGCTGCCTGTACACCCAGCACCATGCGCCAATACGTCTGCTGCCTGTACACCCAGCACCATGCGCCAATACGTCTGCTGCCTGTACACCCAGCACCATGCGCCAATACGTCTGCTGCCTGTACACCCAGCACCATGCGCCAATACGTCTGCTGCCTGTACACCCAGCACCATGCGCCAATACGTCTGCTGCCTGTACACCCAGCACCATGCGCCAATACATCTGCTGCCTGTACCCCCAGCACCATGCGCCAATACATCTGCTGCCTGTACACCCAGCACCATGCGCCAATACATCTGCTGCCTGTACACGCTGCACGATGCGCCAATACGTCTGCTGCCTGTACACCCAGCACCATGCGCCAATACGTCTGCTGCCTGTACACCCAGCACATGCACCAATACGTCTGCTGCCTGTACACCCAGCACCATGCGCCAATACGTCTGCTGCCTGTACACCCAGCACCATGCGCCAATACGTCTGCTGCCTGTACACCCAGCACCATGGGCCAATACGTCTGCTGCCTGTACACCCAGCACCATGGGCCAATACGTCTGCTGCCTGTACACCCAGCACCATGCGCCAATACGTCTGCTGCCTGTACACCCAGCACCATGGGCCAATACGTCTGCTGCCTGTACACCCAGCACCATGCGCCAATACGTCTGCTGCCTGTACACCCAGCACCATGCGCCAATACGTCTGCTGCCTGTACACCCAGCACCATGCGCCAATACGTCTGCTGCCTGTACACCCAGCACCATGCGCCAATACGTCTGCTGCCTGTACACCCAGCACCATGCGCCAATACGTCTGCTGCCTGTACACCCAGCACCATGGGCCAATACATCTGCTGCCTGTACACCCAGCACCATGCGCCAATACATCTGCTGCCTGTACCCCCAGCACCATGCGCCAATACATCTTCTGCCTGTACACCCAGCACCATGCGCCAATATATCTACTGCCTGTACACCCAGCACCATGCGCCAATACATCTGCTGCCTGTACACCCAGCACCATGCGCCAATACGTCTGCTGCCTGTACACCCAGCACCATGCGCCAATACGTCTGCTGCCTGTACACCCAGCACCATTAATTGTATGTATTTTCAGTCCAACTATGGACAGTATGTCAAACTAAAATAATTTTTTTTAGTCTACATACATTTTTTTCTCTTTTTTTGGGCTCTACTATAAATCCACATTGAGAGATCCAAACCGGTTATAATACAGGGGGATTTGGACATTAAAAAGATACCTTGATGCGTCGGGCTCCATTCTAAAACACTGTGGGCCTTATTCTGGTCCGGTCGGCCAAACGTACGTACGGCCCGTATCACCGTAGCCCACAAAACATCTGCATACGGATGGTCACAAACACCAACAAAGGGGAGTGGCGTACACTTGTGCGTATGCCACCGCACACGGACGGATCTCCTCTTAGAAACCGATAACTGGCGTACAACAGAGCGTACGCCACCGTTTACGGACGTCTCTTGGACGTTTTCCCACCGACATCTTGCGGCTATCTGAGCGTACGCCACCGTGCACGGACGGGTCTCGCCTGTTTTCAATGGAAAACTCAGCGTTTGTCACCCATCGTGAGAGTGAGCCCCTTCACATATATGGCCCTGCTAATCTAGCCTTTCAACTGTGATTAAGGCAATTAAATGAATTATTCTAATTGTTATTCAATTATTGTTTTCTATTACCTCAATTGTCTACCTTAATGAACACCCCAATAAAAATACATTTTACCCCTCCTTACATGTATATTTATTATGTTCTAATGTTGCATTTTAATCACTATCTATGTGTCCCCACATTGCTTTTACTTTTAAATCAAGTTATGTTGGTGTTTGTGTATATGTACTGAATTATGTCCATAATTAGTATGTCCAAAATGTGTAACATGTATACCTACCCTGATGTTATGTGTGATGTTTTAATCTAACAACATTAAAAACTCATGCCTTTTCACTATGTGTTATTTAACTCAAAAACACACACATTCACACATCAATCGTTACACCTCACCTCAAATTACAAATATAATTGACATTACACATCTGTATGTACCTGCCCTTACAAACCCTATAACATATTTATGATGAAAAACACAGGCAACTTCTAACTGAACACAAACATTTATTTATATAAAACATAATAATGAAAAGAAATAAAAAATTAAAGGAGGGCCTCCAGTCGGGCAAAAAGCAGGTTCAAATACACCAGAGAGGAATATTTCCTGGAGAATCTGGTCCACCTCGTCCTGGTGCTGTTCAGTGTCTGTAGTGAAGGGAAAAAAAAAAACATTTTAATTAATATATAATATACACAAATGTTTGTTGTCTTTTAACATAATAACAAGTTGTGAGTTAAGTGTGAAGGGCACATACATTTTTCTACTACATTAAAGATGGGTATGCTGTAAACACGGTACTAAATACTAATATGTTTACACACACATACTGTACATATTACATAACATAAAATAATTTCCTCCTTCTTGGATGAATGTATGCTGCATCACAAGTGGGAGGTTTGTGCTGGTGGAATCACCTCAAACCTCACAATTAACCTGTGCTATTTAAGGGTAATGACATTGTTGCAGCTTAACCACTCCTTACTATGTAAAAAGTAGGACATTGCTGTACAAATTATAGGCCTACAGCTATGTTTGGAAAGCATGCATCCATATGGCCTTACACACTACTAACAAACCAATCTATCATTGGATGTACTGTTATGTTAATTACTCAAGGGGTGAGGCATGCCCACACTCCAAAAATACACCAAGGGGACCCTTGTTCCTTGAGGACGACAGGCCACACCTCAGGGTCGCACTGCATTGATATGTTGCAACTAATGATGATGTTGGATACACATATGTGGGTGTTGTGATTGTTTATGTGTAGAAATGTGGATGTAAACATTAGGCACATTGTTTACTTACGGCTACTTGTGCCATCCTGTTCTCCGCTGGATGGGTCTCCAGGAACAGGGGAGTGGCTGGGGGTGGGGGAGTGGCTGCTGGAAGTGGAGGGGGAGATGGTGTGGGCACCAGCGGGCCCCAAGGTGCTCTCCCCCAAATCTTCCTCCTCTAGCTGGGCCTCCTGCAGCTGGGCCTCCTCTCTGGCCCTCATGCGTGCCATTGCGCGTGCTGAAATGTTCATGTTGATGGTATCGAAATTGAAGGTTGTGTTTCAAATGGGTGAAAGAAAAATTAACATTAGTCATGGTCATAAAAATACTAATGATACAATTAAATTTTTTTTTTAATTTTTCTTGATAATGATTAGATCTGCTACACACAAAATCAGACCTTATCCCTATACACCCCTATACACCCACATACACATATTTAAAACAATTCCTGAAACCATTGCTAACAAACGCAGACATATTTGTGAATAAAGATATACATACATCGGCTAATATGCCACCGAAGTGTGCATAAAAGCACTGGCTGCTCCACCTGCCCCAGGCTCCTGTGGACGTGGGTCCCGGTGCTTCTCCATATTAGATACATATGGGCCCCTGGGCTCCAGGCGACGGTCCATCACCAGGACCAACGCCAGTAGCTCAGCCTGGCTGAAAGGCGCAGCCCTTGCTGTTGACATATTGGCAATGGCGCAGTTATTAATTGCAGGTACATATATAACTTTTGTTGGTTGCTGATTGGTGGAAACTAAGTTTTTTTATTGTTAACTTTATTAATCCATCTTACATTAACAATATGTATGCGAATGAAAAGATTCTCTGACCGTTCCATATGCACGCCATAACATACAGTATGCATTCAATGTTGGGAGACACGTACTGTATATACAGTGTGAGAAAAATTATACACGCAACCATGTACTAATACATACGCTTATAACAACGCACATACAACATGTTGCTGTGTGAATAATTAATACACATAACAGATGTAAGGAAAGCATTGTAACGTTGGTATGTTTTTAAATTTGGTTAAGAAAGCATACACGTACTCCAACAGAGACCACCTGAAAACACTCATCATTGGAATGACATGTGCACACATTTAACCATGTAGCACACAATGGTCAACAACCTGCGTATGTTCATGTACAGGTGAATGCTCAGGTGCGTTGTTCCCGCGTAATTTAAGCGGCATTTATCGGCGGTAATTAGCTACTACATTGCGGGGTAAAAAATACGCCCCTTGTGCAAGGCGGGAGTTTACCATATAAATATCCAGCCACATGCAGACCACATTTGCTGCAAACATGTCAGGCTCTGATGATTCCGCAGCTGCGGACGCCCTACAGAGAGCAAGAGCTGAATCCCTGCTGGAATCTTTAAGAAAGATGGAACAGGAGCGGAGAAGGAGGGCCCAAGAGAGGAGTAGGCCGCAAGAGCAAGGGGGCCCCTCACAAACAGGCCCTGTTCCAACTCCACCAGCTCAACAAGGGCCAAGCAACCAGCCAGAACAAGAGGTTGCATCTCTGCAAACAGGTGTGACCCAGCAGCTGCATGGTGAGAGAACTGGGGCCACCAGAAAACGATCTGCACCATCTAGGCCGAGTACTGAGCAGGATACCACCAGCAAAAAGAGAAACCCTGCATTTCTAGAGGAAGAATTGAAAGTTTTAGTACCCCTAGCATAAGAGTGGATCGAATTAGTGCCCAGTAAGCTGTCTTCAGTTTAAAGATGACCATTTGGGGGAAGATCACAGAGGAAGTGAACAAGGTGTCAAGAGTGCCAAGGGATTTGGTGGAAGTGAAGAAAAGGCAAGTGTGTTTCTCCCCCTGATAATGTCATATGTGTGTACATATGTTACATGTATGTTTTGAGGATAATAGAAAGGTGTGTTTGTAGATATTGCTACACTTCAATGACACATGTGAACACAACCATGTCTAATAACTCACATTTATATATGAAACATGCACCATTGGTGTGATGTGAGGTTATGGGCACAGTTCTGCTCATGTGAAGTATGTGATGGGACAACAGAAAGTGTTTTTTTTTTTGTTAAAGAGTTGTTGTAACATGTTCCATATGATGCTACTGAAACAAGAATGTCCAAACTGTGCACATGTAGCTGTTGAGAAACTACACATCCCACCATGCCTTCCCATAGTTTAATTACTCCATAATATCAACACTGGCAAGCTATGGTGGGATGTGTAGTTTCACAACAGCTGGAGGATCACACTTTGGCCATGGCTGCTGTCATTTCAGCATAGTAAGATATGTATGTGCATTTAGCGGCCTAATGAATGATATGAGACACTGTAATGCCTAATAATGGTGACATAAATGTGTGTGTGGCAAACGTAGGCAGAAAAATAACATATCACCCACAGTAGGAAATGTAACGTAGTAATGATGTTCAGTAGCACAGTGGTGCACATATCTCATGATGTTTTTTTTTTTTTTATTTTGTAGGTGGACAGACTTCAAAAGTGGGCTGAAGAAGATGAATGACCGGTACCATCACAGAATGTCCATCGGGAGGGGGCCTATGCCAACCAGTTTGGAATATACCCCGCTGGAGCAGGATGCTTTGGATGTGATCGATGTGGCCGAGGTCAGGGGGATATCCAATATGGATAGCGAGCTCCCGCTGGAGGGCTTTGCTGCTGAGCTTCCAGGTAATTTACAGTAATGCATTGATTGTGGTAAGAGATATTGTTTGTGTATGTGATGGTGACATTGTTTTTATTTTTTATCCTAGAAGATCCAGATAGTCCTGAGGTACCGGCAGCATCTTCCCCTTCAGAGCCACAAGTGGACTAGCCTCCGCCAACACGACACCCCCAGCCACAGGCCACATGGGATGCCAGGTGGATAGAGCTGCTGGATAGGATCGAGCAGCAAGGGGTGGAGGCTGCAGCCCGTCAGCAGCAGTTTGGGGATTTTCTGGCGGATTGGAAGGATACAAACAGGCAACAGTTTGAGGCCTTCAACCACCAGAATGATATTCTGGCGGCTGGCATGCTAAGCATTGCCCGACAACTCAGCCGCCACAATGACATTCTGGCGGAGCTGGTCACCACCACCAGGTCCCAAAGGGATGACACCCCATCTGCTCCACAACCTTCCACTTCTACCGATCCTTCTGTGTCCACTGGCCGAAGAGGCCGCAAGGCTCCTGTCCCCATCCAAAAAGGGGAAAAAAGGGCCAAAATAATGTCACGACTCACTTTCTCTGTGTTTGGACCCCAAATGTTTGAATTTGCACTGGGGTTCCACTTCCTGAGTGCTAAATCTATCCATTCTCATGCCAAGGGTAGTAATCTGTTTAATTTGACCTCTTGAAATGTAGGGTTCATTTTTGCTGGTGTGTATCGTGCTTAGTATTCTCCATGGGTGTTGCAGGTCGTATGCTGGTGTCCCCATTTATTTCACCATTGCAGTTGCTGGGTAACACATGTTTGTAGATATGCAACTTCTTGTTCTGGCAGACTGTTATTTTTGTTCTTATATTATTTATGTTATTATTTATTCCATTAATTAAAAAAAAAAAAACTGTGATGCTTAACAGCAAATAAAATTATTTTCCCAATTATAAAACAGATGTATGTGTAATTTCTTGTGTAAACCAAATAATACATTTATGTGTACTTACTGACCTTGGTGTTTTGGGGAATGTAGTGAAGTGTTGTTCAAGTTTGAGATGTATAACCCTCTCCATGGCCATGCACATGTTCATATCCACCAATTCCCTGCTAATTAGTTTGTGTCAGCACCTGTGCAGAGCAACTTAATAGGTGAGAAAGCAGTTTCTGTGCAGGTGAGGTAGCTCCTACAGTAGTAGGTAAAAGCAGGTCCAGAACAATGATTCGTCATGGAGTGGGTGAGGTAGGCAAACAAGGGGCAAAAGGGACATTTGTGTAGGAATGCATATGTGTCCTCCCAAAAATACCAGTCAGGACTCCCCATAGGTGTTGGTACAGGTATGTTAAAGATGTGTGAGTCGCCCAAGCATTATAAAATTGTTGGTATGCAAACATGTTAAAATATTGTTTGAAATATGAGTTTTCAGTGTCATAAGCAGATGTTGGGATCCTTTGTTAGAGAGTTGGGATTGCAATAATGTGATTGGTGCAGAGTGTGCTCATCCAGAGTGTGCTACATCCAATTCATAGCAGATATGAAAGTGCTGAATGTATGGGGGACATTTACCAAAATGGATTCGTAGAAAAAAGGTGTATTCGTAGGGAGAAATACACCTTTTTTTTACGAATTTGTATTTTCGGGATTTACAATCCCAAAAATACAACAATTCGTAGTCCTAAAGATGGAACATTCGTATTTGTAGTTACAAATACGAATGCCCTACACCATCGATAGGATACGACAGAAATCACCATTCAAAAGAATGGTGGTTTCTGATTTACTAAGCAGCCGTATGGATAATACGGCTGCTTAGTGGTGTGAAACACCCACGCAAATACGACAGGAAAATAGAACACCATTTTCCTGTTCTATTTGCGTTTTAGCCTGCACGGATCAGTCAGATCCGTGCAGGCTACAGTGTAAAAAAATAAATAAATAAAAAACCGGCGTGGGGTCCCCCCCACAGCTATAACCAGCACCAGGCTGAAGGAGCCGGGGCCGGTAATTAAAAATCAGGGAGCCCGACAAATAGGGGTTCCCCGATTTTTAACAACCAGCCCCAGGCTCCAGGTCCGGGGCTGGTTCCCAAAATACGGGGGACAAAATGAGTAGGGGTCCCCCGTATTTTAAGAACCAGCCCCAGGCACAACCAGCCGGCAGGGTAATGTCACAGCCGGGGGACACTTATAATATAAGGTCCCGCGGCCAAAACATTCTCCCTACCGACCAGTCAGCCTGGCCAGGGGCCCTGGGGGAGTGGGGACCCCCCCAATGAAGGGGTCCCCCCCCTCCAGGACTTACCTGACCAGGCTGAAGCCTGGTGCTGTCCTCGATGCCCCTGGGCGGTGGGCATCGAGCTGATAAATGGTGTAAAAAAAAGATGAACCTATTGTTTTTTACTGTGGCACTACAAGTGCCAGCAAGCCTCCCCAGCAAGCTGGGACTTGGAGAACCACAAGTCCCAGCCTGCTGGGCATTAAAGGGCCCGCTGGCACTTGTAGTTCTACAGTTAAAAAAATAGTGCACAAAACACACTGACACACTTTTAAAATAAAATTTTATTACATACAAAGCCCACACATACTAATACTTACCTATCTTCTTTCCGTAGGTAGCTCTGGTCCTGTGTCGGCGTCTTCTGGTCCTGTGTCGTCTTCTTCCTCCATGTCGACCGTCGCTGTCGCCGTCCGGATCCGACGAAATCCATTTGGGAAGCTGTGGAAGGAAACCATACTCACCTGTCCCAGCGCGACGTAGTCCAGGTAAGGGTCTTTGCAAAAAAACAAACCGACACCCCGAAACCAGACCGGACTGACGGAGACGCACGGTGTTTGTTTACATTGTGCGGCTCCGCCTCCCGAATGCCGCTATTGGCCGCCTTGCGGCCTAGCGGCTCCTGATTGGCCGCTAGGCCGCAAGGCGGCCAATAGCGGCATTCGGGAGGCGGAGCCGCACGATGTAAACAAACACACGTGCGTCTCCGTCAGTCCGGTCTGGTTTCGGGGTGTCGGTTTGTTTTTTTGCAAAGACCCTTACCTGGACTACGTCGCGCTGGGACAGGTGAGTATGGTTTCCTTCCACAGCTTCCCAAATGGATTTCGTCGGATCCGGACGGCGACAGCGACGGTCGACATGGAGGAAGAAGAAGACACAGGACCAGAAGACGCCGACACAGGACCAGGGCTACCTACGGAAAGAAGATAGGTAAGTATTAGTATGTGTGGGCTTTGTATGTAATAAAATTTTATTTTAAAAGTGTGTCAGTGTGTTTTGTGCACTATTTTTTTAACTGTAGAACTACAAGTGCCAGCGGGCCCTTTAATGCCCAGCAGGCTGGGACTTGTGGTTCTCCAAGTCCATAGATGATATACTGTTTCTATGGAAAGGGGGGTGGGAAGAATTATCCTCCTTTTGCTCTTATTTAAACTCTAACATTTTAAATATTGAACTATCTTTTAATATTAGTGAATCCATAGTTGATTTTTTAGACATTTCTATTTTTATTCAAAATGGTCTCCTTTGCACTAAAACCTTTACCAAACCAACAGACTCCAGAACCTACATTGAGAGTACAAGTTGCCATCATAGCAACTGGTTGAACTCCATTCCCGGGGGACAACTAAAAAGAATAAAAATAAATTATAGTGGGGAGGATACGTACAAAATGCAAGCTGACCAATTGGAAATTAAATTCAGAAACAGTGGTTCTAAAGAAAAAATAATGAAAGAAGCCAGAAATACAGTAGACTGTATAGAACGTAAAACCCTGCTTGAAATCAAAAACACTACTGAGGGAAACGAGGAGTTACCCAATAAAGCAGAATGGGCATTTATCACGAATTTCTCAGCCCAGCATAAATACATCGAACAGTCTTTTAGACGTCATTGGGACATCCTATTTAGGGATCCAGTAATTGGGGAAATGATCCCCAAGAAACCTCAGTTTATATACAAAAGGGTCCCTAATCTTAGGACCAAACTGGTCAAGAGTGCTCTCCCACGTAAGATAAAGGAGGGGAGTATCCTCACCAAGGAATTCAACAGATGTGGGATCTGCCCAGGGTGTAGCTAAATTAAAGGTGACGGTACCTAAAAGACAGACGAAATTGTAATTAATGGCAATAAATGTACGATTAAAGATTTTCTGACATGCAATACCAAGAATGTGGTGTACATGATAGAATGCCAATGCAATTTAGTCTACATTGGACGCACCACTAGGCCTCTTAGGGTCAGAATAGGAGAGCACCTCCGTAACATAAAAAAAGGGCTCCCTACACATGCGCTGTCCCAGCACTTTAAAGAGGTCCATAATAAATCTGTTAATTGTATTAAAAAATTCTTGGCCATTAAAAGTGTTAAAACAAATAGTAGACAACGCAATCTGAGTACTATTCTAGCGAAAGAAGAGATGCGATGTATATACGATTTTGGGACGTTGAAACCAAACGGCATAAACGCCGATTTCGAAATTAAATGGTTTCTATGACACATTAGATCTCTACGCTGGCACTTTATATATTCTCTATACTTTGCACACCATTTTGTCTTTTATTCCACATTCTTGGTACGTATATTTACTATGTTTGTTTTGGTTATTTTTGCTGTATTAATTGATGATTTAAAAAAAACTCAATTCTTTCTTCCTAGATGAAAAGACTGGAACGGGTGTTTTTAGCGGTATTGTTTTATATAATATATGCTGCATAATGAGTGAGAGATCTCTGTGGTAACACGGAGTCAAAGGACCGGATGTCCAGCTAGATGGAGCGCATAATGCGTTCCACATGCCGGACATGACGGACGCACCAACCAAGTAGGTAGCGGTAAGAGCGGGGGAGGAGGTGGATGCTCATTTACCGCTAAACCACAGGGGATATGGATCCACTAGAAATAAAGGAAGGAGTCTCTGCCACAGACACAAGCCTTGAGAAAGACCTGCTTTGCTAAGGGTCGCAACGCGTTAGCGGAGTTCAGTGGCAGCTTTTTTGGACCAGACTGAAAGATACAAGGAGCAACAATCGGCAGTGATTTGTTCCCAGACCCGTTACCGGACTGGTGACTATTGACTTGAGCGCTTGAACTGATTAACACCCAGTTCTGATACACCCTTTGGTAATTGTACCTTTACTTCCTGCTGTCTGGAGTGATTTTAAAATGTTCATTTCATGGTTTTTTTGTGTGTATATTAAAACTGGTTTCACTATTATAAGCCTTTTTTTTCTTTCATGCATTGGAGTATTATACTCTTCAGAGGAGGCTCTGGTAATTGAATAAGACGGAGTATAATTGCATGGAAGTATAATTATTGTTTTATCTACCACCTCTATATCTTATTATTAGAGACAGGATTATATGCAACATAAAAAGCTTGAAATATGCATGAAAAGTGTTAAAATATGCTAGACTAAATAATAAAAAAAGTACATTTTCACATATGTATTTTAAAAACAGCATACAATTAGTTACAAATAAACCTCAAAAATAGGCCCACAGCATCTGCAGATGTCTAGTGCTGTACACAGGATTTGTTTTCTTCCTGGCTGCTACAGGAGACTGCAGCGTTCAAAGCTCTTCTTGCATCAACTACATGGACCCTCATCTCCAGCGCCGATGGATCAAATGTCAGCATAGCGTGTGAGGGCTGCACAGTGGAAGGCCTCCTCCCTGCGCCGCATACTCACTGTAACCTGGTGTTTCCTCCGCGCCGCGTGATGTCACAACTTTTCCGCCCGCCTCCTCTGCTGCAGAAGTCTGTCTCTTGGTGTAAGGTCCCAGACCAGGGGCAGGCAAAGGTTTAGGAGCTTCATAATGACATCCGCCCAGACTGACCTTTATTACCATGGATTGGCAGCCTAGAGCAGTGTCAGACATAGCGTACATCCAAGGTTCCCCACACTGCGCACATATTGCCCCAGCCTGCACACTCTACCACTACCTGGCCAGCAGCAGCAGGGCAAAGCAGTGCTGTGACTCATGGGTGGGAAGAGGGCGGGGCCTAAAATATGCACCATCACTAGATTTTAGGTAAAATATGCAATAACCAGTGAGAATGGGCAGAATATGCAAATGCATATAATCTTGTCGTGACATTGGGGTTGTAGGCGGATCCAGAGGACCGTGGTACCAAACAGCGAAGCTTTGAAAGTTTCCCAGGATGCCTGGTCTCTCTCCTTTATAACCCCGCCTCCATGCTCAGATTCTCAGTTTTGTTAGCCAGCCAATAGCAGGAAGCGGAGAAGGAAGGAGGACAGACAGAACAGTACTGGAGACATACTTAGAAAGTACTAAGACATGACATGGGGCATGTAAGGTCACAATGTAGCGAAGCACAAAGGGATACCTCAGGTCTAAATTTAGGGTGGGCACCCTGTGGTTACCATGGACCACGAAGAAAGAGTTAACCTAAGGTAGGTCTACCATAACTCTTGTTTTCTTCTTCAGGTTCCATGGTTCCCACAGGGTGACACTGGGGATGTACCAAAGCCGTATTTAAGGGAGGGAATTTGCCTGAGGTGTCAGAAGAACCAGACGACCAAATGAGGCATCCTGGGAATCAAATGTGTCAAATGCATAGAACTTAACAAACGTATGGACAGACGACCATGTTGCACCCTTGCATAGTTGTTCGGCAGACGCTCCACGGCGTGCTGCCCAAGATGGTCCTACCTCCCTGGTGGAATGAGCTTGGATTGACAAAAGGTATGGGAAGATTAGCCAGTTGGTAGGCCTGTTGAATTGCCATATGAATCCAGCGGGCAAGTGTTTGCAGGCCAGCCCTTGTTGTGGAATCCAAACAACACAAAGAGAGAATCCGATTTTCTGATGGCCGCTGTACAGTCCAGATAAATGGTCAGAGCCCCGACCACATCTAACAGACGTTCATCTGAAGAAAGATCCTCAGAATTGAAAGCTGGAACTTCTATTTCTTGATCGATGTCAAATTTGAAAATTACTTTAGGGAGGTAAGAAGGTCTGGTCCGTAACACCGCCCGATCCAACACCCATCTGGCTGATGCCATAGCTAAAAGAAATACTGTATTAACTGTGAGCCATTTATATTCCACTGATTGTAGTGATTCAAAAGGGGACTTAGTCAAAGCCTGCAACACCAGAGAGAGGTCCCATGGTGTTGTAGGAGGAACATATGGTGGTTGGATACGAAGAACTCCTTGAATGAATGTACGTATATCTGGAAGAGAAGCAATTTTTTCTCTGGAACCAAACTGACAATGCTGATTGTCTAATCCCCTTTGAAGGAAGGATAGAATTCTGGCAATTCTAAAAACTTCAGGGTCATACTTGCAGGATGCACACCCGGAAAAATAAGTGTGCCAGGCCCGTTAATAAATCCTGGCAACTTTAGTAGAAAACCCCTTGATTTTTAGTAAGGCAGTCTCAAGCGCCATGCCATTAAAGACAGGCGCTGAAGTCTGGATGCAGACAAGGCCCTTGGCTGAGCAAATCCGGTCTTAGTGGCAATTGGAATTTATTTATTTAAGTTTCTTATATAGTGCATACATATTCCGCTGTGCTGTACAGAGAATATTTATTTATTAACAGTTTCTTATATAGCGCAGCATTTTCCGTTGCGCTTTACAAAGGGGACAGTGATACAACAAAACAGGGTATTTACAGACAGTCAAAATGTAGGAGGGCCCTGCTCGCAAGCTTACAATCTATAGGGAAATAGGCATTGATACATAAGGATAGATACTGTATTCTTTATTGCATCGATTCCACCAGAATGCAAGGTTCTATGACTGGTTCTGGAATTTGATAAGCTTGCCTGAAGAGATGAGTTTTTAGGGAACGCTTATAGGTTTGGAGACTGGAGGAGAGTCTTATTGTGCTTGGGAGGGCATTCCACAGAGTGGGTGCAGCACGAAGAAAGTCCTGCAGTCGGGAATGGGAGCGGGTAATGAGTGTGGATGAGAGACGCAGATCTTGGGAGGAGGGTAGAGGTCGTGTTGGATGATATTTTGAGATAAGAGAGGATATGTATGTTGGTGTAGTTTGGTTTATGGCTTTGTGTGTAAGTAAAAGAATTTTGTATTGAATACGGTAGAATACAGGTAACCAATGAAGTGACTGACAGAGTAGCTTTGCAGACGATGAACGTCTGGCTAGGAAGATTAGCCTTGCAGCTGCATTCATGATGGACTGTAGTGGTGAGAGTCTGTATTGGGAAGGCCAATAAGGAGACTATTGCCATAATCAATGGGTAAGATGATGAGAGCATGGATTAGAGTTTTTGCAGTGTCTTGTGTAAGGTAAGGGCGAATTTTAAATATGTTTTTTTAGGTGCATGTGGCATGATTTTGAGACAGATTGAATGTGGGGTACAAAGGAAAGTTCTGAGTCAAGGATAACACCTAGGCAGCGAGCTTGAGAGGTAGGAGTGATTGTCATCTTCTCAACAGCGATAGAGATATCAGGTTGGTAACTACTATTTATTGGCGGATATATAATTTATTCTGTTTTTGAGATATTAAGTTTGAGGTGGCGAGATGACATCCAGGATGAAACAGCAGAAAGGCATTCAGAGACACGGCTCAATTTGAACATTCACATCAGTCCCTGCCCCAGTAGAGCTTACAATCTATATTCCCTACCACATGTACACGCACACAGACATTCTAGGGTTAATTTTTTGTTAGAAGCCAATTGACCTACCGGTATATTTTTGGATTGTGGGAGGAAACCGGAGTAAACCCACGCAAACACGGGGAGAATATACAAACTCTGCACAGTTAGGGCCATGGTGGGTATTGAACCCATGACCTCAGCGCTGTGAGGCAGTGGTTGAAACGACATCTGCTGAAGGTCCACATACCAATGCCGGAGAGGCCAGGTCGGGGCTATCAGAATGAGATCCCCGCGCTCTAATTTGAATTTCCTGAGTACTCGAGGTATCATGGATACCGGAGGAAACACATAAGGAAGATGATCATTTCTCCTGATTTAGGAGCCGCCCGGTGTGCTGGAAGAATCAGGACATGAAATCTCAAATGTCCAGGGAGACGATGTAATCCCCTGGCTCCAAGGCCAGGATTATTGTACGTAAGGTCTCTATGTGAAATTTTGGGACTTTCACAACTTCTGTGCTGGGTTTCTTTTGAACGAAATAGGGCATCCTTTTGACACGACTTCTCTCACCCAGGCATCCGCCGACGTGGTGAGCCACTGCTGAGCGAAGAAGCCTGCCTCCCACCTGGGGATCCCCCTGTGGGAGGCCCCTCCCGTCATGCAGCAGGCTTATCTACCTTGGCCGGGGGTTGTCTAGTGGGCCAGGCTTGTTTAGGCTTAGGGCCGCATTTATCAAGCAATATTTGCGGTTAAATCTCCGAAAACATCCATTTTCGGGGGTTCACCGCAAATATTTAGTACCCCCCAAATGTATTAAAGGGGGACCGCAGCAGGGATCAGAGATCTCCGATCCTCCCTGTTGCGCCGCCGGCCGCATCCCCCATAGGTTTCTATGGGGGATGCGAAGCTGCCCGATGTATCAACATCGGGCAGCCCGGCTTCGCACCCCTGGGCTATCGCCATTGTAATGTGGCGATAGCCCATTGTAGCCTATGGCTTCACTTCGCACTGCCCGAGCAGGGCAGTGCGGTCAGAGGGGTCGGCGGGGGTCAGCGCATAACCGCGCATGCGCTGACCTCCCGGCTTCCGGGTTAGGGCTTTGCAGGGACGGGCTCCTATCAGAGCCCTGTCCCTGCGCTCTTAATATTGATACATTGCCCCGATATAATCGCATTTTACAATGCGATCCTGGGCGGAATATTCCGCCCAGATCGCATTGTAAATGCGATCATGATAAATGGGCCCCTTAGTCTTGGCTGCTTTGCTAGTGGGGGTTGCCCTGGGACAGGATTGACCTCTGGCTTTACCTTGGGGACGAAAGGACCAAAAGGCAGTTTGTTTAGGTCTCTGCGTCAGAGCTGTAGGTTGGTAACCAGTCTTAGCCGCTGCTGGGGAATCCACAATCTTATTAAGTTCTTCTCCAAATAAATTTTCTCCCTTAAACGGCAATAACTCGTGTTTTCTTGGATACAAGGTTGGCTTTCCAGGGCCTTAGCCAAATAATACGACATGCTGGCATCTGGCTTCCATAATATATGTAGTGGCCTGTGTAATGTGGATAATACATAACCTGGCCTCTTCAGATGCATCAGGGGGGAGTACCTTTAGTACCTGTACCCATGGCAGAATAGCTTTTGTAGCCCAGGTCGCTGCAATAGGTAATGGGCTAATGGACCTTCCACGCCAAGGGATCCTTCACTATCCATGCCACTACTGGTGGCCTTTAGTAACCAGGTCGCCAGCGAATGTCACCTTGTGGGAGCCATGGTACCCGAAAAGGAAAAAAAAGAGGAGCGAAAAGGAGAGAGCAAAAAAGTGGGGGAGGGAGGGGACAGTCAGAAGAAAGAGGTAACAATATATATATATATATATATATTATACTTGGCGGCTCTGCTTGTCCTCCACACCCTCGGTCCTATTCCATACCCTCCAACTGTACCGAATTTGGCGGTACAGTACCGTTTTGTAACAGTCTGTACCGGCAAATAACAACTGTACCGAATGTACCGTTTTTTGTCTTTGTCCCCCGACTCCTCCTTGCTCTGGGCTGTCACTGACTGTGCGCTCCCTGCAGGGGCAGTGCAAGGCTTCTAGATGCCCTAGGCAAAGCTGCCCCCCCCCCCCCCCTCGCAAAGAAAACTGAAGGGAGCAATTGCAGGGGGGGTGGGGGGAGGGGCGGTGCCGAGTCGCGTGTAAAAGTGCTTCATTGACAGGGGCTGCTGTGATTGGACAGCAGATCCAGCTGCTCTCCAATCACAACAGCCTCTGTCAATTAAACTTTTGGAAGTGCTGGTTTGGCTTCCCCATCACTGTGTCCCGGCTCCCCACTCCCCTAGTGAGGTTAGTATAATGTAATTTTTTTTCGGCGGAAAGGGGGGGCGGAGGTTAGGACGTCAGCTGCCATGCCCTTCGGCAGTAGCCGGGCGGGGGTGAGTTGTCGCTAGCGGCTGGGGGTGCAGTGGTGGCTGTGACAGTGACGCTCACAGCCACCTCCGCACATCACTGGGTGACAGAGATAGCAGCGCTCCACAACTCCATCCACGCCTGTGTATATGCTGCAACGGTGCATACCGGTCCTCGCAGTGTGACAGGGGGACGTTAGCATCTCTCCCCCCACTAACCCCAGCAGGAAGCCGGCAGGAAAAGAGGCCTCCAATCCGGCCTTTCCTGTGCGATAAGCGGCTCAGCTGCATAACGAGCTATGGACAAACTGACGGGGCCGGAGACAGCGGTTGCAGGGGGAGCTGGAGGCAGTAGGCCAGCTCATGCTTCAGCAACGCGGACATGTCCCAAAAGCCGCATTCGATCCACTCAACGGCCTTGGGTCCCCCCAGGATGCGAAGTGTAAACATTGCTGTGCTGCGGGATCGGGAGCAGGAGCCTATGGTGCGGCATTAGGCGGGTGAGGAGGACTGGCGAAAGTCTATGAGTTATAAATAAAGTTTTAAATTGCCTTAAGTGCTGTCATCTGTCACCCTCAGACAGCTCAGTGCATCAGAGTATAAATGTTAATATATAAGAGTCTGATTAGCATGCCTTGCTGGGGCTTGTAGTCACACGACAGCTGGGAGCCACAGGAAAGGAGTTTTGACCACGCCCCTTTTCCCAGTGGTTCACGCCCCCTTTCCAATTGTGTACCGAATTCTTCCCCTGAAATGTTGGAGGGTATGCTATTCAACCTCCCAGCGGCATGCAGCTCTGGCTTCCCGCGAGAGGTGGCAGACAGGTCCCAGCTGCGGACTCCCATGTAGGGTTACCACCTAGTCCCTTTAATTCCGGAAACATGTTAATTACACAGGTTCTGTGGCAGTTTAAAATCAGGTGAAGTGGAGTCTTGAAGTCAGCAAGCCACAGAACCTGTAGAATTAATATGTGTCCGGAATTAAAGGGACTAGGTGGTAACCCTACTCCCATGGGAGGTGGCAGGTGGGTCCCAGCGGTCCAATGCTCTGGTCTCCCGCAAGATAGAGATGGGCAGTTCGCGAACGAAGCGGGTCTTTTGGACGGATCCCATAAAAGACTGAGGAAACCACCGATCCCCAAAAAGGTGATCCATCGTTCTTCTACTTTCAGTTTCGTTTTCCATTACAATGCATTTGCCTGAGCTCAGCACTGCCTGTGGCAGCTGACATGTACTATCTCTGGAGACTGAGTACAGTGCTGCGACTGCAAGTGAGAGAAGGAATAATAAGGCTGCTGCTGCTGCTAGGGATGGCCATCGGTGCAGACACCATTGATGGTTGCCATCGATGGTGATTCTGCACCCAGCCATCGTTTTACTCAGTTATGTATGTTCTGATTTGTTCAGCTCACTGTTTAAAAAAAATATTTTTTAAAAAAAATGGCAATAAATGATTGTAAGACAAATGATGCTTCGCCATTATCTCCCCGTTTACCCCTTCTTTCAAAGCGAGCCGCTGACCCGACTTAAAGATCAGTATCTTTCCACTTACTGATCTTCCGGATCCCAGCTCTCGCTGGTGACCCGTTTTGCCCATTGGGGTGTTGTTGGCGGCCGCCGGGCGTGTGGGGGTTAGGTGCAGGCAGCCGTGTGCGTCACACAGTCAGCATTCATCCCCGCGCTCCTGCCGCTTCAAAACTTCTCTAGTCACATGGGTGTGACGTCATCCGAGGACAGCGGGTCACATGGGGGGACGACGTCATCAAAGATCCTTTCCACGAAGGGAAACTACAGGGTTGTGATATATCTACAGGGAGAAGGAGGAGACACATGAGGAGTGGGCGGGGCTAGCAGGCACCGCTGGACATGTGACCCCTCTTCAGGAAACAGCTTCTATCTCTCTCGTGCGCCGATGCCACGTGCTGGGGGAGGAGACTGGTGCTCTCATTGGTCAGAATCCCCGGTGATATGTGATTGGCTGAGGCGCTGTTAGTGTGTAGCTGTAACTAGGTTATCAGGAAATAGCGGGAACTGCGGGAGCACGTGCGCTGTGCGTGAGTAACGTGACGTCATCCCTGCTGTGCCGCACACTGACCCCCCCACCCCTGTGTGATCCCTGCTGTGCCGCACACTGCCCCCCCCCACCCCTGTGTGATCCCTGCTGTGCCGCACACTGCCCCCCCACCCCTGTGTGATCCCTGCTGTGCCGCACACTGACCCCCCCACCCCTGTGTGATCCCTACTGTGCCGCACACTGACCCCCCCACCCCTGTGTGATCCCTACTGTGCCGCACACTGACCCCCCCACCCCTGTGTGATCCCTGCTGTGCCGCACACTGACCCCTCCACCCCTGTGTGATCCCTACTGTGCCGCACACTGACCCCCCCACCCCTGTGTGATCCCTACTGTGCCGCACACTGACCCCCCACCCCTGTGTGATCCCTACTGTGCCGCACACTGACCCCCCACCCCTGTGTGATCCCTACTGTGCCGCACACTGACCCCCCCCACCCCTGTGTGATCCCTACTGTGCCGCACACTGACCCCCCACCCCTGTGTGATCCCTACTGTGCCGCACACTGACCCCCCCACCCCTGTGTGATCCCTACTGTGCCGCACACTGACCCCCCCCACCCCTGTGTGATCCCTACTGTGCCGCACACTGACCCCCCACCCCTGTGTGATCCCTACTGTGCTGCACACTGACCCCCCCCACCCCTGTGTGATCCCTACTGTGCCCCACCCCTGTGTGATCCCTACTGTGCCGCACACTAACCCCCCCACCCATGTGTGATTCCTGCTGTGCCGCACACTGACCCCCCCTCCTGTGTGACCCCTACTGTGCCGCACACTGACCCCCCACCCCTGTGTGATCCCTACTGTGTCGCACACTGACCCCCCCACCCCTGTGTGATCCCTACTGTGTCGCACACTGACCCCCCCACCCCTGTGTGATCCCTACTGTGTCGCACACTGACCCCCCCACCCCTGTGTGATCCCTACTGTGCCGCACACTGACCCCCCACCCCTGTGTGATCCCTGCTGTGCCGCACACTGGCCCCCCCACCCCTGTGTGATCCCTGCTGTGCCGCACACTGACCCCCCCACCCCTGTGTGATCCCTACTGTGCCGCACACTGACCCCCCACCCCTGTGTGATCCCTACTGTGCCGCACACTGACCCGCCCTGTGTGATCCCTACTGTGCCGCACACTGACCCGCCCTGTGTGATCCCTACTGTGCCGCACACTGACCCCCCCTGTGTCATCCCTACTGTGCCGCACACTGACCCCCCTCCTGTGTGATCCCTACTGTGCCGCACACTGACCCCCCCACCCCCGTGTGATCCCCGCTGTGCCGCACACTGACCCCCCCCACCCCTGTGTGATCCCTGCTGTGCCGCACACTGACCCCCCCACCCCTGTGTGATCCCTGCTGTGCCGCACACTGACCCCCTCACCCCTGTGTCATCCCTACTGTGCCGCACACTGACCCCCCTCCTGTGTGATCCCTACTGTGCCGCACACTGACCCCCCCGCCCTGTGTGATCCCTACTGTGCCGCACACTGACCCACCCTGTGTCATCCCTACTGTGCCGCACACTGACCGCCCTCCTGTGTGATCCCTACTGTGCCGCACACTGACCCCCACCCCTGTGTGATCCCTACTGTGCCGCACACTGACCCCCACCCCTGTGTGATCCCTACTGTGCCGCACACTGACCCCCCCACCCCTGTGTGATCCCTACTGTGCCGCACACTGACCCCCACCCTGTGTGATCCCTGCTGTGCCGCACACTGACCCCCCCACCCCTGTGTGATCCCTACTGTGCCGCACATTGACCCCCCTCCTGTGTGATCCCTACTGTGCCGCACATTGACCCCCCTCCTGTGTGATCCCTACTGTGCTGCACACTGACCCTTCTGTGTGATCCCTACTGTGCCGCACACTGACCCCCCCACCCCGTGTGATCCCTACTCTTCCGCACACTGTCTCCCCCCTGTATGATCCCTACTCTTCCGCACACTGTCTCCCCTCTATGTGATCCCTACTCTTCCGCACACTGTCTCCCCGTGTGATCCCTACTCTTCCGCACACTGTCGCCCCCCCGTGTGATCCCTACTCTTCCGCACATTGTCTCCCCCTGTGTGATCCCTACTCTTCCGCACACTGTCATCGTCCCCCCCCCCCTCCCCCCCTGTGTGACTCCCTCCATCCTGCTAGTGATGGGATCCTAGTGCAGGACCCTCCTCCCCAATGTTCATGTTCTGGGTCCCATAGGGCATTAATGCTAATGAGAACCTTCTCTTCTTGTCTGTTTATAGCGGATGGATTTCCCTCACTCCTACTTTCCGGGGTTCTACCAAGAGGGGCCTATTAGCCGAGAGGTCGCCTATTCTGAGTCTGTACTGGGCTGGGGAGAGCACTGCAGAGTGCAGCCAGGTGTCCGGGGCCCAGAGCAGGTGAGATCCCCCCCATAAGTAGGTGTGGTGTGTGAGCACTACCTGGATGCAGCCAGGTGTCCGGGGCCTAGAGCAGGTGAGATCCCCCCCATAAGTAGGTGTGGTGTGTGAGCACTACCTGGGTGCAGCCAGGTGTCCGGGGCCTAGAGCAGGTGAGATCCCCCCCATAAGTAGGTGTGGTGTGTGAGCACTGCAGAGTGCAGCCAGGAGTCCGGGGCCCAGAGCAGGTGAGATCCCCCCCATAAGTAGGTGTGGTGAGTGAGCACTGCCTGTGTATGGCACACTGGGAAATCACCTACCTGTACAGCTTAGCGCGCGTCTCTCCATGTGTATGGGCGATGTACAAATCGGGAAATCTCCTACCTGTACAGCTTAGCGCGCGTCTCTATATGTGTATGGGCGATGTACACACCGGGAAATCACCTACCTGTACAGCTTAGCGCACGTCTCTACATGTGTATGGGCGATGTACACACCGGGAAATCACCTACCTGTACAGCTTAGCGCGCGTCTCTACATGTGTATGGGCGATGTACACACCGGGAAATCACCTACCTGTACAGCTTAGCGCGCGTCTCTACATGTGTATGGGCGATGTGTACACCGGGAAATCACCTACCTGTATAGCTTAGCGCGCATCTACATGTGTATGGGCGATGTACACACCGGGAAATCACCTACCTGTATAGCTTAGCGCGCGTCTCTACATGTGTATGGGCGATGTACACACCGGGAAATCTCCTACCTGTATAGCTTAGCGCGCGTCTCTACATGTGTATGGGCGATGTACACACCGGGAAATCACCTACCTGTATAGCTTAGCGCGCGTCTCTACATGTGTATGGGCGATGTACACACCGGGAAATCACCTACCTGTATAGCTTAGCGCGCGTCTCTACATGTGTATGGGCGATGTACACACCGGGAAATCTCCTACCTGTATAGCTTAGCGCGCGTCTCTACATGTGTATGGGCGATGTACACACCGGGAAATCTCCTACCTGTATAGCTTAGCGCGCGTCTCTACATGTGTATGGGCGATGTACACACCGGGAAATCTCCTACCTGTATAGCTTAGCGCGCGTCTCTACATGTGTATGGGCGATGTACACACCGGGAAATCTCCTACCTGTATAGCTTAGCGCGCGTCTCTACATGTGTATGGGCGATGTACACACCGGGAAATCTCCTACCTGTATAGCTTAGCGCGCGTCTCTACATGTGTATGGGCGATGTACACACCGGGAAATCACCTACCTGTATAGCTTAGCGCGCGTCTCTACATGTGTATGGGCGATGTACACACCGGGAAATCACCTACCTGTATAGCTTAGCGCGCGTCTCTACATGTGTATGGGCGATGTACACACCGGGAAATCACCTACCTGTATAGCTTAGCGCGCGTCTCTACATGTGTATGGGTGATGTACACACCGGGAAATCACCTACCTGTATAGCTTAGCGCGCGTCTCTACATGTGTATGGGCGATGTACACACCGGGAAATCTCCTACCTGTATAGCTTAGCGCGCGTCTCTACATGTGTATGGGCGATGTACACACCGGGAAATCACCTACCTGTATAGCTTAGCGCGCGTCTCTACATGTGTATGGGTGATGTACACACCGGGAAATCACCTACCTGTACAGCTTAGCGCGCGTCTCTACATGTGTATGGGCGATGTACACACCGGGAAATCTCCTACCTGTATAGCTTAGCGCGCGTCTCTATATGTGTATGGGCGATGTACACACCGGGAAATCACCTACCTGTATAGCTTAGCGCGCGTCTCTACATGTGTATGGGTGATGTACACACCGGGAAATCACCTACCTGTATAGCTTAGCGCGCGTCTCTACATGTGTATGGGCGATGTACACACCGGGAAATCTCCTACCTGTATAGCTTAGCGCGCGTCTCTACATGTGTATGGGCGATGTACACACCGGGAAATCTCCTACCTGTATAGCTTAGCGCGCGTCTCTACATGTGTATGGGCGATGTACACACCGGGAAATCACCTACCTGTATAGCTTAGCGCGCGTCTCTACATGTGTATGGGCGATGTACACACCGGGAAATCTCCTACCTGTATAGCTTAGCGCGCGTCTCTACATGTGTATGGGCGATGTACACACCGGGAAATCTCCTACCTGTACAGCTTAGCGCGCGTCTCTACATGTGTATGGGTGATGTACACTCCGGGAAATCTCCTACCTGTACAGCTTAGCGCGCGTCTCTACATGTGTATGGGCGATGTACACACCGGGAAATCACCTACCTGTATAGCTTAGCGCGCGTCTCTATATGTGAATGGGCGATGTACACACCGGGAAATCACCAACGTATTTATTCTTCAGGACACGTGAGGGGCCACAGGCTTAACAGTGGGTAGTGGAGTGGGAGCAAGACCTCTCCAGCATCCAAGAGGTTAAACTTCTTGATCCCTCCCGCAGCCAGGCTCCTCCATTCCTCTACCCTGCCTCACAGAGGCCTGGGAGACCCCCAATAAGTAGTTCTTCCTAAGCTGTTTGCCTCCCGTTACCCCCTTCCTCAGGAGGACAGGGCCCGTTTTGCCCCCAGGGCGGACGCGTATGTTGCTAAGATTGTGCTCTCTTCTACTCTCCCTTTTCTGTGGGCGTCTCTTAAAGTGGATTCAGTATTAAAGCCCGGCGGTCGGGATCCCGGCGTTCAAAATCCCGACCGCCGAAATCCCGACAAGGGGGGGACGTGGATCGCCCCCCCCCTTGCGGGCTTGCTGCGCTCGCCACGCAGCGGGCCCGGTGCCTCGCTATGCTCGGCACACTAATTTATTCTCCCTCCGGGGTTGTCGTGGAGGGAGAAAGTGTCGGGATTTCGGTGGTCGAGATTCCGGCGTCGGGATTTTGAGCGCTGGGATCCCGACCGCCGGGATTTACACTGCATCCCCTTAAAGTCTCAGCTTCCGGGAAGTTGGCCAGACCTGCCCTGGCTTCAGCTTCGGTAATTAAGGCCATGGTAGAATGGCCACTGCCGCAGAAGGGGGGACTGCAATGCACCGGTTACCTACTATTGATCTCATGCATCAGGCTGTACTGTATTTAGGAGAAGCTGCACTTGATGCTGCTACCCTAACCTCCCGCGTGTCTGCTTCAGCTGTAGCGGTCCTTGAAGGCTGATGCTAACTCTAAAGCTGTGTACATATGGGCAAAAATCGCTGACAATATGGTCGCTGAGCGACCATATTGCCATTGGAGTGTGATTATCGCTGGGTGCGCGCTCCTGTTTTCAGCCTTCCCCTGCCTCTTCTCCCGGCAGTGTGTCATTTTCATCAGCGACCATCTCTGGGCAACTATGATCCTTGTGGCACCACATTGGCCCAGACTGATCTGGTTCTCAGATCTGCAGGCACTATCCGCCTGCCTCTACGTCCAGACCTGCTAACTCAGGGTTCGTGTCTACATCCGAACCTGCAGCGTCTGGCTTTGACGGGGTGGCTGTTGAGACCTCCTTGTTGAGAGCCAAGGGCTTTAACTCAAGGGTCCTCTTCACTATACTTTTTACAGGATACAATTTATTCAGGAAGGACAGAATGGGAAGAATCGGAGGAGGGGTAGCAATGTATGTAAAGAAAAGCATAAATGCTACAGTAATACAAAACATTAAAGAAAAATTTGAGGCCCTTTGGGTGACCATGGGTGAGAAGACATTATTCGTACTGGGGTCATCTATAGGCCACCACGCCAAGGGCAGGATTTGGACAGGAGCCTATTGCTTGATGTCACTAAAATGGATTTAAAGGGAGAGGTCATAATCATGGGAGACTTTAATCTACCTGATGTGAATTGGGAGGAGTCTTTTGCAAGATCATCTACAAGTGGCAAATTTCTAAATTCCCTACAGGGAGCCTCTCTCAAGCAATTGGTGAGGGAGCCTACTCGCAAAGACTCAATATTAGATTTATTACTCACAAATGGTGACAGGATATCAGACATATATGTGGGTGAGAACCTGGGATCCAGTGATCATCAAGCAGTATGGTTTAGTATTAAGGCAGGGTCCAACTCCAGTCACACACAAACTAAGGTGTTGGATTTTAGAAAGGCTGACTTTGCAAAAATGGGGAGATGTTTAAGCGACTCATTAGCGGATTGGGGGAACTTGAAAGGAGTGCAGGAGAGGTGGAGAAAATGAAAAAGTGCAATACTAAAGGCAACGGACCTTTGTATCAAAATGGTTAAGAAAAGTACCAGGAAAAGGAAGCCAGTGTGGTTTACTAAAGAGGTATCAACTAGTGTAAAAGCAAAAAAGATGGCCTTTAGGACATACAAGCAGACTCAAAATAATAATGACAAAGAAGTGTATCTTGCCAGACGCAAAGAGGCTAAGAAAGTGATCAGGCATGCCAAGGCACAAGCTGAGGAGAAAATGGCTCAGTCAGTAGAAAAAGGAAACAAAACTTTTTTAAGTATATAAGTGAAAGGAGAAAATCAAATGGAGGAATAATAAGTCTGCGGACAGACACTGAGAATTTGGTGGAGGGAGACAAGGCAATTGCAGATCATCTAAATAATTACTTTTGCTCTGTATTCACTATAGAAGGAGAAGGGAAGGGACCACAGTTAAGTTGCAAGGACATTCATAAAAATAAGGTAGATGGAAGTACATTTACTAGGGAGAAAGTCCTAACAGAACTTTCAAGACTGAAAGTGGATAAATCAATAGGGCCAGACGGAGTGCATCCAAGGATACTAAAAGAACTAAAAGATGTGTTGGTAGCGCCATTAACAGATTTATTCAACCAGTCACTAGATACAGGTGCAGTTCCTGAGGACTGGAAAGAGCAAATGTAGTTCCACTGCACAAAAGCGGAAGCAAAGAAGAAGCAAATAACTACAGACCAGTGAGCCTTACATCAGTAGTAGGAAAATTAATGGAAACACTATTAAAATAAAGAATAGTGGAATATCTTAAATGAAACAACTTACAGGATCCAAAACAGCATGGTTTTACTGCAGGGAGATCATGCCAAACAAGTCTCATTGACTTTTTTGACTCTGTGACCAAAATACTAGATGAAGGGGGGGGCTGTAGATGTAGCTTATCTAGACTTTAGTTAGGCATGTGACACTGTCCCACATCATAGGCTGCTAAATAAACTTGAAAGTGTAGGATTGGATTATAAAACAATTAAATGGATAAGAACCTGGTTACAGGATAGGAAACAGACAGTTGTAGTAAATGGAGTGCATTCTATGGAGGGACATGTTACAAGTGGAGTACCCCAGGGATCTGTACTTGGACCAGTGCTCTTTAATATCTTTGTTAGTGGCATTGCAAATGATATTGAAGGGAAAGTATACACACCAGGATGGGTAAATCAAATGATTGATGATCTAGGGAAACGTAAGAATTGGTCAAGAGCATGGCAACTACAGTTTAATGCTAAAAAATGCAAAATTATGCACTTGGGACTCAAAAACCCAAAGGCTCAATATAGTATCAAGGGTACTATAATGGAAACTACTGAGGAGGAAAGAGATCTAGGTGTCACTATTTCAAGTGACGTAAAGGCAGGAAAGCAATGTAGCAAAGCAATGAGGAAGGCATAGGGAGAGGAATCAGTAGCAGAAAAAAAGACGTAATAATGCCACTTTATAGGTCATTGGTACGACCTCATCTGGAATACTGTGTCCAGTTCTGGAGACCATATCTTCAGAAGGATATAAATACATTGGAGAGTGTACAAAGAAGGGCAACTAAAATGGTGCATGGCCTACATCACAAAACGTACCAGGAAAGACTAAAAGATCTTAACATGTATACTTTAGAGCAGAGAAGGGAAAGGGGGGGACATGATAGAAACTTTCAAATGTATTAAGGGCTTTAACAAGGTACAGGTGGGAGACATTCTTCACAGGAAGAGGAGCAACATAACACGAGGACATGCACTGACACTGGGGGGAAGAAGGTACAGGTGGGAGACATTAGTCACAGGAAGAGGAGCAGCAGAACACGAGGACATGCACTGACACTAGGGGGAGGAAGGTACAGGTGGGAGACATTGTTCACAGGAAGAGGAGCAACAGAACACGAGGACATGCACTGACACTAGGGGGAGGAAGGTACAGGTGGGAGACATTAGTCACAGGAAGAGGAGCAACAGAACACGAGGACATGCACTGACACTAGAGGGAGGAAGGTACAGGTGGGAGACATTCTTCACAGGAATAGCAGCAGCAGAACACGAGGACATGCACTGACACTAGAGGGAGGAAGGTACAGGTGGGAGACATTCTTCACAGGAAGAGGAGCAGCAGAACACGAGGACACGCACTGACACTAGGGGGGGGGTACAGGTGGGAGACATTCTTCACAGGAAGAGGAGCAGCAGAACACGAGGACATGCACTGACACTAGGGGGAGGAAGGTACAGGTGGGAGACATTCTTCACAGGAAGAGGAGCAGCAGAACACGAGGACATGCACTGACACTGGGGGGAGGAAGGTACAGGTGGGAGACATTAGTCACAGGAAGAGGAGCAGCAGAACAAGAGGACATGCAATGACACTAGGGGGAGGAAGGTACAGGTGGGAGACATTAGTCACAGGAAGAGGAGCAGCAGAACACGAGGACACGCACTGACACTAAAGGGAGGAAGTTACAGGTGGGAGACATTAGTCACAGGAAGAGGAGCAACAGAACACGAGGACATGCACTGAAACTGGAGGGAGGTAGCTTCAGGGGAAATGTTAGAAAGAATTACTTCACAGAAAGGGTAGTGGATAAGTGGAATAGCCTCCCATCAGAGGTGGTAGAGGCTAAGACAGTAGAACAATTTAAACATGCTTGGGATAGGCATATGAATATCCTTACAAAGAAATAAGGATTAAAAAGGGTTGAGATTACCTGAAGGGTAAAAAAGGGGCAGACTAGATGGGCCAAATGGTTCTTATCTACCGTCATATTCTATGTTTCTATGTTACTTTTCTTGGTGTCGCATTCGCCACTTCCATTCCCAGCAGACTTATCGCGTGGCCAGGATTCTGTTATTTTTGCAGAAGGGTGTGGAGGCTGGTTTGCGCCATACTGTGTTATCTGTGCCCGGGGGGGTGGGGGTGAAGGTGGTGGTGAGTGGATGATCTTGCTGTTGGTGCCTCTAACCCTCTGTCTGCTCTATGTCTGTCTCCCAGGACGATGGTGGTTTCATCCCTCTGTACAGCAGGCGGCGGGAGGCCTGGATCCCTGCAGAACCTGCCCCTACCCCACTGCTGCCTCCTAACACCAGTAAGTACTTCTGGCTCCTTTCTTCATCCAGTCATACAGCTCCAGCATATTCCAATGCGCTTTACATAATGCTAATAAGATGAGGCTGGGTAATAGTCATTTAGAGAGGGAGGATGGCCCTGCTCCTCATTGGGGGAAGTGCTGCATAGAGCATACTGGTGCAGCCTGATTGGTGGGGCTGGGGGTAGAGGGAGGAGGGCCCTGCTCCTCATCGGGGGAAGTGCTGCATAGAGCATACTGGTGCAGCCTGATTGGTGGGGCTGGGGGTAGAGGGAGGAGGGCCCTGCTCCTCATTGGGGGAAGTGCTGCATAGAGCATACTGGTGCAGCCTGACTGGTGGGAGGTGGGTCTGGGGGTAGAGGGAGGAGGGCCCTGCTCGCAGCGTACTGCTCCTCATTGGGGTAAGTGCTGCATAGAGCATACTGGTGTAGCCTGATTGGTGGGAGGTGGGGCTGGGGGTAGAGGGAGGAGGGCCCTGCTTGCAGCCTAATGCTCCTCATTGGGGTAAGTACTGCATAGAGCATACTGGTGCAGCCTGATTGGTGGGGGGGTAGAGGGAGGAGGGCCCTGCTCGCAGCCTAATGCTCCTCATTGGGGTAAGTGCAGCCTGAGGCTGGGCTGTATGGCGTGGCATAAACGTACTTGTGGGAAGTGGTTATGGAGGATGGAAGGCTTGAGAGCACCTGAGGGGGCAGCCATGACTTCACTTGTGGGTGGGCTTTCTGTGAGAGCCAGTCAGTGAGAACTGCCTTCTGATTGGTACAGGTCAACCAGTCTACCAACTAGCCAATCATCTGACAATGTCGCACAGACGTCTGGTCCCCATCGCACACTGGGCCCTGGGTGTGATCCCCTGAGGCAATGAGACCTATCTAGTAGGAGGGAGTCTGTACTTGGGGTGACTCCGGGGTTCCCCATTATATACAGCCCAGCAGTTACATGGTATGTACTATTACTGCACAGTGACCGTCTGTCTTCTCTGATCCTCTGCAGATTGCGGCTTCTCTCCGGTCACTGAATCTGATCTGCTTTATAGATATGACCGGAAACACCGGGAAATCATTGACTTTACTAAACAGGTGAGGCTCCAGTCTAGTACGTATATATGTCCTCACCGCAGTGCGCCAGGTCCCGGCCTTTTATAGCCGCAAAGAAGACCATTTTCTCCAGGTTTCATGGTCCCAACAGGGTGACACCAGGTTGTAGGCGGATCCAAAGGACCGTGGCACCAATCAGCAAAGCTTTGAGACATCCCAGGATGCACGGCTCCTCTACCATATAACCCCGCCTCCATGCTCAGCTCCTCAGTTTTCTTCTTCAGGGTTCCTGGGCCCACAGGGTCACATGGGGGTAGTAGGCGGATCCAGAGGACCGGGCACCAATTCTCCAAAGCTTTAGGCTTCCCATCAGCCCTGGCTCCTCTCCCCTATAGCCCCGCCTCCATGCTACGTCAGTTTGTTGTTAGTTGTTGTTTATTCCTGGGATTGCCTTGAGCAATCCCAAGCTTTTTCTTTTAAATTGCATTTTTGGCTGACTACAGCGCTACCGCTCCATCCCCCCCCGCCAGCGTCCATTACATCCTGTCACCTTGCGCGGTGTACAGTGTAGTGGACGGAAGAAGGGTCCAGTGCAGCACCGCTAGACACCGCACCTTCCAGGACAGCATGGTCGGGGCGCGGGAGGGTAAGCGCATAAATCACTGTTCATGCTGTGTACTCTGTGGAGCAGGTCACAGCGCTGGCCTGGACACTGCCCCCCACAGCAGGGATTCCACTAGCCTACCAGGGTAAAGGGGCACATGAGGGAGCAAATTAGGCTCCATTATACCAGTGGGGGAATTCCAGTTTAGGAGGAGGCGGCGGCGCTGGCCTGTAACCCCTCCCCCCAACTTTAGGCGCCAGTTGATCTTTCTGATGCGCTCCTGTAGCGCCATCAGTCTCCTCACAGAAGCTGGCACCGCTGTGCAGACTCCTGGATTGCTGGTCGCTGCTCCCCTGTAAAAACATTGCCTGCTGACCGGCTTTTATTCTTCGGGAGACGTTCGGGGCTACAGGGCTAACAGTAGTCAGCGGGAGACCGACCGTTCCAGCACCAGAAAGGTTAAACGTCTTGGCTGCTCCAGTCAGCTAGGCTCCTCCCCTTCTCTACCCCGCCGCCAGGCCAGGCACCTCAGTGCTGGCAGGAGCCAATATGCACCTTATAGAGGGGCTGAACTGTGCAGCCTTAGATTTAAAAAAAAATTCTAAAAGATTTAAAAGAAGTATTTTTTTTTACACCGACTAGGAGTCGTTGAGTCGCACTGCGGCTCAATCACCCGGCCTCATAGGTGTGTGACCGTGGCTGGCACCGGGACACCACAGCCACAACTGGGCACAGGGACACCTGATATAAAATGTGATTTATGTTCTTACCTGTTAAATCCCTTTCTTTGAGATCCATAGGAGACAAAGGCTACGCTGGGTATAGGTGGTGTGGTCCTGGAAGGCACCAAACAGGTTATAAACTCTTCTGCCGGGAACCGGGCTCCTCCCCTCCTATACCCCGCCTCAGGCCACCAGTTTTCAGTAAATAAGCCCAAGGCAGAAGCAAAGAGAGCAGGAAGACAATATGCAACATACAAGGGCTCAGACAACAACAGGCCTAACTGAACAGTGATAACGTATAAAATTACTGTGAACATATAAGCAGGCGCCTCAGGGAGGGATCCCTGTGTCTCCTATGGATCTCAAAGAAAGGGATTTATCATGTAATGGGCCCCATACATCAGCAATTAATTAATTGTGACAATCCTCAGATCTGGAGATGATTGTCACAATTAATCTATAATGTGTGGGCTCCCCCTTTTGGCGATCCTGATCAAAAATTGATCAGGATGGCCAATCGATTGCTGAATCAGATTTTTAAACATGTTTAATAATCTGGTATTATCTGCGGTTGTTTTTTATATGTGTGGGCATTCCCGTTTCATCGTCTTCTATTTACAATATGAAATGACAATCTTTAGATGGGAAAAATCACTGAAATCTGTAATGTGTGGGCAAGTCAAATAGATTGTAGAAACCATTTATCTTGCCAAAAAAATCACTGGATCTGGAAAACCATTAATTGTGATTGCTGATGTATGGGTCGAAAAGCAGTGATGGCTAACCTTGACACTCCAGCTGTTGTTTAACTACACATCCTAGCATGCCCTGCATCAGTTTTAGCATGGCCAAATAGTAAAACTGTAGCACGGCATGCTGGGATGTGCAGTTCAAATGCTGGAGTATCAAGGTTAGCCATCACTGTCCTAAAGCAACCTCTCAAGGGTGGGGATGCGCCTGAGTCGCGCTAAGGGCACTCTGTCCAAAGGCAGAGTTCCTGGAAGCAAAGGTGTTGAACGCATAAAAGATACTGGCAGACGACCAAGTTGCCGCCCTGCACAGCTGCTCCGCTGTAGCCCAGCCAATGGCAGCCCAAGAATCACTCACCGACCTAGATAGGCCTGATGGATAGTGGATGGACCGGGCCTCCGTCTGTTTAGACGCAGGTCAACCCCGCTTATGAGCAGCATAAAGTACAAAAAGGGCATCCGATTTGCGAACTGTTTTCACATAAATACAAAGGGCCCCGGACCACGTCCAGTGAAGACTCCAAGGCTGTCCGATCAGGGAATCTGAAAGAAGGGACCATGATCTCAGGATTGATGTGGAACTTGGAGACAAGCTTAGGCAAATGGGAGGGGCGAGTTTGAAAGGACTGCCCTGTCCAGATGGAAAACGAGATAAGGGGGATGCCACAACAGGGCCATCGAGCCGAAGCAATGGCTAACAGGAAAATTATTTTCCAAGTGAGCCACGGAAGGTCAAACCAAGGGGGCCACAGAGCTCTGAGAAACAGGGAGAGGGCCTCAACGAGGCCACCAGAGGGACAAATGGAGGCTGGATTCAGGTAACCCCCTGCAGGAAGGTACGAACATCTGCCAGTAAAGCCAATCTTCTCTGGAATAGGACAGACACTGCAGAGATCTGAGAGACGTAAGCCAGCATCCAAACCCGCCTGGAGGAAGGACAAGACCTTAGATAGCCTATAAAGCATGGGGTTAAGTCTTCTCGCCCTACACCAGGAAAAGAAGGCCCTCCAGATCCTATAATATGCTTCTGCTACGTGCCCGATGTATAGTCCGGATTACAAACGGAGACTGGGTAGATCCGGGTGCAGGCAGGGACCCTGACTGATGCGATCCGGTCGCAGAGGAAGATGGAACGGAAGGTCCGCTGACATTGCTAGGAGGTCTGCAAACCAGGGCCTCGGGGGCCAGTCTGGAGTGATGCGAATCAAGGTTCCTCCTTCCATTTTGAATTTGTGGAGAACCCTGGGAAGAAGAGCTATCGGGGACATTAGCTAAAATGGCCAAGATGCCAACAGAACATCTGTGAGACAGTCGCCTGGATCTCTGGTGCGTGACCGTCCGGTTGTGGCGGGTTGCCATTAACTCAACCTCTGGAACTCCCCATCAGTTCACGAGCAGGTCTCACATGTCCTGATGAAGAGACCATTCCCTGGCGTGGAGGCCGGGGTCTGATGAATGAGGAAGTCCACCTCCCAGTTCAGTACCCCCGGAATGAAGATGTCCGATATGGCCGGGACGTGTCTCCGCCCACTGGAATATACACCTTGTCTCCGTCATGGCACCTTGACTGCGGGTTCCACCCTGGTGGTTGATGTGTGCTACAGCCGTAGCATTGTCTGACTGGACCTGAACAGGACAACCCTGAAGCAATGTGAGGGCCATACAAAGGGCTCAGAATACCGCCCTCAGTTCTAGGCGATTGATGGGGAGATGACTCTCTTGCGGTCCATAAACCCTGGAAGGATCATTGGCAGGTGACTACTCCCCATCCACGCAGACTGGCGTCTGTCGTCAGTAGTACCCAATCCTGGATCCAAAAGGGACGCCCTGCTTGTAGGTTCCGGGAGAACCATGTAAGGGACAGCCGAACATCTTGTGAGAGCACAATCCGCTGTGTCTTGATGTGACGGTGTCAACCGTTCCATTGAGACAGAAGCTCTGGACCCGCTGAAGTGGACGGGAGTGGAACTGGGCATATTCCACCATCTCGAAGGTTGACCCCATCGAGACCAGGACTCGCATGAATGGACACCTTCTTGTGTCTGAGAAGATTCTGGATTGGAGGATCTGGAGTATGTCCCCCAGATGAACCATCCGCTGAGATGGAAGGATAGTGGAATTTGACCAACTGATGATCTAACCATGGCTCTGTAGAAGGGTCACCGCTCTCTTGATGTGATCCTGTAGGTCCGTCGGAGATTGAGCCAGCAGAAGGAGGTCGTCTAAAGGGAGGATTCTCACCCCCTGACGTCTGAGATGTTCTGCCATGATTTTCGTGAATACACGAGGTGCAGTCGAGAGACCAAAAGGCAGTGCACAAAACTGCTCTGCTGGGCGATCACTTTCAAAGTGCAGGAACTGCTGATGGTTTGGAGGAATGCGTACATGAAGGTAGGCATCCCGGATGTCCATGGATGCCAGTAAGTCTCCAAAATGCAAGGATTTCATCCGAAACCTTGGAACCCGGAGGAACTGATTGAGGGATTTGAGGTTGAGTATCGGCCGATACGCTCCACTGGGTTTCCGAACCAGAAACAGGCTGGCGTAGAACCCCAGACCTCGTTGTGTTGGGGGAACCTGAACAATGATCTTGGATTGAAGGGGGGATTGAATTGAGACTCCGAGGGCCCTTGCTTTGACGGGATTCCTTGATAACCTGATGGAAAATAATTGAGAGGGGGGGATGATGACAAAGCATGAGAGCATAGCCTCACACGACGACATCGTGGATCCAACATCTCAGGAGACGACCTCCCACGCTGGGGTCCCCCAGATGGAGGTCCGCCCTGTCAGGCAGAGTGCTTATCTGCCTGCTTGGGCTCTGGACGACTGGTAGACCAGGCTTGTCATCCTCTCTGCTTAGGCAGTCTGAAAGTTTGAGGCTGCGATCTCGGGAATGGCTGACCTTAGGCCTTGCCTTATGGGCGAAAGGGTTCGAGGGGCTGCTGTAGATGGCAGGAACCCTGTCTTAGATGCCGCTACCGTAGCTACTATCTTGTCCAGTTCTGGACCAAAAAAGATTGTCCCATTAAAGGGCAAAGCCTTCAGCGTCCCTCCGGCAAAAACAAAGCTCATCTGGCTGAGAAGGCGGAAGCCGAAACTTTAGAAACAAGAAAGCCCGCATCTAGGGCAGCTTCACCCAAATAGGATACAGCCTGTTGGACCTGGCATGCTAAAGATTGCAGTTCCTTCTGGGGAGTACCATCGGGTAAGCCTTTGACGAGGGAGTCAGTCCACTCTGCAAGAGCCTTAGTGACCCGTGCTGAAGACGAGGCCGGCCTAGCGATGGCGCCTGCGTGTTTATAAATGACCTTTAGGAAATTTTCTAGTTTCCTGTCGGTGGGTTCCTTTAAAGGAGCGGTGTTGGGGATGGGCAAGGTAGAAGCCCTTACCAAGTAGACCACAGGGGGAGGATTCTCCCATTTAACCCTGTCCTCTGGGGGAAGGGCATTAAGACTGGGGAATCTCCTGGGGAGTTGGAATTTACTATTGGGGGTAGCCCAGCTTCCTCCAACATTTCCTTCAGTTGATCCGATTTCAGGAATAATGAGGACACTACTTTCTTTGTATGTTTAAAAACAGTTCCCTTAGTTACAGGGACCTCCTCCTCTCCGAAGTCAAAGGTCCCCAGGAGGAGGGGCCTCCTGGGGATCTGAGGGAGGTTCTGCCTCAGGAGGTATAGACACTGTCGCCTCGTGTTTGCAGTCTATGTCAGTGTCCCCTAAAAGCTGAGGAGGGTCGTCCCTTAACAATGCTGGGCTTTTTGGACTACATCTGTTGAAGGCCCTGAACCGAAGCAGCTAAGGAACTAACCTAGGGGGGCTCCAACTTAGGGGTGCAACGTTCCCTGGACTGAAGTGGAAGGGGCCACCCACGGAGCAGGCTGCACAGGAGGAGCAGACGCAAGGCGGTCCACCAGCTGCGTCATGACCTGGGTGAAGAAAGAAGCTCAGTAATGGATGAGGTGGCTGGAAATTCTTGCTGATGCTTATGACAACAAAGGCCGTCATGCACTTCATTCTGCGTTGACAAACCTGCAGCACATCCTCAGGCACAGGAGGTGCAAGTGCGCAGCACAGGAGCTCCCACCTCCTTCGGTGCTTTACCTCTGGACATGTTAACCTGAGGTAAATTCTTGTCTCAACAACCCTGTATGGTGTGAGAAGTACTGTAGTTAAACTACACACTGCAGGCACATTGAGTGTAAGTGACAGAACTACCCACACAGAGGTAACACACAGCAGAACATACAATGCAATGAAAATAATAAATGCAGCTGCTCTCACTGACCAGAGACCCAAGGCTGGCCGGAGCAAGCAAGTATAGCCTGACCTGTGGAGGAGAGGTATACTGGGGACAGCCCAAGGTCTCTGGAGGAGCAGCAGGCAGTGTGGACCAGGCAGCAATGGCAGTTCTGCGTCCTGTGCAGGTAGGGAGAGGGCGGAGGAAAGCATCGTAGAGATGGCGCCAGCAGACCCGGGTGAGGGACTAACGGAGTGAGCCTGCCTTCCCCTGCTGATGCTGGAGCCACCAGGGAATCGTGGCTGCCCACAGCACATACAGGGATTTACCGCTGCCTGTGCTGCGCTCCGTTACTTAAATACCCTGGTGGTCTAGCGGGGGAGCAAGCGACCCGGTCCCCGGCTGATCAGCGCACCCCAGTGGTCCCCACGCGCCAGAGCCGCGATAGGCGTGCAGCGCCTCTTGCCTGCTTGTGGCTCAGGGTCCTTTAACTGTGTAGGATCCAGGCCGATGTCACTCTCCCAGTTGTGGTGCTGCGGCCAGGGGAGTTGGGGCGGCAGGTGTAGGCATCCTCGGCGCTGCTTGCCCTAGGAAAAATAGAATGTTAAATAAAGGTGCTGCTCCTGCTGCACCAATGGAAAAGCTGGTGGCCTGAGGTGGGGGTGGGGTATAGGAGGGGAAGAACCCGTTTCCCGGAGGCAGAAGACTTTTTAACCTGTTTGGTGCCTGCCAGGACCACGCCACCTATACCCAGTATAGCCCTGTGTCTCCTAGGGACTCGAAGAGGATGGTAAGGCGCTCCCTGCTGGAAGCACACACATTATGCCATCCACGTGGGTTCCAGACTGGTGTGTGGGGCAGCAGCACCGGTAAGTGGGGCCTCCCAGCGAGCACTGGATCCCCGCCATTTTGCCTGCACTGCATGAGGCAAAATCCCTTGGCTAGTGTTCCCGCTAGGCTGTTTTAGCGGGGCGCTGCGCCCTGCCCGATTTTTAAAGGACAAAATGCGCCCTGCCCCTCTCGCAGCGCCCTGCTAAAACAGCCTCACGGGGAAGCCCAGCGTTGCCGTAGATGGCAATGCCCGGCGCTTCCCTGGCAGCATAGTGGCTTCGGAGGGGCCGGTCCCACCCCCTTTGATGACGCCGGCAGCCTGGGCACGGCCCTTTGACGCTGGCGATCCGGGCACGCCCCTTTGATGACGCCGGTGGCCCGGGCACACCCCCAAACTGACGTGTTTAAAAAAAAAAGTAATTAAATCCCAGGTTCCACATTCTGATTGATCACCTCTACCACCTGAGGATTGTAAGTTATGGGACCACCCACCCCCCCCCCCCCCCCCCCCCCCCCCCCCGATTGATTCCCAGCTAAACCGTTGGTTTTACCACAGGAGCCTACAGACAGGCGCATAGATCAAGTCCATCTTTACGCTCAACAGGGTGATACAAAGACCCACTGTGGCTGCGTCATGGGCTCCATCAGCTATTCTGCCATGGCTTCACGTGCTGGAGGATGAGCTGCGTCTGACGCATCAGAGGACGCCAGACTATGAGTGTCTCTTTTCGGACAGGCGGCATTGTATATTATGGAGGCTCTGTCCGATGCTGGTGTATTGGCCACAAAGGCCTCTGCCAATTCTGTGCTGGTACATCGTTTCTTGGAGTTATGACCCTGGAAGACTGATTTAGAGTCTAAAAAAGGTCCTAGAGATGTTACCCTGTAAAGGGGACATATTATTTGGGGAGGAGCTTAACAAAATTGTAGCTTCTTTGGCAGCTGCCAAGACTGCGTGCCTCCCAGAGCAGTTTCACTCACGCCCTCTAGTGTCGCATCCATGGACAGCGTCATCGGATCAAAGCCGCATTGCAGAAGCTCGGGCATCCCTTAAGTGGTGGCTCCAACTATCCCCAGTGGTGGCTCCAAATATCCCATCTGCACCAAGGTCATCCATTTTGGTTCTCTTAACCACTGATGCCAGCCTACGAGGCTGGGCAGCCGTAGTACAATCCCAATCCATGCAAAGGTCCCGCTCAGAAGTGCATCTGTCCATTAACGTCTTGGAGCTACGAGCAGTGTACAGTGCTCTCATCTGTTCCCAGAACAAACCGGTACAGGTTCGGTCAGACAATGCCATAACAGTGGCTTACATAAACCGCCAAGAGGGCACTCTCAGTGCAGCAGCCATTTGAGAAGTGTCCAAAATTCTGACTTGGACAGAACACCATCTCCTGGTATTGTCTGCTGTGTTCATCCCTGGAATACTGAATTGGGAAGCCGACTTCCTAAGTTTGCAAGATGTCCATTCGAAGGGAAGGTCACTCCACCCAGAGGTGTTTTCCCTTCTGGTGAAATGCTGGGATTCCCCAGATGTGGATCTTATGGCGTCACGTCACAACCACCAAATTTCAGTGTACAGGTCGCGATCCAGGGATCCTCAAGCTTCATGGACACACTGTCGATTTCCATGGAGGTTTTATCTTCTATACATTTTTCCTCTGGTGTCTGATACCCAGAGTTATCAGGAAGTACAAACAGGAAGGCTGGCATCTCATACTGATAGAAACGTCTTTCAGTACAGCAACCATTAAGTTTGCCTCTCCGATCGGACTTACTCAGGGGCCCTGCCTACACCCAGATCTACAGTGCCTGTATTTGGCGGCATGGTGCTTGTGTCTGATATTATAAAAAATAATTTTCCACAAAAAAAAGTAATCCAGACAATGCTCAGAGCTCGTAAACCCGTGTCTGCTAGAATATACTATATGGCATACATATTTCTCCTGGTATGCGGCTCGGGGCTGTGACAAGACTTCTTGTTTTTCTACAAAGAGGCTTAGACCTGGGCCTGAGACTAGCTTCATTGAAAGTGCATATCTCAGCCCTTTCCATCTGGTTCCAACGGAAGATTGCAATTATCCCAGATATACATACTATCCTGCAAGGAGTTCTACGTATCCAACCACTATATTGTACCGCCAATACCACCATGGGATCTGTCCTTAGTGTTGCAGGCTTTTGGAAAACCTCCTTTTTGAACCACTACACACAGTGGAATACAAATGGCTCACAGCCATGACGTCTTCCTCTTCTTGGTAATTGCGTCTGCAAGACGTGTATCGGATTTAACTTCCCTCTGATGCCGTCCTCCTTTCCTTATCTTTCACTCAGACAGAGCGGTGCTCAGAACCAGATCTACACACCTTCCTGAGGTGGTTTCCAAATTTCATATAAACCAGGAAATTGTTGTCCCTGCGTTTAACTCAGAGGATCTGTCTCCGGCTGAGCATTCTTTGGATGTAGTTAGGGCTCTAACTACATATGTTGACCGTACTGCTTCCATTCGGAAGTAAGGGGCATTATTTGTGCTCTACGGTTTCCACAAAAGGGGCTGGCCAGCGAACAAACTGTAGCTCATTCAGCTGGCTTACCAGCAAGCTGATCTTCTGTTACCACCATCTATTCATGCACATTCCACCAGATTGGTAGGTCCACCATGGGCAGCAAGCCGAGGGACATCCGCTGAACAATTGTGCAAGGCCGCAACGTGGTCATCTGTTTATGCATTCACTAGATTCTATGCATTTGACACGTTCGCCTCCCAGGATGCTTCCTTTGGTCGTCGGGGTCTTCTGACATCTCAGGCAGGTACCCTCCTTTGAGTACTGATATTGGACATCCCCGATGTCACCCTGTGGGGACCATGAAACCCAATGAAAATTAGCGTTATGGTAGACACCTTCGGTTAACTTTCTTGGAGGTTCATGTGTCCCACAGGGCACCCACCCTTATAGGCCTGAGGTATTCCTTGTGATATACATGATGTGATTTATACCACCTTGGTCACTACTTCCCTCACTCAATGTATGAGTGCTGGTATGTTCATCACCTGTCTTCTTCCTTATCTGCTTCCTGCTATTGGCTGGTTAACAAAACTGAGGAGCATGGAGGTGGGGTTATAGGGGAGAGGAGCCGTGCAGCCTGGGATGTCTCAAAGCTTTGCTGATTGGCACCACGGTCCTCTGGATCTGCCTACAAATCGATGTCACCCTGTGGGTCTCATGAACCTCGATGAAAGAGCGTTTATCGAAGGTAAGTCTACCATAACTCTCGTTATCTACAACAGAACAAGTCCTGGGTATCTCTGTTAGTGTATGGGAAGTGCAGCAGCTTGTTCTCCATTTGTGATGTAATGTGTGTTTACTGCACAGTAAGTCGTATGCATGGCTTTATCTACTGAAAACAGTGTACTAACACAGAATCCCCCAGCCTATTGTAATGGAGCAGTAAATGAGCTGGACCTTCAGAGATCTCTGTAGTATCTGGTCTAGGTCAGCCTCTCCCCTTCTCTCATCTATAATGGACCAATGCTGGACATGCAGAGATCTCTGTATTATCTCGTCTAGGTCAGTTTCTCCCCTTCTCTGATCTATATTGGACCAATGCTGGACCTGCAGAAATCTCTGTAGTATACGGTCTAGGTCAGACTCTCCCCTGCTATCGTCTAAAATGGATCAATGCTGGACATGCAGAGATCTCTGTAGTATCTGGTCAAGGTTAGGCTCTCCTCTGCTATCATCTATAACAGATCGATGCCGGACCTGCAGAGATCTCTGTAGTATCTGGTCTAGTTTAGCCTCTCCCCTGCCATCATCTACAGTGGACCAATGCTGGACCTGCAGTGATCTCTGTAGTATCTGGTCTAGGTCAGCCTCTCCCATCATCTATATTGGACCAATTCTGGACCTGCAGAGATCTCTGTAGTATACGGTCTAGGTCAGACTCTCCCCTGCTATCGTCTAAAATGGATCAATGCTGAACCTGCAGAGATCTCTGTAGTATCTGGTCTAGTTTAGCCTCTCCCCTGCCATCATCTACAGTGGACCAATGCTGGACCTGCAGTGATCTCTGTAGTATCTGGTCTAGGTCAGCCTCTCCCATCATCTATATTGGACCAATTCTGGACCTGCAGAGATCTTTAGTATCTGGTTGAGGTCGGCCTCTCCCCTGCCATCATCTATATTGGACCAATGTTGGACCTGCAGAGACCTCTGTAGTATCTGGTCAAGGTTAGGCTCTCCTCTGCTATCATCTACAACAGACCGATGCTGGACCTGCAGAGATCTCTTCAGTATCTGGTTGAGGTCAGCCTCTCCTCTGCTCTATAGATCTATATATAATCGGACCAATAGATTGAGTTGAGGACCTTGCCATGTTTGTGTAATGACTCATTATTCTCTCTCAGATCAGCAGGTTCTCCTGGGACCAAAACGCCATTGCCTTCCAGTGTATGGGCCGGCTGCTGGAGCCACACTTTTATGTGGGGGACAAGTTTCTGAAGGTCAGAGAGTAATACAGTTCTCCCTTATCTGTGTATTCCAAAAACCGAAATATTCTGAAAACCGTGGTTTTTAGGAATATTTTTATTAAATTTTTTCCCACTGCTCCCTTTTTTCATATTTGTCCCCCGATGTCCACGGTGGCCTCCGGGAACCTCTACAGCGGCATCTCCGGTCCCAGGGGTGCATTGCGTGAGCGTGCCAGTGATGTCACCGGCGCACTCGTGCACTGCACCCCTGGGACCGGAGATGCCGCTGAAGGGGATCCTGAAGGCCACCGGGGGACACAGCGGACGTCGGGGGACCATCGTGGCACCACCAGGAAAGTATGAAAAAAAAAATATTCCAATATCTGAAAGTCCCTTATCCAAAATGCTTGTGATCCCGAGCATTTCAGATAAGGGATACTCACCCCAATTGTGCAGACGTTATACAGATGTACATGGCACCCTATGTACACATGCTTCTGGGACCGCAATTACGGAATGTCTCCTACATGGGGAGCATGAGTGAGCTGTATAGCTGTTGTCTTTTTGTTTTTCCTAAATGAGTGTCTCTCATTAAAAGTGGGAGATCAGACAGGAGAAACAGAAGATGACTAAGCTGCTCCATTCTCTGCAGATGGTTCCCTTCCAGAAGTGAGTTGCATGTTCTTATGGACATCTAATGTGTATCCAAATGTTCTCCTCTCTCTTTAGTGTCTTCATTCTCCTCTCCATTCTTCTTATATTCTTTCCAATCTGAATATGTAGTCCATCCTCATGTACCGTCACTGTTTTCCTCAGGGTGTTGATTTTCTCCTCTGTTGCCTCATCAGCAGCCACCTCCCATATTCCCGGATCTTTTTTCTCCCAACCACCTCTTCTCCCATATTCCCGGGATCTCCTCTCTTCCAACCACCTCCCCTCCTAAATTCCTGGTGTCTCCATTCTCCCAACCACCTCGCATATTCCCGGGGTCTCTTCTCCCAACCACCTCTCCTCCCAAATTCCTGGGGTCTCCTCTCTCCCAACCACCTCTCCTCCCATATTCCGGGGTCTCCTCTCCCAACCACCTCTCCTCCCATTATTCCCGGGGTCTCCTCTCTCCCAATCACCTCTCCTCCCATATTCCCGGGGTCTCCTCTCCCAACCACCTCTCCTCCCATATTCCCGGGATCTGTTCTCTCCCAACTACCTCTCCTCCCATATTCCCGGGGTCTCTTCTCCCAACCACCTCTCCTCCCATATTCCCGGGGTCTTTTCTCCCAACCATCTCTCCTCCCATATTCCCGGGGTTTCCTCTCCCATCCACCTCTCCTCCCATATTCCTGGGATCTCCTTTCTTCCAACCACCTCTCCTCCCATATTCCCGGGGTCTCCTCTCCCAACCACCTCTCCTCCCATATTCTCGGGGTCTCTTCTCCCAACTACCTCTCCTCCCATTATCCCATGGTCTCCTCTACCAAACACCTCTCCACCCATACTCCCGGGGTCTCCTCTCTCCTAACCACCTCTCCTCCCATATTCCCGGGGTCTCCTCTCGCAACCATCTCTCCTCCCATATTCCTGGGATCTCTTCTCTCCCAACCACCTCTCCTCCCATATTCCCGGGATCTCCTCTCTTCCAACCACCTCTCCTCCCAAATTCCTGGTGTGCCCATTCTCCCAACCACCTCGCATATTCCCGGGGTCTCCTCTCCCAACCACCTCTCCTCCCATATTCCTGGGGTCTCCTCTCTCCTAACCACCTCTCCTCCATACTCCCGGGGTCTTCTCTCCCAACCCCCTCTCCTCCCATATTCCTGGGGTCTCCTCTCCTCCCATATTCCCGGGGTCTCTTCTCCTCCCATATTCCTGTCTCCTCTCTCCCATATTCCTGGGGTCTTTTCTCCCAACCACCTCTCCTCCCATATTCCCGGGGTCTCTTCTCTCCCAACCACCTCACATATTCCCGGGGTCTCTTCTCCCAACCACCTCTCCTCCCATATTCCCGGGGTCTCTTCTCCCAACCACCTCTCCTCCCATATTCCCGGGGTCTTTTCTCCCAACCACCTCTCCTCCCATATTCCCGGGGTCTCTTCTCCCAACCACCTCTCCTCCCATATTCCCGGGGTCTTTTCTCCCAACCACCTCTCCTCCCATATTCCCGGGGTTTCCTCTCCCACCCACCTCTCCTCCCATATTCCCGGGATCTCCTCTCTTCCAACCACCTCTCCTCCCATATTCCCGGGGTCTCCTCTCCCAACCACCTCTCCTCCCATATTCCCGGGATCTGTTCTCTCCCAACTACCTCTCCTCCCATATTCCCGGGATCTCCTCTCTTCCAACCACCTCTCCTCCCAAATTCCTGGTGTCTCCCTTCTCCCAACCACCTCGCATACTCCTGGGGTCTCTTCTCCCAACCACCTCTCCTCCCATATTCCTGGGGTCTCTTCTCCCAACCACCTTTCCTCCCATATTCCTGGGGTCTCTTCTCCCAACCACCTCTCCTCCCATATTCCTGGGGTCTCTTCTCCCAACCACCTCTCCTCCCATACTCCCGGGATCTCCCCTCTCCCAACCACCTCTCCTCCCATACTCCCGGGATCTCCCCTCTCCCAACCACCTCTCCTCCCATACTCCCGGGATCTCCCCTCTCCCAACCACCTCTCCTCCCATATTCCCGGGGTCTCTTCTCCCAACCACCTCTCCTCCCATATTCCCGGGGTCTTTTCTCCCAACCATCTCTCCTCCCATATTCCCGGGGTTTCCTCTCCCATCCACCTCTCCTCCCATATTCCTGGGATCTCCTTTCTTCCAACCACCTCTCCTCCCATATTCCCGGGGTCTCCTCTCCCAACCACCTCTCCTCCCATATTCCCGGGGTCTCTTCTCCCAACCACCTCTCCTCCCATATTCCCGGGGTCTTTTCTCCCAACCATCTCTCCTCCCATATTCCCGGGGTTTCCTCTCCCATCCACCTCTCCTCCCATATTCATGGGATCTCCTTTCTTCCAACCACCTCTCCTCCCATATTCCCGGGGTCTCCTCTCCCAACCACCTCTCCTCCCATATTCTCGGGGTCTCTTCTCCCAACTACCTCTCCTCCCATTATCCCATGGTCTCCTCTACCAACCACCTCTCCTCCCATACTCCCGGGGTCTCCTCTCTCCTAACCACCTCTCCTCCCATATTCCCGGGGTCTCCTCTCCCAACCATCTCTCCTCCCATATTTCTGGGATCTCTTCTCTCCCAACCACCCCTCCTCCCATATTCCCGGGATCTCCTCTCTTCCAACCACCTCTCCTCCCAAATTCCTGGTGTGCCCATTCTCCCAACCACCTCGCATATTCCCGGGGTCTCCTCTCCCAACCACCTCTCCTCCCATATTCCTGGGGTCTCCTCTCCTAACCACCTCTCCTCCATACTCCCGGGGTCGTCTCTCCCAACCCCATCTCCTCCCATATTCCTGTGGTCTCCTCTCCTCCCATATTCCTGGGGTCTCTTCTCCTCCCATATTCCTGTCTCCTCTCTCCCAACCACCTCTCCTCCCATATTCCTGGGGTCTTTTCTCCCAACCACCTCTCCTCCCATATTCCCGGGGTCTCCTCTCTCTCAACCACCTCTCCTCCCAAATTCCTGGTGTCTCCATTCTCCCAACCACCTCGCATATTCCCAGGGTCTCCTCTCCCAACCACCTCTCTTCCCATATTCCTGGGGTCTTCTCTCCCATATACTTAGAAGAGGAGAAACGGTGGTCCACAGGGGGTGGGCAGCCTTTCACAAAAGGGATTCCTTTTTGGAGGCACACTTTTAAATTGTTAGGAATGGTGTATGAGTAAATATATAAAACTTAACTTTTAATTCCAATTATTCTAAAATGGGTCTTAATGAATCCCACCCCCCAACTACACAGAGCTGTATCATAACATCATTGACCAAGCATTCGCCAATGGAACCATCCTTAAAGCAGAACATTCTTTTTTACGAACTGAAAGTCCTAAAATTCCGACATTTTATTTACTGCCCAAAGTGCACAAAATCTGTACCTCCGGGCAGACCTATTGTGTAGGGGTGTGAAAGTTTAACTGAAAGTGCCAGCGTCTTTATCGACGTCCATCTCAGACCACATGTAGTATATCTTCCGTCATACGTCAAAGATATGACTGACGTACTCAGGAGACTACACAATGTCAAACTGGAAAAACACCAACTGTTAGTCAGTATGGACGTGGAGTCCTTATACACCTTGTGGCCGGAGAGCCCGGCACACGGGGTTAATGGCGGCTACAGCACTGAAGGGGTTAACTCTCCGTGCTTTGCCGTTATTCAGAACAAGGGCACTTGACATGTTTTAAACTGTATGAGTAGCACTGAGCTGGGACAGGACCCTTCTGCAGTGCTGATGTAAGTTGTACTTCTGCCTGTATCTGAATGTTGTAACATCTGTATGCTGTGTACCTCTGCAAGGAGAAGGGATCTTTTCAGATCCATTGGCAATAAACCATCTTTTGCCCAAGAAGTCTGCTTCATCTGCGACCAACAGAATTAATTGCAATAATTCCGTTCTCCGGCTGTTCTGGGCATAGCATCCAGCGTCTCCGCTCTGCCAGCTACCAAAGCAGAGGCCTGGTCCGTGACCAGTGGGGGACTAGTCGACACCAGCAGTGTGTCGACGCAGGTAGTACTCAGGGCCAGCAGTTGGGCCTGAGGAGGTATCCGTGGTTCCAGACGCCACGTAGGAGGAGTCTGGTGGTGGCAGCGATAACCCCGCCCACTGCGTAGTGGGTGGAGTCAGTAACAGGCGGTTACTGACGGTAACAGGGAATCCCCTATTGGCCAGGTCCCGTGAGACCAGGAACCGCTATCTGTGGACCCGAAGGGCGTAGCCAGAGCTAAGGGCAGGCGTCCGGTCACAGAAATTGGTGGCAAGCTGGTGGGATAACCCAGGCGGCTCTTCAGTCACCCGATTGGAGAAGCCGCGTTACTCAGGGAAGAGTAACGGCAGCCAGGAGAACGCGCAAGATGGCGGACTTCAATGGAATGTCGAAGGATGACCTCGAGATCGTGTGTCGGGAGAAGGGTGTGAAGATCCCTTCCAAAGCAACTGTAAACGAAATGAGGGCGGGGCTCAAGCGCTTGGAGGAGTCGAGTCGGGAGGAGGTGCAGCACGCTGATGGTGACCGTGTCCAGGAGGACAGCCACACAGAGGACCTTCATCTGGACCCGGTGAGACTCACAAGCCCCGCCCCCTCTAGCAGCAGCCATGTTTCCCAACATTCCCTAGCAGGGCCAGGATCCCCGCGTCCCAGTGGGGGTGGAACGGATAGCCTAGACGATCAGCCAAAGCAGAGGCCTGGTCCGTGACCAGTGGGGGACTAGTCGACACCAGCAGTGTGTCGACGCAGGTAGTACTCAGGGCCAGCGGTTGGGCCTGAGGAGGTATCCGTGGTTCCAGGCGCCACGTAGGAGGAGTCTGGTGGTGGCAGCGATAACCCCGCCCACTGCGTAGTGGGTGGAGTCAGTAACAGGCGGTTACTGACGGTAACAGGGAATCCCCTATTGGCCAGGTCCCGTGAGACTAGGAACCGCTATCTGTGGACCCGAAGGGCATAGCCAGAGCTAAGGGCAGGCGTCCGGTCACACACCTCAATAAGACACTCTTGGTCTTCAAGCAACCAAATACTTTCTGGATATGGAAGGAATGGGAGATTTTCAGAAATTCATTCTCAAATTGTTGCATTTTATATTGCACCACAATTACTTTGTGTTCAATGACCGCTTCTACCTCCAGGTTAGGGGTACAGCTATCATCATATGGCTGAGATATATTGACGACGTCATGATCATCTGGGACAGCACAGAACAAGAACTCACACGGTTCATGGCACGTCTTAACGACAATTAATAGAATTTGAGATTTACTCATGAATGCAGCAAAGACACCATCTCCTTCCTAGATCTGCGGATATATCGCGATGATGACGACCAGATTGCGACAAAATTATTCCGCAAACCCACGGCCACGAACAGTGTTTTACACAACTCCAGCTCGCACTTTCTCACGACCATAAGAAATATCCCCAAAGGCGAATTCTTGAGGCTTAAACGAAATTGTTCGAGTCAAGACAAATACAATCAACAAAGCTCAGAACTGTCATGACGCCTGAAAGCACGAGGTTATAGCAACCGCCTCATTAAAAAATCCAAGTCAGCCATAATGGCACTTGACAGAAACAAATTAGTTTTTGAAACCAAAACTAAACCTGCTAACAGCGCTCCCAGATTTGTTGGTGATTTTTTTAGTAACTGGAGAGAAATGAGAGACTTTGGCATATTCTGAAGTCTGATCCTGACCTGTCTACAGATCTTGGTGAATCTGTCGCTATGAGTTGGAGGAGATCCCCCAACCTCAAGGATGCTCTAGTTAAGTCATTTCATTCCCAGATCCAAGAAGGATCCCATATGTAAGGTACATTTCCATGCGGTACCTGTAAAATCTGCAATCTTGTGACCACAACTACATCAGTCACTGATAAATATGGGAGAATGCACCACATTAACGAATACTTTAACTGCAAAACGACCAATGTGGTGTACTGCATTACCTGCTCTTGTGGGAAGAAATATATAGGCATCACCACAAGGGTGCTTAAAAATAGGATCCTGGAACACTTAGGAACCATAAGGAACGCATCCAGAGAATTGGCCACTATGTGGCCAGGCATTTTCACCGATATCAGAATGACAGACAACGTTTTCTGAGAAACAAAGTAGCTTTCTGAATTAACCTGGCGCTTGATCGCTGCCCTGGGTCACTATTAGATTGTATGTGTCACCCAACATACACAAACAGATACAATAGAAAAAATGGGGTACCAATAGTATCCTTGGGTGCTGATCTCAAATGGGATCTTGGTGAGAGAGTGCCCAAAATGAAGAAACAAAGAAAAAACCACAATAGTGTATTATCAGAGGGTTAATGCAATATATAAGGTAATTTCCCAGCAAAAGGTTATTGAGGGGACTCGTACCCTGAATGTGGGTCTACTGTTCAGGTAGACCAATCTGAGTATTGGGGGGGAGCGGTTCTGTACCGTCTGATCTCAATTCATCCAATTCCGATGTCATGTGGAGAGAGAAAAAAACTGATATGGTGTAATATCGTTTAAACCCCTGGACTTAAATGGATATCGACAGATGTGCAAAAACCGTACCGTATTTTGAGGTCTACTGTTTTAAGGCAGACCACTTAGGCTTTGGGGGGAGCGGTTCTCACACCAATCGATATTCCAGAAACTCCATATCCAATTTGCATATAAAATATGAGAAAAGCGGATATAGTGTAACACCGCTTTATTCACAACATATAAAAACAACAGTGGGGATCCAAAACAACTGACTCTCACCCAGTGTATTTGTCCACCCAAGCAGACAAAAAAGGCAGATGGTGTATAACAGGCGTCCCTGCAGCCCTCAAGGTGATGGTCCAGTGTGATGTCCCCTCCTGCTCCACGGCCAACGCGTTTCTAGACCACAATGGTCTCTTTTTCAAGGCATGTGGAGCATAGGTTCCGGGCACATATTTATACCCCTTTCCGGGGGAGCCTAATACCAGACATAGAATTACCTAACATCTAATATGCCCCCTCCCGATTCCAAATTCCGGATTTCACCTCCTTTCTTTACATCGCACATTCCCTTCACAGCTGATCGTCAGTGTCTTTGATTCCGGCAGTCAGACAAAGCGGATATGACGTTTTCCGTCTCCTATAGCGATGCTTTTGTTGTCTTTGCGGCCAGGCTTCTAGCGGAAGTGACGTGACTTCCGCCTGCTCGGAATGACGCGTGTTTGCGTTCCATTCCGTTTTTACTTCCTGGAAGCGCGGCATCTTGCGTTCCACTGCGCTGTGATACTTTCTGTCATTCCTTATTACAGAGTTTTCTCTTTAATACAAAGTATTATCATGTCTTCCGTGATTCTCCGGTATAAAACAAAGGGAATATATATTAGATCTTATAATTCCAACATTGTTAGAACATGAGGTGACTTTGTGCATTCTGTGCAAATCGCATATTTAAAGTGACAGTGTGCTCATATTTAAGGTGAAACAGGAGTTTATAAAGTGCACTATTAAGATAAAAACATTTTTTTAAAAAGGTTAAAAAATAAGGTTAAAAATCCAGTTCATAAAATTCAAATCCCATCACATAAACCATTTTAATTCAAAGTCTTTATTAAGACCATTGGGGATGAGAGTTTGAAAATTAAAAATTAAAGTCATTTCATTTTTTGCTAAAATCATGGCTATATCTCCTCCCCTAATATTGCCCTCAATTTTTCTCAAAATATAAAAATTCTTTATGCAATTTGGATTGGACTGGTGCTGTGTTTTAAAGTGCATTGGTAGTGCATGTGTTTCAAGTCCTTTCCGGATGTTGCGGAGATGTTCGCTCATCCTTACTTTGAAGGGTCTACTTGTCCTTCCTATATAGAACTTTCCACACGTGCATTCCACAGCATATATTACGTTTATAGAGTGGCATGTGACGAATTCTTTGATCAGATGTTTTTTACCATTTATCTGGATCTCAGTGATTTTTTGACCAAAGTTGTTTTTCACAGTTTTACAACCGGTGCAGGACCCGCATCGATAAAAACCAGTGGATGTAATTATAGCTTTCTTAGGAGATGTTGGGCATAAGCTCTTTACCAATTTAGATTTGAGATTGGGCGCTCTCCTAAAGATACACACTGGTTTTAAAGGGATCTCAGCACCTATTACCGGATCTTTCCTCAATAGACCCCAGTGTTTTTGTATAATTTTCTTAATTTCCTGGTGTTGAGAGGAATAGCCGGTAACAAATGACCATTTAAATTTGTCATCTTTCTCCACTGTTTTATCCCTTGGTTCAAGCAGGGTAGCCCTTTCTATTTCTTGTGCCTGTGTTAAAGAGCTCTCTACTTTCCCGGGATCATACCCACTATTTATGAAACGCTCTTTCATTCCTTGAGCCTGTTCCTGGAAGACGGTAAGATCAGTGCAATTCCGTTTCAATCTCTTGAATTGACCAATAGGGATTGATTCAAGCCATCTGTCTTGATGACAGCTATTGCGGTTTATATAGGCCTGAGAATCAGTCGGTTTTGTATAATTTTTTGTTTTAAGCACTTTGTTTTCTACATATATAATTATATCTAGAAAACTTACAGAATCCTGACTGACATTGTATGTTAATTTAATCCCCTTGTCGTTGTCATTTAGGTAACTGCAGAATTTATTTAGATCTTCTTTGTCTCCCCTTCAGACGAAGAGGATGTCGTCTATATACCGACGCCATGACACCAGGTTTGCCCCATATGGGTGGTGGGACCAGATGGTATCGGTCTCCCACTCACCCATAAAGATGTTAGCATAACTTGGGGCAAACCTGGTGCCCATGGCTGTGCCTCTTCTCTGGATATAGAATTCGTCTTTGAATATAAAGTAATTATTTTGTAATATAAACTCTATACCTTCTACCAAAAAGTTTTTTAATTTTTGGTGCATGTCACTGTTTGATAGAGCCCTTTTTACAGCCTCCACACCTTGATTATGGTTTATTATGGTGTATAATGATGTCACATCTGCCGTCACAAGAAACAGATTTTCTTCCCATTCGATGGTTTCGATGTATTTGAGGACTTCTGTTGTGTCCTTTAAATGGGATTTATTTTTTGTTACCAAAGGCTGTAAATGAACATCTATGAACATGGAAAGGTTTGAAGTGATAGAGTCCACCCCGGAGATAATGGGTCTTCCGGGGGGATGTACCGGATTTTTATGGATTTTTGGGAGTATGTAAATGGTGGGTATTATTGGACTCTCAATATTTAGAAATTTATATTGGTCGTCTGTCAACGTGCCACATTTACTGTATTTTTCTGTAAGATTTTTCAGAAGTAAAATTATCTTCTGGGTAGGGTTCCCTCTCATTTTTTTGTATGTTTCCTGGTCCGAAAGCTGTTTGTGGATTTCCTCCTCATAGTCCTTCTTGTTTAGAAGGACTATCCCACCCCCTTTATCAGAAGGCTTTATGACCAGGTTTTTATCCTCTTTTAAAGATTTTAAACCCTTCCTTTCTTTAAAGGTTAAATTTTGTCCTATCTTTTTGGGATCTAGCTTCCTGACATCATCCATCACCAATGTATTGAATGAGTCTAGAAAACATCCCTTTAGATGGGATGGGTAAAAGGTTGACTTTGGTTTAAACACCGGAACATCAGGATTATAGGTCTCATCATTCTCACGGTCATGAAAAAATTTTTTTAGAGAAAGTTTTCTCAAAAATTTTTGAACATCTATAAACACTTCAAACTGATTGATGGGTACGGATGGGCAGAATTTAAGGCCCTTTTCTAATAGGGACCTTTCTTCCTGAAGAAGCAAGTGATCACTTAAGTTGAAGATTTTAATCGTCCCTATATTCTCAGGGATGGGACCAGAGTTTTCATTTAAAGTGATAGAGTTTTTTATTTTCCTCCTCTTTTTGCTTTTCTGGGTATTTTTCTTTTTAGTTCCGCCCCTTTTCCCTCTAGTGGTTATTTTTTGTGGTCGACCTGGTGTCGTCTCCCTAAAAAATGCTGGTGATCTTCCCTCCTTGGTGAATAGTTATTTTCCAAATTGGAGAAACGATTATAAGTGGGAATATCATAGTTGATTTCTTGACTATTTTCATAGTTATAATTCTTTGGGGGATCAGGTCTGTACCTCCAATTTTTGTATACTCCCTCTTCCCTTCTTCTTGAATTTTGATATCTGGGGACATAGCTTTCATTTGTATCCCTCTCCCGGTTATAACTAAATTTATTGTCTGATTCTCTCTCTCTGAAGTCTTTATCAGGTTTTCTCCATCTTGGTTTAGGAGCGGGAATTTTTGGTCTGGTTATTGTTTTTGGTAATCTTGGAGTTTTAGGGGTTTTTGGTGTTTTGGGGACTACCTCTATTATATCTTCTGGATCTTTTAGTAGTCCTAAATCCCTTTGTAATTTTTTTAATTTTCTATTAATCAGTGTGTTTTCGATTTTTTCTATTTTATGACAAATTTTCTCCTCCTTTTCTTTATAGTCTTTGTGGTCTTTAAAGGGGGCTGACGACTTCTTTAATTCCTTTATTTCTTCCTCTATCTTGTTTAGATCGCCCTTCCTTTCCTGAATGATTAGGGCCATGAGGTTAAAGGAACATTCAAATAGGGTGTCATCCCATCTTTTTTGGAAATTTTCACTCGGCGAGTTAATACTCGCTGTTTTTTCTACTTGCAAACCTTTCGGTATCACTTTAAGTGACACATATTTTTCCAGGGTTGCAATTTCCCAACTAAGGTTGGTTTCCTTTACTAAGACCTTTTCCAATTTATTTAATAGACCTTCTAGACTTTCGTCTGCTAAGATCACTTCTTTAGTTGGATCATTAAAGGCATTTTTCAGCCGACTGATCCTCTCTTCTCTTATTTTAAACATATTTTAGCAGCACAGGTATATCCAAAAAAATGGTGAACATGCAAGACAGAGAAACAAAGTAGCTTTCTGAATTAACCTGGCGCTTGATCGCTGCCCTGGGTCACTATTAGATTGTATGTGTCACCCAACATACACAAACAGATACAATAGAAAAAATGGGGTACCAATAGTATCCTTGGGCGCTGATCTCAAATGGGATCTTGGTGAGAGAGTGCCCAAAATGAAGAAACAAAGAAAAAAACCACAATAGTGTATTATCAGAGGGTTAATGCAATATATAAGGTAATTTCCCAGCAAAAGGTTATTGAGGGGACTCGTACCCTGAATGTGGGTCTACTGTTCAGGTAGACCAATCTGAGTATTGGGGGGGAGCGGTTCTGTACCGTCTGATCTCAATTCATCCAATTCCGATGTCATGTGGAGAGAGAAAAAAACTGATATGGTGTAATATCGTTTAAACCCCTGGACTTAAATGGATATCGACAGATGTGCAAAAAACGTACCGTATTTTGAGGTCTACTGTTTTAAGGCAGACCACTTAGGCTTTGGGGGGAGCGGTTCTCACACCAATCGATATTCCAGAAACTCCATATCCAATTTGCATATAAAATATGAGAAAAGCGGATATAGTGTAACACCGCTTTATTCACAACATATAAAAACAACAGTGGGGATCCAAAACAACTGACTCTCACCCATTTCATTCCCAGATCCAAGAAGGATCCCATATGTAAGGTACATTTCCATGCGGTACCTGTAAAATCTGCAATCTTGTGACCACAACTACATCAGTCACTGATAAATATGGGAGAATGCACCACATTAACAAATACTTTAACTGCAAAACGACCAATGTGGTGTACTGCATTACCTGCTCTTGTGGGAAGAAATATATAGGCATCACCACAAGGGTGCTTAAAAATAGGATCCTGGAACACTTAGGAACACTTAGGAACCATAAGGAACGCATCCAGAGATTTGGCCAACATGTGGCCAGGCATTTTCACCGATATCAGAATGACAGACAACGTTTTCTGTTTGGAGAAAATACATTTGGGGATACGAGGTGGAGACACCATGAAGGAACTCCTTAAAAAAAGAAAGCCAGTGGACTTTCTATCTTGGTACCCTTGCCCCCAATGGGCTCAATGAGCACATTAATTACAGAATCTTTGTTTAATTATTTTCTGACTTTTGTGAACAACGTATAATTCATATTCCAAATGATTCTACCGACCCACACTTAATTTTGCTCATTATCCTTTCCCATTTCCATATGTATAATATATATTTATATATTTTTATTTCTCACCCAAAACATCAATCCCTTGTTCTGGCTCAGTAGCGCACTTCCTGGTTTTTCACATATTTATTTATTATATGCACGGTTTTTCATTTAGCACTGTTATGTTTTACATGCCAGCACAGTCACCACATATTTTCTTTTACCTTATTTTAGGTAATTGCTTCATTACATCAACCGTTTCATATAAACGATTCATAAGCACCTGTAATCTGATCTTCACGCCTTTCAATCCTTGTCACGTCATCACATCATAACCCCACTCACATATGCACTTACTTCACCATATACACCAAATCGGCCTATCCTTTACCACTATGTCAATCCCCACCCCCTTTTTTGCTATTTTTTAGCACTCACTTTTTGGATTTACCATATATACTCGAGTATAAGCCTACTTTTTCAGAAAAAAAATTATGCTGAACAAGCCCCCCTCGGCTTATACTCGAGTGAGGGTCCCACTTGATTCAATAAGTTTTCCCAGTGTTTTGTTGTAAAATTAGGTGCCTCGGCTTATATTCGGGTCGACTTATACTCGAGTATATACGGTACATAATCCTTTATTCAACATCTCAATTCTTAATTCTTGTTTATGTTTTTTATTTCGGCACATTATTCATATGCACACTTTGTATCTTTTTTTTTTTTTTTTTTTTTTTTTACTTCAAATCTTTATTTTCTTTTTCCATATACAAACAAAAACAATTGACATGGACATAACATACATAAATCAAAATTTCATTAAAAGAAAAAAGGTCATTCAGAAGTTCATAGTGCTGCTATTAAGTCTCTGCGTCCGCTAGATGCCCAGTTACTGGTATATCATCATTTATAGCGTTCCAAGTTTAGGGGGGGGAGTTGACCTTTTATATATAGTGTTCATGGCGTTTTAACAGTATTATTTATCTTTGCCACATGGTTCACAGCCATAGTAATAAACCTGAAGATATTCAGTGATGGGATAACATTTACGGACATTTTTTATACTTTGTGTAAATGTGAAAAATGAGAAAGTTCTTTACCGTGTTTTGTGTATAAGTGGTTTACAATTGAACTACTATTTGCCAACCAATTCGTGAGACCAAAGCATCTCAACGCAAAGTGCCAGTTAGTGCTATTACCAATACATAGAATTGATCCAATAGTGCCAAACTTGGTTAAATTTAATTAGCATGTGGCGGCTAGCATATATATACTTTTCTTACTTAATAGTAGTATAATTAACTAGAGCTTTCCAACTATTATAGTCCGGGGATTCCTTGGACATCCAGGTTCTCCCCACAATTAATTTCACCAATGATAATAGTTATATAGACTATACCTAATAAACAGCACTTGGGGGTTAAGAGCTCATTAGAGATCCCTGTATCTACTATAGTGAGTTTAACTTTTCCCCAGAATTCTTTTACTAAGTGACAATCCCAGATTAGGTTAATGAAAGTACCCGGGAGTTGATCACATTTATTGCAGTTTGCCGAAGTCCTACAAGAGAATTTCCATAGTGTTGTAGCTGATAAATATGATCTGTGTAAGATATACAATTGTGTCAGTCGTACACGTAGCGAATTCGTTGCTATAGTTACCGCTCTTTTAGCCCTGTTCCATTCTTCTTCGCCGTTCAGCACCCCCACATCAATTTCCCATTTCTCTTTTAGCCCCGTTAGTCCATCATTATGTAGTTTTTTACCTATTGTTTTATATATTCTTGATATTGATTTTCGTTTATTACTAGACTTCAATATCAATTTTATCGGGGATTACCCGAATAGGGGGATTTTGGGTACTTATGTAGTATCTGGGCTGCCGATTTTTTGATTGTATGCCTTAAGTTAAGGCATACAATCAGATGCGATGCGATGCGATATCGCATCGCATCGCATCCGATATCGGATGCGATATCGGATGCGATGACCCGATTTTTCCATAGGAATCAATGTTAAAATGATTCCTATGGAAAAATGGGTCCTTTTCATACCCCTACTATCCAAGTGGGCATGGAGTTGGATATAAACCTGTGGCGAGCGTAGCGAGCCACCGAGCCCGAAGCGTGGCGAGCGGACGGTATTCGTCCCCTCGCGGGGCTCGCTTCGCTCGCCACGCTTCGGGCTCGGTGGCTCGCTACGCTCGCCACAGGTTTATATCCAACTCCATGCCCACTTGGATAGTAGGGGTATGAAAAGGACCCATTTTTCCCATTGAATTCCATGTTAAAATGGACTCAGTCCATTTTAACATTGATTCCTATGGAAAAATCGGGTCATCGCATCGCATCGCATCGTCGCATGCGATGCGATGCGATCTCCCGATCCGACCCGATTTAGAAATCGGCAGCCCAGATACTACATAAGTACCGGATTTTGTTTGCAATTTTGGCCTGTATCGCACTTCTCAACTGAAGATAGGGAAAGAAATAGGTCTGAGGCAGGTTGAATTCCTTTTTCAGTTGTAAAAATGATTTAAGCCCTTCTAAGTTGAAGATTTGGCTGCATGGGGATACCATGTCTCTTTAATCTGCAGCATTTCCGACTCCTTATTAGTAATGTATTCTGCCAATGAATGATCATGATCTATAAAATCAATCTTCAGTAGTTGATTAGTTTCCTGCCATATTTTAATTGCTTGAACTGTTAAGGGGGGGGTCAGTGTGAACCTTCTTGGCCTGTATAATGCTTTGCATCGGGCTGACCCCGGGAGTAGAGAAAGATATTAAAGTGTTCACTGATTCCCAACTATGCTCTTCCTGGATAAACCAAGACCTTAGGTGGGATAACTGGGCGGCTATATAGTATCTCCTCATGTCAGGTAGGCCTAGTCCCCCGTCTTCCCTCTCCCTCATCAGATTGTTCAGTTTTATTTTTGGACGTGTGTCATTCCAGACAAACGAGGCCAAAATGCTATTTCATTTTCTAAATAATGATTTGGAAAGATAGGTCGGTGCTTGGTGTAGTACATATAAAATTTTAGGAAGGATCACCATCTTCACTAAATTTATTCTCCCGGCTACTATCAGAGGAAGTTTTTTCCAGGATTTAATTTTTTTCCTCAACCATTCAAACAGGGGTTCAATGTTGAGTTTCACAAAGTCTCTAGGGTCCCAAGATATTGTGATGCCTAGATACTTGAAGGTCGTGACCCATTGCAGTGGAAGGGGAGGATAAGGTAGGTAGTTTGAGGGGGATCCTGCCGGGAAAATAACGGACTTAGTCCGGTTAATTCGAAACCCGGAAAAGTCACCAAATTTCTCGATTAATTCCAAAGTCTCCGAGAGGGACTTGGTGTAATCTGACAGGTATATTGAAAGATCATCCGCGTATAGTGAGATTCCCTCTCTTCGTTTCCCTGATAAAACATTAGTGATCTCAGTATATTGCCTTAATTGGCAAGCTAGTGGTTCAATCGCCAGGGCGAACAGGACAGGGGAGAGCGGACATCCCTGTCTCGTTCCCCTGGCGAGGGCGAATGTCAGAGAGGTCCACCCATTGATGGTAACACGGGCACTCGGTGTGGTGTATCAGAGTTGGATCCATTTGATGAAATTATGACCCAGCCCTGCTGATCGTAATACCGCCCATAAATACGGCCATTCTAATGTGTCAAAGGCTTTAATCGCGTCTATTGACACCACTACCGGTCTTTTATCATCTTTCCTAACTGTCTGCAAATATAAACGTCGTATATTTATAGAGGTTTCCTTCCCGGGCATAAAACCCTATTGGTCGGAATGTACCAACGTTTGAATATACCGATTTAACCTATTGGCCAATATTTTAGCTTCGGAGGGGATCAAAGAAATTGGTCTATACGAGTCTAATTTTTTAGCGCTTTTCCCAGGTTTTAATATTACCACAATCTTGGCCTCTGTCATTGTTGCTGGTGCGACACCATCCTCAAATGAGTTTTCAAGGGTTTCTAGAAAAAGGGGAGCCAGGGACTTCATGTATTTCTTTATAGATCTCTACTGGGATCCCGTCTATTCCCGGGGCCTTACCATTAGGTGATTCTTTAATTGCTTTTATTACTTAAGTTATATTTAGAGGGGCCTCCAATTCTTTACTTGCCTCTGTATTTAATCGTGGAGGGTGGATAGAATTTAAATATACCTCAATCTCTTTAGATTTTTTTGGTAGTTGGCTGGTATAGATCTTGGAAAAGTAAGACCTGAAGGCTTCTCCTATCTGGGGGGGTCGTACATACCAATTCCCTGTCCTCTTTTATAATCGTATTTATCGTTTTGGATGGTTGCTCTGCTTGTACCAAAAAGGCAAGATGTTTACCTGATCTATCCGAATTCCTATATTTAACCTGTGATTTATATTGCATACTTTTAAGATGATCAGATTTTATTGCTTCTAACCATGTATTTTGTGCCGTTTGCCAGGCCTGATAGGAAAGCTCAGTGTTATTATCCAAGAATTATTTTTCTTTAACTAAGCACGTGTCTGCCATTTCTTGTATTGGGATGCGGTCATTTGGTCTACTGCATTATGGTAGAAAGTCATTAGGTCGAATCCATTAGGTCGACATGCTAAAAGGTCGACATGACTCTAGGTCGACATGGGAAAATGTCGACATGATTCTAGTTCGAAAGGTCATTAGTTCGACAGGTCATTAGTTCGACAAGGTCATTAGTTCGACATTGTCTATGTCGACATTCACAAGGTCGACATGGAGTTTTTCACTGTTTTTTTGAGCCAACATGTGCCGACAGGCGGTATTTCATGCCCTACCATCCACTAGGGCGTGGTGGGAGAATAAAATAGTGTGCCGAGCGTAGCGAGGCACCGTGCCCGACGCATTGCGAGCGCAGCGAGCGATGCGAGGGGATGCAGTGCACTTTAAACTGTGTCCATGTCGACTGTGTTGACATTCAGGTAAAAAAACAGTGAAAAACCCCATGTCGACCTTGTGAATGTCGACATAGACAATGTCGAACTAATGACCTTGTCGAACTAATGACCTGTCGAACTAATGACCTTTCGACCTAGAATCATGTCGACCTTTTCCCATGTCGACCTAGAATCATGTCGACCTTTTAGCATGTCGACCTAATGGATTCGACCTAATGACTTTCTACCATAATGCAATAGACCAAATGATCCCAACCCCTTGTATTGTAGCTCGATCTTCTCTTTTTATTTCAGCAATACTTTTCCTGAGAGTGCCTTAAAAGCATCCCATAATATGGGCGCTGTCGCCGACTCCCAGTATTCTAGCCACTGTTCCTCCAGATCTGTCTTTGCATCGATCCTACTTTGTATTAAAGCTCCAGAAACTGCATCCTCGATCATAGTCCAGAGATATTTCCATATATACTGGCTAATGGTCCGAAATGCCTCTCGGTTTGTACTCAATTTTATGGACTTGAGGAATGAGGTTTCTGGAGATTAGAATAAGATCGATCCTGGAAAAGGCTAGATGCGAATCAGAGAAGCAGGAACATTGCCGAGAGGTTGGGTTCCGTACCCTCCAGGGATCTACCCAGCACATATCATGTATGTAATTTGCAAAGTCTTTATTACCTCTAGTGTTACCCACCCCTCCGCCACTCCACCTATCTAGTTGGGGATCTAAGGTATTGTTAAAGTCTCCCATACATATAACCAATGTATTGGGGGACAGAGCAATACATTCTACCACTTTTGTTAATATTTTAAATGAGAAGGGAGGTGGAATGTATATAGACAGTATTATAAACTGAACTGAATGGATTACACAGTCCACCCGGGTCTATCCATGTTCTATTACAAGTAAATGACAATACCCCCCTAGCAGAGGAGGAGAGGGAGGCGTGGCAGGTATATCCGACCCATGGCCTTCTAAGCGCCATTTGTTTCCCACCCATCAGATGTGTTTCTGGAAGGGAAATGATGTCTGGCCCGTATTTTCTTAATGGATTCATTACTAGGGACCGTTTTATTTTCTCATTCAACCCCCTAACGTTCCACGTTAGTACCTTTACCGTCATCTTATAATTAAGAAGCCCCGCCAGGCTTCCCCCTTACCCTTGTCTGCTAAATACATTTTCAAAGACTTATAGCAGGTGAGCGGACGCAGCAGCTGATCACATTTTACTAACATTGATCCCTTAAAAAAAAGAAGAAATCCCCCCTCCCTGTATACCTCCCCGACCTAGGCATACCTATTCCCATCTTCCTCCCCCCCCAACACAAAAAAATAAATAAATAGTAAACTTAACCCAATGACCAGGGGGCTAAAAATATATAAGCCACCAAATTTGCGGGTGAGCTCCCTAATGAAATAGCTCTATTTTATTAGTAGGCCTAGCCCTCTGCCAGTTGCCTTGTCCCTGGGGCATAGTTGTCCAGACACTTTGCAGCTTCCTGCGGTGTTTGGATAAAAACAGTCTCATAGACCCTTATTCTGGTTGGTGCGGATATGTCCGCGTGCGTTCGTTCCGCCGAGGCATATCTGCGCATGTGTGAAAGGGACATGCGTCCAAATTCCGCATGAATTGTTTACACTACGAACAGGGGGAGGAGAGGGGCGTGAAGGGCTGTTTGGCCTCATTAACATATGCATACGCTCCGCGTTTCATGGGCGTTCCCATGCAAACGCTGGGCGTACGTATGGTAATGCGGCCATGACGCATGTGTAGGGGGCAGACCTATGACATCGCCGGATGTCAGCTGCCCGCCCAGATCCCTGCTTTCATACGGAAAAATGCCCGTGTGGTCTGAGGTTGCGGGAGCTGCCTGACCGCTCGGTCCTGCATTCGATGGTCTGCGACCATCGAATGATGGGGGAGGTTCCCAGAGATGGAGGAGGTGTATACATGAGAAATACACTCATGCTCCGTGCGGTCAGCGGCTTACTGCATTCGGACGGAGTGAGCAATCCGTATGGAAGGCGGGGTTTAGGACGCACGGTCCTGGCCGCATATTCGGCTCCGGCCGCACAGACCAGAATAAGGCCCATTATTATGAATCACCCTGAGTTTGGTCGGAAATATCATTGAGTATTTAAGGTTTTTCTCTTGAAGTCGTTTTTTGACTTCAGTAAACTTGGCTCTCTCCTTTTGGACTTCAAGGGCAAAATCAGGGAACACAGAGATTCTGACGCCATTATAGTCCAGTGGCCCCTTTACTCGTACACACTTTGCATCTTTGATCAATTCTCATACACGGGCACAATTCTCCAATACCATCTAAAAGTATACAAGCATGGTTATCTTTATCTCTTATATATTTAGCCAGATCTGTCACTCAACCCCTGTGTAGAACAGTTTCACTTTCATGTGTATGACGTTCCACCCCCTTGACATCACCTCCCCCCGCCCAGCCAGGGCTACAGTACACGCCCACCATCCACCATTACTCCACAGCCACCATTACTCCTGCACATCCCTACCCTCTGCCAGGACCCCCACGACCCCCCCTCCCGCGATTTGCGGAACCCCCGTGACCCCCCCTCCCGCCATTCGCGGGACCCCGCTTTCCACCCTCCCGTGATTCGCGGTACCCCCGCGAACCCCCCCCTCCCGTGATTCGCGGTACCCCCGCGAACCCCCCCCTCCCGCGATTTGCGGGACCCCTGCGACCACCCCGGTATCCGGACTATTGTTAGACAGCAATTACATCGACACCATTAGTTCGACAGCTCAATAGGTCGACATGGTTTTAGGTCGACATGGTTTTAGGTCGACAGCTCATTAGGTCGACAGCTCATTAGGTCGACATGTTTTTAGGTCGACACTGCCATTAGGTCGACAGTGTCTATGTCGACAGTCAAAAGGTCGACATGGGTTTTTTCACTGTTTATTGAGCCGACATGTGCCGACAGGCGGTATTTCATGCCCTACTTACTATCCACTAGGGCGTGGTGGGAGAATAAAATAGTGTGCCGAACGCAGCGAGGCACCGTGCCCGAAGCATAGCGAGCGGCTGCGGTACACTTCAAACTGTGTCCATGTCGACTGTGTCGACATTTCGGCCAAAAAAACAGTGAAAAAACCCATGTCGACCTTTTGACTGTCGACATAGACTCTGTCGACCTAATGGCAGTGTCGACCTAAAAACATGTCGACCTAATGAGCTGTCGACCTAATGAGCTGTCAACCTAATGACATGTCGACCTAATGGTATGTCGACCTAAAACCATGTCGACCTAAAACCATGTCGACCTATTGAGCTGTCGAACTAATGGTGTCGATGTAATGGCTGTCGATGTAAGTGCTGTCTAATATCCGTCCCAGACCCGACCTCCGCGACCACCCCCTACCGCGAAACGCGGGACCACCGCGACCCTCCCGCAAATCGCGGGACCCCAGCGACCCCTCCCGCGATTCGCAGGACCCCTGCATCCTCCCGCGATTCGCGGGACCCCTGCGACCCCCCCTCCCGGCATTAAAAGGGCCCCCCGCGATCCCCCCTCCCGCGATTCACGGCACCCCCCCCCCTACTGTGATTTGCGACCCCCCTCCCGCAATTCGCGCCGCCCCCTCCCGCGATTCACGGAACCCCCCGTAGCGCCCCCCTCCCGCGATTTGCGGGCCCCCTCGGCACTTCTCGCGATTTGCGACCGCCCCCTAATTCACACATTCGGGGACCCCACCACCCGCGATTCATGCCCCCCTCACGCAATTCACGGCACCCCCCACACCCCCCTTCCTGCGATTCGCAACCCCCCACGACCCCCCCTCCCGCGATTCACGAAACCCCCCGTAGCGCCCCCCCTCCCGCGATTTGCGTGCCCCCTCGGCACCTCTCGCGATTTGCGACCGCCCCGTAATTCACACATTCGGGGACCCCCCCTCCCGCGATTCATGCCCCCCTCACGCAATTCACGGCACCCCCCATACCCCCCTTCCTGCGATTCGGAACCCCCCCACGACCCCCCCTCCCGCGATTCATGCCCCCTCCCGCGATTCACGGACCCCCGCACCACCCCCCTGCGCCCACCCTCCCTTGATTCACGCCCCCCTCATGCAATTCACGGCAACCCCCCACACCCCCCCTCCTGCGATTCTCAGCACCCCCACGACCCCCCCCCCCCCTCCTGCGATTCATGACCCCTCCCGTGATTCACGGACCCCCGCACCACCCCCCCTTGACTCACGGCACCCCACGCGCCCCTCCCGCAATTCACGGACCTCCGCAACCCCCCCTCCCGCAATTCACTAACCCCGACAACCCCCCTCCCGCAATTTGCGGACCCCCCTTCCCACGATTCAAGCCCCCCCGCGCCCCCGATTTGCAGACCCCCGCCCCCTCCCGCTAACCGCGGATCCCCACACACCACCCCCCCTCCCGCAATTTGCAGACCCCCCAGACCCCCTTCCGGCAATTCCACCCCCCAGCGGACCACCGCGGCCCCCGCTCCCGCATTTCACGTACCCCCGTGACAATGGGGGATCCTGTACCACCACAAGCAGGTACCGCCCCTAGGTGGGAAATCCGGCCCTGGCTGCCGCACTGCAGGTTTCCCCACTGCCCTCTGCACCAGCGCCACAACTTTTATCAATGTCTTGCCCACATACCACTATTATACAGCCTCCTGCTCTCATGCACGCTCACTCCCTCCCAGTGGGAGGAGACGCTCACCCACTGCCCGGAGCTGCATACTGTCCCCCACCCTCCTCCAGTTCTAGGGATGCCCATCGACCATCAATGATTTTCAAATAATCGATGGTTTATGGCCGATGTTGAATACTTTTGCCATCAATGTGGGAGGACACTGCCCTGCCTCCTGTTCTCCTGCCCCGTAACTTCCGCCAGTGGAGACCCGCTCACCCTGTGTTGCCCACATTCCCCTATCATGCTTTACCGCCCAGCCTCCTGTTCTCATGCACCCTAACTCCCACCCAGTCGGAGGAGACACTGACTCCTGTATTTCTGTGCTGCCACGCTGGACCCTCACCCACTGGCAGAAGCTGCACAGTGTCCACCACCCTCTTTAGTCCCCCGTATGCCCACACACCCCTATCACTACCCAGCTTCCTGCTCTCCTGAACCGTAACTTCCACCACTGGGTAATCGCTGACGCTGTGTTGCCCACATACCCCTATCATGCCTCATATCCCAGCCTCCTGCTCTCATGCACCCTAACTCCCACCCAGTAGGAGGAGACACTGACTCAGGGCCACCGTCCGGTACTCCTGTGCTGCCACGCTGGACCCTCACCCACTGCCAGAAGCTGCAATACAGGGCATCTTTCATACAATTCTAACCATATTTCTCACAATACAAATGTTCACAAATTAAGGGACGTAGCCCCTTACGCCGGTGTTAAGAGCGCCCGTAGGGCGCGATGAATCACCTAGTTTCATATATATATTTGGTACATTTTATTATTTATTTATTATTATCATTATACTAATATTCTTCAATCCCTTCATAATTTCTTCTTTAATTATTTGTAATCCCAACATCTCATTCATCTCCAAACACAGAATCCTGAACATACATCGGCTAATTCTCTTTCCAATTTACAGCATACACATTGGCGTGTGTGCACTCAATCTACACATATTATCATTGTCACTATGTTATACATTCCCTATGGCCGTTTATCTGTCTCAATTTATAAAAACTCCCCCCCCCCCTCCCTTTTTTAGCTCATAACCTTCTTCAGAAACGGTCTTACTATGATCAGATTTTTTTTGCCTTTTTCTAATGCTTCCATAATATGCCCCTCATTGATACATGCATTGGTCTATTTAACCAGGCAGAAACTGTCTCAGCTGTATTAGATACCCAATCAGCTGTATGTATGTATATATATATATATATGTATATATATGTGTATATATATATATATATATATGTATGTATGTATGTATGTATGTATATAATATATATATATATATATATATATATATATATATACGCTCCACTATGCACACACCAAGTTAGGCTTCCAGGTGATCAAGCCCACGTGGTGAAACGCGTTCTGATGCTGCACAGGCTATACCAGCTGCCTGTTCTCATGGGGAACTATTAGCCTTGACATCATTCCAGTTACCCGCAGGTGTCCTTCCCGTCCCCCTCTTCTCTGTGTGTGAGGGACACGCTGGCGGCTCATCTCTGACCTGCTCTACCCGGGTATAAGGTCAGACCTAACACCGCTTACAGCGCTTGTCCCCACACATCTCTCCTATTTGTTCTCGCAGTCTGCCGGCCAATTACCTTCACCTCCCAATCCGCTCAGTGAAGATGGGACTCCGGTGATTGATCCCGGCTACCAGCACGGCTCCTTCCCTCACTCTCTCCTCAGGGACTATACATACATATTTATATTCTGCTCATTTCTTTTCTTAATGCTATATGTTGCTAAGTGTCAGATCTATAGGTGTCCTTGCGTACAATTTCTTCCTCTGGCGCTTATTACATATCAGACACTATTGTGTTAAACTGATATACTGATAGGTGTCACAGACAATTAACAATATATTCATTATATGCGCATTTTTCCTTTGCATCTTGTAGCTTATTACACCTGATACTATTGTTGAAGTACCAGACTGATAGGGGTTATAGATAATTAATATTATATTTACTGTGTGCACACATTCTCAGCATTCTGTCACCAAACACCAAGAAACCAATAGGGAATAACCAAGCGCAGGGCACTAGTAATGGTCCCAGCTTCCGTTTGAGGGATACTCAGCCCTCAAAAAAGACAAAAAACATAGACACAAAGGTAAACGGCGCTAATGGACCACACTAATTAGTATTCAAAAAAGTATAAATTTATTAAAATACACAATGAATATATTTCTAATACAATTTTACAATACCACCGGCCAGTAGAGCGATCAAATGTGCACAACAATTAATTTCTGGCCATAAAAAATATTTAAAAAGAAAAACTTTTTTCACTAGGCTGCTCTAGGTGTGACTGAAAATCCATGGTTCTGTAAGAATAAATCTTATAAGTGCCCAATTAGGCTGTTGCTTCATCAGCCGCTGACCAGGAGAAGGCGGGGAAACGCGTCATCATACGTCACTGCACGCTTCCGCAAACAAGCAAGACCACGTGAGCCGGGGAGACTTTTGCCGGAGCAGGGAGTCCTAGAAAGGGCTGCACTATCGGGAAGACCAGCAGCCGGGGACCCGCTCCAGGCCAGCGAACTCTCACCCAAAAGTGGATTATAAATTGCTGTACTCGCTTGGAAGCCTAAGTATTATTTTACTCAATCTACATATGCTGCTATGCCTGAGTGAATGAGCACTTGCAGTTTTTACAAATATGAAGTATCTATGAAGGCGGTTCCATAACCAAGCCTGTTTGTGTGACTGATTAACACGCTTGCTATCGTTATTAACATCAGTGTGTCTTAGTGAGTTTCTGGGACTGATTAACCCTAAAGTGGATGAAAAGTTACCAAGCCTCAGATTCACATTACGCAACAGCCTAATTGGGCACTTATAAGATTTATTCTTACAGAACCATGGATTTTCAGTCACACCTAGAGCAGCCTAGTGAAAAAAGTTTTTCTTTTTAAATATTTTTATGGCCAGAAATTAATTGTTGTGCACATTTGATCGCTCTACCGGCCGGTGGTATTGTAAAATTGTATTAGAAATATATTCATTGTGTATTTTAATAAATTTATACTTTTTTGAATACTAATTAGTGTGGTCCATTAGCGCCGTTTACCTTTGTGTCTATGTTTTTTTGTCACCAAACACCAGTGTGACGATCTGTTTGATTTATAGGTGTTAAGGTGCCCACACACGCACCGATGCGGGCGGTGCGATGCTGTACGATGGGGTGCGCGCTCACGCGGCACCTCATCGCACAGTACAAAACGTATGTGCTGCACATACTTTTTGTACTAGCTTTTTATAGCACAGCATCGCATGCACAAGGCATACGATGCGATGCTATGTGTGCTAGTTAAGCACAGAACGCACACCGGGATCGGTGCGTCTGTGGGCACCTTCATAGAAATTATACCAGATACCTTAATGCTTAATGTTGCCAATTGTTAGACCTATATGTGCTACTAACAACCATTAACACATTAATTACTTGCGTGTATAAATTATATATATATATATATATATATATATATATATATATATATAAATATTTTTTCCTTCTGGCACTTACTTCCCACCAGATATTATCGTGTTTAATTGATATATTAATAGGTGTCACAGGCAGTCAGCAATATATTTACTGCATGTGCAGTTTCTTTGCATTTTTTTGCTTATCACACCAGATACCATTAAACGCTAGATTGATAAGTGTTACATAATACATACAATTAATAATCCTATTATATTTTTTGTATTCTGTCATCAAATACTTATGGGACCAATTGTCAGATCAACTGGTGTTATATAAATGACACCAGAACCAGCGTGATTATCTGTCAGACAATTACCAACATACTCCCTGCAGACCATCACCAATATTCTCCCTGTATACGCTTAATCTTTATATTCTGTCGCCTAACTATATCCGATACTGGTGTGATCAATTGTTAGGCTGACAGGGGTCACAGAGTGCAGCTTATTTGTGTTATCAACTGTAATGGTGTGTACACACGGGGCAATTTCATGTGAAATCGCTAGGAATATGGTCGCTAAGCGATAAATCGCCAGCTGCGCGCTCCCGTGTGCACTGGCTAATGGTCGCAGGAACATGCTCCTGCGACCAGCGGCTTTCCCCCGGCAATCGCTGTGCCGGGAGATCAGCGTTGATCTCCTCAGCCCCGTGCCGCTGCTCCCTCCCTCCTTCCATCAGTGACATGCTGCGCTCCCTCAGCCCCGTGCCGCTGCTCCCTCCCTCCTCCCATCAGTGACATGCTGCACTCCCTCAGCCCCGTACCGCTGCTCCCTCCCTCCTCCCATCAGTGACAGTCACAGCAGCAGCGTCTGCTGCTGCTGCGCTCCCTCAGCCCCGTGCCGCTGCTCCCTCCCTCCTCCCATCAGTGACATGCTGCACTCCCTCAGCCCCGTACCGCTGCTCCCTCCCTCCTCCCATCAGTGACAGTCACAGCAGCAGCGTCTGCTGCTGCTGCGCTCCCTCAGCCCCGTACCGCTGCTCCCTCCCTCCTCACATCAGTGACATGCTGCACTCCCTCAGCCCCGTACCGCTGCTCCCTCCTCCCATCAGTGACATGCTGCGCTCCCTCAGCCCCGTGCCGCTGCTCCCTCCCTCCTCCCATCAGTGACATGCTGCACTCCCTCAGCCCCGTACCGCTGCTCCCTCCCTCCTCCCATCAGTGACATGCTGCGCTCCCTCAGCCCCGTGCCGCTGCTCCCTCCCTCCTCCCATCAGTGACATGCTGCGCTCCCTCAGCCCCGTGCCGCTGCTCCCTCCCTCCTCCCATCAGTGACATGCTGCGCTCCCTCAGCCCCGTGCCGCTGCTCCCTCCCTCCTCCCATCAGTGACATGCTGCGCTCCCTCAGCCCCGTGCCGCTGCTCCCTCCCTCCTCCCATCAGTGACATGCTGCGCTCCCTCAGCCCCGTACCGCTGCTCCCTCCCTCCTCCCATCAGTGACATGCTGCGCTCCCTCAGCCCCGTGCCGCTGCTCCCTCCCTCCTCCCATCAGTGACATGCTGCGCTCCCTCAGCCCCGTGCCGCTGCTCCCTCCCTCCTCCCATCAGTGACATGCTGCGCTCCCTCAGCCCCGTGCCGCTGCTCCCTCCCTCCTCCCATCAGTGACATGCTGCGCTCCCTCAGCCCCGTGCCGCTGCTTCCTTCCCTCCTCCCATCAGTGACATGCTGCGCTCCCTCAGCCCCGTGCCGCTGCTCCCTCCCTCCTCCCATCAGTGACATGCTGCGCTCCCTCAGCCCCGTGCCGCTGCTCCCTCCCTCCTCCCATCAGTGACATGCTGCGCTCCCTCAGCCCCGTGCCGCTGCTCCCTCCCTCCTCCCATCAGTGACATGCTGCGCTCCCTCAGCCCCGTGCCGCTGCTCCCTCCCTCCTCCCATCAGTGACATGCTGCGCTCCCTCAGCCCCGTGCCGCTGCTTCCTCCCATCAGTGACAGTCACAGCAGCAGCGTCTGCTGCTGCTGCGCTCCCTCAGCCCTGTGCCGCTGCTCCCTCCCTCCTCCCATCAAAGTGACAGCAGCAGCGTCTGCTGCTGCTGCGCTCCCCCTCCGCCCCGTAGCAGTGTCTCCTTTTCATCGCTGATGAAAAGGAGACACTGAGCAATATGATTGCTGGCAATATATTGCTAGCAATATATCGCTAGCAATCATATTGCACTGTGTGTACACAGCATTAGATTGACAGGAGTCACACAGTGCCGCCTATTTATATCTGACACACTCACTAATTATCACTCCTAGCCCCCCCCCCCCCTTTTTTTCCTCCTCCTTCCGTGTAGTAGAGACTTTCTGGTGGCGAATTTCAGCCCGGCAATGCTTCTGTATTAGGGCTGATCTCACACCACATACAGGAGTGTCCTCCTTACATTTGCTATCAATCTCTTCTCTCACCCGTGTGAAGACGTTGGGCAGCAGAAAGAATTAAGCTCTATTCACTGTACTTTTTCTTTCCCCACCTCCTTAAGGATTCCTGTGATGCTATGAACACATATATTTTTGTTCTAATTGACGGCTAATTACCATCAATGGGTATTGATGTGATTGTCTGTAACATACTTATCTTATCGAATTTTGAATTTTTGATTGTATTATTAGTGATTTATACAGACGTATCACACCCTCTGGACGTGTCACCAGCTGGACGTTAATTTAATTTGCATATTAATCTTATACATTTGTCTAAATAACACCACTAACCGCCACTGTTTCTGATACCGATATATGGTCAATATCAGTGGCTATGTTTTTTGCTCACAATATTTAAAAAAAATGTTTACTTGTTGATTAACTCTTCATGGCTATTTATTCATCATGTGATATTACAGAGTTATTACTATTTTAGAATAATTGGAATTAAAAGTTAAGTTTTATATTTACTCATTATACACCATTCCTAACAATTTAAAAGTGTGCCTCCAAAAAGGAATCCCTTTTGTGAACGGCTGCCCACCCCCTGTGGACCACCGTTTCTCCTCTTCTAAGTATATTGGTACTTGATTCCTGGGGGCACCTCCAATGTTATAAGTGTTGTATTTTGTCAACAAAATTATTTCTTTAGTTGGTTCTCTAAAAATATGTATTGATTTATGTCTTTATCCTGTGCATGATACTATCACCATTTGTCTCTTGTCTTCTCTCTCCCAACCACCTCTCCTCCCATATTCCTGGGGTCTCCTCTCTCCCAACCACCTCTCCTCCCATATTCCCGGGGTCTCCTCTCCCAACCACCTCTCCTACCATATTCCTGGGGTCTCCTCTCTCCCAACCACCTCTCCTCCCATATTCCTGGGGTCTCCTCTCTCCCAACCATCTCTCCTCCCATATTCCTGGGGTCTCCTCTCTCCCAACCACCTCTCCTCCCATATTCCTGGGGTCTCCTCTCTCCCAACCACCTCTCCTCCCATATTCCTGGGGTCTCCTCTCTCCCAACCACCTCTCCCTCCCATATTCCCGGGGTCTCCTCTCCCTTCCACCTCTCCGCCCATATTCCCGTGGGTCTCCTCTCCTCCCATATTCCTGGGGTCTCCTCTCTCCCAACCACCTCTCCTCCCATATTCCTGGGGTCTCCTCTCTCCTCCCATATTCCCGGGGTCTCCTCTCCCAACCACCTCTCCTACCATATTCCTGGGGTCTCCTCTCTCCCAACCACCTCTCCTCCCATATTCCTGGGGTCTCCTCTCTCCCAACCACCTCTCCTCCCATATTCCTGGGGTCTCCTCTCTCCCAACCACCTCTCCTCCCATATTCCCGGGGTCTCCTCTCCCTTCCACCTCTCCGCCCATATTCCCGTGGGTCTCCTCTCCTCCCATATTCCTGGGGTCTCCTCTCTCCCAACCACCTCTCCTCCCATATTCCTGGGGTCTCCTCTCTCCTCCCATATTCCCGGGGTCTCCTCTCCCAACCACCTCTCCTACCATATTCCTGGGGTCTCCTCTCTCCCAACCACCTCTCCTCCCATATTCCCGGGGTCTCCTCTCCCAACCACCTCTCCTACCATATTCCTGGGGTCTCCTCTCTCCCAACCACCTCTCCTCCCATATTCCCGGGGTCTCCTCTCCCAACCACCTCTCCTCCCATATTCCTGGGGTCTCCTCTCCCAACCACCTCTCCTCCCATATTCCTGGGTCTCCTCTCTCCCAACCACCTCTCCGCCCATATTCCCGTGGGTCTCCTCCTCCCATATTCCCGGGGTCTCCTCTCCCAACCACCTCTCCTCCCATGCTCTTGGGGTCTCCTCTCCTCCCATATTCCCAGGGTCTCCTCTCCTCCCATATTACCGGGGGCTCCTCTCCTCCCATATTCCCGGGGTCTCCTCTCCCAACCACCTCTCCTCCCATATTCCCGGGGTCTCCTCTCCCAACCACCTCTCCTCCCATATTCCTGGGGTCTCCTCTCCCAACCACCTCTCCTCCCATATTCCCAGGGTCTCCTCTCCTCCCATATTCGCAGGGTCTCCTATCCTCCCATATTCCCGGGGTCTCCTCTCCCAACCACCTCTCCTCCCATATTCCAGGGGTCTCCTCTCCCAACCACCTCTCCTCCCATATTCCTGGGGTCTCCACTCCCAACCACCTCTCCTCCCATATTCCTGGGGTCTCTTCTCCCAACCACCTCTCCTCCCATATTCCTGGGGTCTCCTCTCCTCCCATATTCGCAGGGTCTCCTATCCTCCCATATTCCCAGGGTCTCCTCTTCTCCCATATTCCTGGGGTCTCCTCTCCTCCCATACGCCCGGGGTCTCCTCTCCTCCCATATTCCCGGCGTCTCCTCTCCCAACCACCTCTCCTCCCATATTCCTGGGGTCTCCTCTCCTCTCATATTCCCAGGGTCTCCTCTCCTCCCATATTCCCGGGGTCTCCTCTCCCAACCACCTCTCCTCCCATATTCCCAGGGTCTCCTCTCCTCCCATATTCCCAGGGTCTCCTCTCCTCCCATACGCCCGGGGTCTCCTCTCCTCCCATATTCCCGGGGTCTCCTCTCCCAACCACCTCTCCTCCCATATTCCCGGGGTCTCCTCTCCTCCCATATTCCCGGGGTCTCCTCTCTCCTAACCACCTCTCCTCCCATACGCCCGGGGTCTCCTCTCCTCCCATATTCCCGGGGTCTCCTCCCCCCATATTCCCGGGGTCTCCTCTCCCAACCACCTCTCCTCCCATATTCCTGGGGTCTCCTCTCCTCCCATATTCCCGGGGTCTCCTCTCCCAATCACCTCTCCTCCCATATTCCCAGGGTCTCCTCTCCCAACCACATAATGTGTCCCAACCGTCTCCTTCCCGTTATTCCGGTGTCCTTTCTCCCCAACATTATATTTTTCTTTGTGCCTTTCTTCTGTTCCTATCTATGTAGGGGTGGCCATCGATGTGGACGTCCTTAATGATGAAACTATAAGCATCCATCAATGGTTTCGTCCATTGATGTTCATTCCCTTTTCTTTGACTAAATGTTCCAATCAGAACCGGGGGGCAGGGCTTTACGGTTGTCGGTAGGGTCGAGCTATGCTCCGAGTCCCGGCACCTTGGTCATTCTGTTTTATCGATGGAGAGAAACCATTCAGTTCTCCCTTATCGATGGCAAAAATACTCCTATATGGACCAAAATCCAGTGAGGATTATAAAACATCGATGGTTCGTCTATGTACCCCAGAATCTGTTTTGCCCCTATTACATCCCTCATATTCTCTTATATGTATTAAGTCTTGGAGAGAGACGGTAGAAGCCAAACAGCTCATAACTGCAATGTTACAGGTTGTGTTGGTTGGTACTTTATCTCTCTCCCCGTAGTCTACAGTGACTCTCTTGTATACTCTCTCTCCCATCCTGCAGTTGCCCGTCCACCTACACTAGTTTTCCCCTGCGTTCCCTCTCCCTTCTCACTGCTGACTGGATCCAGGATGTGCCACCTGTCTTACTGGCAGAGCTGGTGAATGAGGGCATGTCTGCGGAGTGGAGAAACCTGCAGTTCCAGGCCCCACTCACTGGGGGTGCTCTTTCCTGGACGTCATACCCTGGCAGATCAGATGGCTGCCTTATCTATCCATGTGGGGCAGCTGGGAACCAACTCTGTATCCTTCATGTGGGATGGCATGTAGTCCTGCCTGGGTCTGTGTATGGTCAGATAAGTGGCCTTTCTCCTTCATCCACTAGGTGTCACTGGAGTTACACTGGGGAATAGAAGGTGACCACAGGGAGCATGGGCGCTTTAAATATAAAATTAGTTTGGCCAACTCCCCCCTTCTACTCCCCCCCCCCCCCCCCCCCCCAGCAAGCAGCAAGTTTATTTTCAAGAGGACAGGCAGATAGTTGCTGCTACTATCTGCCTGCTACAAGGGAGCCTGCCGGAGGGAGCCGGCTGCTGCTACGGTTTGCGCCCTGCTCCCTGGCTGCAGAGACCACCGTCCCTGGAGATGTAGCGGGCGCCGCTCACCAAGGCGCGCACCGCGATCCTCCCCCAGCCTAACCCCCGGAGGCAGGCTGCAGCTCATGATGACTAGCAGCAGAGGTCAGGGCACAAACAAGGCGGCTTATAGCAGAGGATTCTTTTGAATCTGGCGCCATTGGAGAAGGAGCTGCCAGGCGGGGGGCGGAGCTACCGCGTGGTGCTCCCAGCAAGCCCCGGCTCTCCCCAGCGTTACAGGGTGCAGGCGGCGGCCATTTTCTTTACACTTGGCGCTGCTGGACACGCTGCTGGAGACTCTGTTACGCTTGCATGCTTTCCCAAGGCTGCAGGTTACAACATCCGTACTCTCCTGGTGACCGTCCTGCTACAGCTCTACCCGGTCTGTGAGTTACAGTGGGGGTTTATAGCTTGGTGCAGACAGTGGGTCTGTGTTAAACATTAGGACTATAGCGCTTCCTGTGTGTCTGTGTGTGTGTGTGTGTGTATATATATATATATTATACCATATCGCTGTTTAGACCCTGTGGCAGCCTCTCTTCCATCCAGTGTTTCTATCTGGATCTTCTATACCTGCTCTCCCTTGGGTGTGTGGTTGTGTGTAGATTGCTCTGTGTGACATATAATTGTCAATATGGCAGGGGGAAGCTCCAAGAGGATTGCTTGTAAAACATGTAATTCTAAATTTACACCTTCCGCTGCAGGGGTTGTATACTGTGATAAATGCACTGTAAATCCCCCCGTGTCACAAGCCCCAGTGGACCCCCCTTTCTGGGCCACACAGCTTACTGATGTCATGACACGCTTATCTTCTGAACATTCACAGTCTCAGAGAGATAGGGAGACCTGTAGAAGCAGGCAGAGTGATTTAGCCTCTGCGGTACAGGGCCTCACCACAGCCTTAGCTCCTGGCCACTCTGACCCCCGCCCTTCCTCCTCACGGCTCCCCCCCACTCCTGCAGAGGAAGAGGGCCTTACCACAGCCTTAGCTCCTGGCCACTCTGACCCTCGCCCTTCCTCCTCACTGCTCCTCCCCCCCCCCCCCCTCCTGCAGAAGAAGAGGGCCTCACCACTACACGTGGACTCCCCTGATTCTGACTACATGCCAGAGTTAGAGGAGGGTGAATTTGCACCCCCAGAGGATGTGCAGGATGTGCTTCCTTTTGACACACAGGACCCTGCCCAACCCTCACAGGGGATTGAGGACTTAATTGACATGGTCAAAGTCGCCTGTAATGTGACGGATGGAGTAGACACTCCTAGCAGACCATCACCTTTTGCCATAAAGCAAAAACAGTCTCCAACTTCCCCACTGCGGAGGAATTAGATGACCATGTAAACAAGGCCTGGAAACGCCCAGACAAACGTTTTCAGACCCCTCGCAGGTTTTTACAAAATTATCCCTTACTGCCCTTACAGTAGAAATACCCCCAGCGATGGACTCATCCGTGTCCTTCCAGTTCCTGGGGCCACCACCCTCAAGGACATCTCTGACCGCAAGTTGGAGTGAACCTTGAAAGATATTTATACAGCCTCTGGGGTGTTACAGCGTCCGGTGCAAGACGGTTGCTGGGTTAATAAAGCCATAGGGATATGGGCCTCACGAATCTCATCTGAGATACGTGAGGGCTCAGACCCTGCTACTATCATGCAGCTGTCAGAACAGATTCGAGAGGCTTCCGCTTTTCTGCTGGAGGCCTCCTCAGATGTTGGTATTGTTGCAGCTAGAGATTCTGCACTATCTATTGCGGCTCGAAGAGCCCTCTGGCTACGCCAGTGGCAGGCGGATGCTGAATCAAAGCATGCAGTGGAGTCCTTGACCTTCAATGGGAGCTCCTGTTCGGCCCAGAGCTGGATAAATGGATATCCCAGGCAACAGGAGGTGTCTCACTTCCTCCCCTCTGCAGCACCGCCTCCTTCTCGCAGGACCACCCAGGTAACATCCTTTCCGTCCTTTCGTCCCTCAAACAGATTTTGAGGTTGATCCAGAGGGGGTTTTCCTTCACACCGAGGATCCAGAGGTCGCGGCAGAGGCGCCTTTGCAACCACACTGGACCCCCAAACCACCAAGCCTACAGCATTACGGTCCTCTGTCCCAGCTGGGGGACCCCAGGGGTGGGAGCTCAACTGAGGCATGTCAGTCTCGTATGGCTCCAGTCCTGTCAGGATGCCTGGGTAAGGGATCTTGTCACCCTAGGCTACAAGATTCAGTTCAGTCTGTTTCCCCAAACAGATTTTTCAAGACAGGACAGCCAGTACCTTCAGAAAAAGGGCAACAGCTATTGGCAGCTATTACCAAGTTGCGAGACACAGGGGTGGTGGTACCGGTGCCAGTAGAACAGCGTACCCAGGGCTACTACTCCATTATTTTTCTCGTGCCAAAGCCGGATGGCTCGGTACGCCCCATTCTCAATTTAAAGGATCTGAACCCATACTTGCACGTGGTCAGATTCAAGATGGAATCCCTGCAATCGGTGATACAGGGGTTGGAACAGGGAGAGTTCCTGGTATCTATCGATATCAGGGACGCGTACTTGCACATTCCCATCTGGCCCCCTCACCAAGCATTCCTTCAGTTTGCGGTGCAGGATCATCATTGGCAGTTCCAGGCACTACCATTTGGCCTCTCGTCAGCACCTCGGATATTCACCAAGGTCATGGTGGTGATGATGGAGGTCCTCCACACTCAGGGGGTGACTATCATACCATATTTAGACGACCTTCTGCTGAAGAGTCTTTCCCGAGAAACCCTGCTAGAGAACATTCTTCTCACACAGAAGACCCTCACTACACACGGGTGGATTCTCAACTTCAAAAAGTTGCAGCTTCAACCAACTCAGCGGCTTTTGTTTCTTGGGATGATCCTGGACACAGTCCAGATGAAGGTGTTTTTACCATCCGACAAGATCCAGCTGTGCCCTCATGCCCTTAGCCTCACCTCCTGCCGCATACAGATGTGCCCACATGACCCTGCCATTCCTCCTGTCATGTACAGCTGTGCCCCCCTCCCCTTCCTGTTGTCTACAGATGTGCCCGCATGACCCTAACCACTACCACATACAGATGTGCCCGCAGGCCTCTAGCCCCTCCCCTTGCAGTGTGCAGATGTGCCCGCATGACCCTAACCCCTACCACATACCGATGTGCCCGCAGGCCTCTAGCCCCTCCCCTTGCAGTGTGCAGAGGTGCCCGCACGCCTCTAGCCCCTCCCCTTGCAGTGTGCAGATGTGCCCGCATGCCCCTAACCCCTACCACATACAGATGTGCCTGCAGGCCTCTAGCCCCTCCCCTTGCAGTGTGCAGATGTGCCCGCACGCCTCTAGCCCCTCCCCTTGCAGTGTGCAGATGAGCCCGCATGACCCTTCCACTGCTCCTGTCATGTACAAATTTACCCGCGGACCACGTCCTTATCCCCGGATATTTGGGGGGACACATCTGTATAGCTTGTTAGTTTCTCATCTGTTGGTAACGGAACCACAGTGATTGGAGACACCTGCGGCTGACACAGTGCTGCCGACATGAGAACGTCCTGTTGCCCTACAATGAGCACACCTCCACCTGTCGCCCTACAATGAGCACACCTCCACCTGTCGCCCTACAATGAGCACACCTCCACCTGTCGCCCTACAATGAGCACACCTCCACCTGTCGCCCTACAATGAGCACACCTCCACCTGTCGCCCTACAATGAGCACACCTCCACCTGTCGCCCTACAATGAGCACACCTCCACCTGTCGCCCTACAATGAGCACACCTCCACCTGTCGCCCTACAATGAGCACACCTCTGCCATGCTGGGTTCCAGTGCACGCGCAGTCCATAAATGTGCAAAATGCCTTCCGCACAGAGGCAGACATACATTCAGCTCTGCTCCAGCGCACATCCAGTACCTGTGTGACGGGCCTGTGTGTGCGCAGATCCTGAACGCCAGCACAGGAGAATATAGTCGTCACCAGTCTGCTCATCTCAGAGTGTCTCTGTCTGTCTGTGTGTGTGTGTGTGTGTGTGTGTGTGTGTGTCTCTCTCTCTCTCTCTCTCTCTGCCTGTGTGTGTGTCTCTCTCTCTCTGCCTGTGTGTGTGTGTCTCTCTGCCTGTGTGTGTGTGTCTCTCTCTCTCTGCCTGTGTGTGTCTCTCTCTCTCTCTCTCCCTGTGTCTCTCTCTCCCTGCCTGTGTGTGTGTGTGTCTCTCTCTCTCTCTGCCTGTGTGTCTCTCTCTCTCTCTGCCTGTGTGTGTGTGTGTCTCTCTCTCTCTCTCTCTCTGCCTGTGTGTCTCTCTCTCTCTCTGCCTGTGTGTGTGTGTGTGTGTCTCTCTCTCTGCCTGTGTGTGTGTCTCTCTCTCTCTGCCTGTGTGTGTGTGTGTGTCTCTCTCTCTCTGCCTGTGTGTGTCTCTCTCTCTCTCTCTCTCTCTGCCTGTGTGTGTCTCTCTCTCTGCCTGTGTGTGTCTCTCTCTCTGCCTGTGTGTGTGTCTCTCTCTGCCTGTGTGTGTGTCTCTCTCTGCCTGTGTGTGTGTCTCTCTCTGCCTGTGTGTGTGTCTCTCTCTCTCTGCCTGTGTGTGTGTGTGTGTGTGTGTCTCTCTCTCTCTCTGCCTGTGTGTGTCTCTCTCTCCCTGTGTGTGTCTCTCCCTGTGTGTGTCTCTCTCTCTCTGCCTGTGTGTGTCTCTCTCTCTCCCTGTGTGTGTCTCTCCCTGTGTGTGTCTCTCTCTCTCTGCCTGTGTGTGTGTGTGTGTGTGTGTCTCTCTCTCTCTCTGCCTGTGTGTGTCTCTCTCTCCCTGTGTGTGTCTCTCCCTGTGTGTGTCTCTCCCTGTGTGTGTGTGTCTCTCTCTCTCTGCCTGTGTCTCTCTCTCTCTCTCTCCCTGTGTGTGTGTCTCTCCCTGTGTGTGTGTCTCCCTGTGTGTGTGTCTCCCTGTGTGTGTGTCTCCCTGTGTGTGTCTCTCCCTGTGTGTGTCTCTCCCTGTGTGTGTCTCTCCCTGTGTGTGTCTCTCTCTCTGCCTGTGTGTGTCTCTCTCTCTGCCTGTGTGTGTCTCTCTCTCTCTGCCTGTGTGTGTCTCTCTCTCTCTGCCTGTGTGTGTCTCTCTCTCTCTGCCTGTGTGTCTCTCTCTCTCTCTGCCTGTGTGTCTCTCTCTCTCTCTGCCTGTGTGTCTCTCTCTCTCTCTCTCTGCCTGTGTGTGTCTCTCTCTCTCTCTCTGCCTGTGTGTGTCTCTCCCTGTGTGTGTGTGTCTCTCTCTCTCTCTCTCTCATCCTGTTTGTGTGTGTCTCCCTCTCTGCCTGTGTGTGTGTGTGTCTCTCTCTATCTGCCTGTGTGTGTGTGTGTGTGTGTGTCTCTCTCTCTCTCTGCCTGTGTGTGTGTGTCTCTCTCTATCTGCCTGTGTGTGTGTGTGTCTCTCTGCCTGTGTGTGTCTCTCTCTCTCTGCCTGTGTCTCTCTCTCTCTCTCTCTGCCTGTGTGTGTGTGTCTCTCTCTGCCTGTGTGTGTGTCTCACACTCTGCCTGTGTGTCTCCCTGCCTGTGTGTGTGTCCTTAGTGTGTACTCTGTCCTTAGCGTGTGTCAGGTTTTCAGCAGCTGCTCCTAAAAAAACGTGGAGTGAAAATTGAGGGAGACCCAGCGACGTACAAACTTGGAGAGCGGATCAACCAAGTGAGCACGGGGTGCTGCAACAAGAGTAAGTTGGCTGTCTGTGACTTTGCATATGGAGGTGGCTGTGAGAGGCTGGCTGGGTGTGCCCAAGCACCGCTGGGGGTGTCTGGGTGTGTGTGCCCATGTGCGGCTGGCGGTGTTCGGCGGTGTGTGTGCCCAATTGCGGCTGGCGGAGTTCAGTGGTGTGTGCCCACGCGGGTCTGGGTGTGTGTGTGCCCCCGCGCGGCCGGCGGTGTCTGACTGGAGACTGTGTGCTTGCCTTTGTGTGTTGTCTCCGGTTCCTGTCACACTGTACACACATTGTTGTTGTCCTGTCTCTTCCACAGCATATGTTGGCGTTCGGACCTCTTTCCATTTAGCCTCCTTCAGTTTTTCTGCTCAAGACCCACCAAAACCTCTTCAGGTTCTGAACACTAAGACCCCCAGTACTTGCATCAATGTCAGGTAATCAGCTGTACACCTTTGTCAGTGTGGTGTAGTCCCGCTCTGCTGCCTGTCTGCCTGGGGAGCCCCGCCCTGCTGCCTGTCTGCCTGGGGAGCCCCGCCCTGCTGCCTGTCTGCCTGGGGAGCCCCGCCCTGCTGCCTGTCTGCCTGGGGAGCCCCGCCCTGCTGCCTGTCTGCCTGGGGAGCCCCGCCCTGCTGCCTGGGGAGCCCCGCCCTGCTGCCTGGGGAGCCCCGCCCTGCTGCCTGGGGAGCCCCGCCCTGCTGCCTGGGGCGCCCCGCTCTGCTGCCTGTCTGCCTGGGGCGCCGGAGCCCCGCTCTGCGATGCCAGCTCTCTGTTGCACTTGGCACCAGTTGTGTCCTGCTCATTATATCTGTTATTACAAGTCCTCTCCTGTGTTTCAGCCCCCACATCCCGGGCGAGCTGTGTGTATGTACTGAGGGTGGGAGCTTGGACCTGTGGAACCTAGAGACTGGGTAAGTCAGTGATCACATGACCCCCAGCTTTAGGGGCTCTGCATCAATATACCAAATATACTCATACTCGCGCTCAGAATACCCATCATCCAGCCATTTCTCTATACTGTCCCTCCTGTCCTGCACCACCTCTCACCCAGGTGTCCCACCGCCCAGGTGGTGTACTCCTCTACCCACCCATACACCAGCCAGAGAGCTGCGATGCCCCCCCCCCCCCCCCCCACACACACACACACATACACACACCAGCCAGAGAGCTGCAAGGCCCCCCCCCCCACACGCCAGCCAGAGAACCGCAGCCTTCTGTAGCCCCCCGTCCCGCTGCCAGGCAGCCTTCTGTAGCCCCGTCCCGCTGCCAGGCAGCCTTCTGTAGCCCCCCCGTCCCGCTGCCAGGCAGCCTTCTGTAGCCCCGTCCCGCTGCCAGGCAGCCTTCTGTAGCCCCCCCGTCCCGCTGCCAGGCAGCCTTCTGTAGCCCCCCCGTCCCGCTGCCAGGCAGCCTTCTGTAGCCCCGTCCCATCCCGCTGCCAGGCAGCCTTCTGTAGCCCCATCCCGCTGCCAGGCATCCTTCTGTAGCCCCCCCCCCACGTCCCGCTGCCAGGCAGCCTTCTGTAGCCCCCCCGTCCCGTCCCGCTGCCAGGCAGCCTTCTGTAACCCCCCCGTCCCCGTCCCGCTGCCCCCCAGTCCCGCAGCTTTCTGTAGCCCACCCCCCACCCCACCCCCCATGCTTCTATCCCAGTCCTGCTGTGTAATAATTATATTCCCACAGGTTACAGCGAGTTCGGCAGAATCCTGACCCCCTCTTTTTCCGTGATGATTCCCATTGGCGATGGAGTGATTTCACCGCACACCCACGTGTACTTACCATTGCTGACCGGACGGGAGTGCAGGCTGCTGATACTAGGGTGCTTGTACTGCATGGCAGCATGTGGGAGTCTTAAGGTGGCCATACATCAGGAAGACCGGTCTCGTGTCCAATTTCCCTTCAACTCCCCGGCAATCCTTGGTGTTTTATAGACACACAATGTACTCACAATCTGTCATGCAATCCATCTGCTGCATGATTGTATAATTGAAGCCTCATTTAAATAGGGGGCTGGGGGCTATTTTTTTATTTTATTTTTATAATTTATTTATAGGTTGCTAGCAACTACCAATCTGCTGCGCTACTTCATTATTAAGTAGCCCTAACGCAGCAATCCTCTGCTATCAGAGTAGTGACAGAATTGTGCAAAAGGACGTGCACCGCTCTCTTCACCTGCCCGCCCATCTGCCGCTGTAAACTTCTGCGGCTCCCAGCGTCTTCACTGCCACGGGCTGCCCGGAAGCTGCACCTCTCTTCACCTGCCCGCCCATCTGCCGCTGTAAACTTCTGCGGCTCCCAGCGTCTTCACTGCCACGGGCTGCCCGGAAGCTGCACCTCTCTTCACCTGCCCGCCCATCTGCCGCTGTAAACTTCTGCGGCTCCCAGCGTCTTCACTGCCACGGGCTGCCCGGAAGCTGCACCTCTCTTCACCTGCCCGCCCATCTGCCGCTGTAAACTTCTGCGGCTCCCAGCGTCTTCACTGCCACGGGCTGCCCGGAAGCTGCACCTCTCTTCACCTGCCCACCCTTCTGCCGCTGTAATCTTCTGCGACTCCCAGCGTCTTCACTGCCATGGGCCGCCCGGAAGCTGCACCTCTCTTCAGCCATCCGCCCATCTGCGCTGGAAACTTCTGCGGCTCCCACATCATCACTGCCACGGGCTGCCCGGAAGCTGCGCCTCTCTTCACCTGCCCGCCCATCTGCCGCTGTAATCTTCTGCGACTCCCACATCATCACTGCCACGGGCCGCCCGGAAGCTGCACCTCTCTTCAGCCATCCGCCCATCTGCGCTGGAAACTTCTGCGGCTCCCACATCATCACTGCAACGGGCCGCCCGGAAGCTGCACCTCTCTTCACCTGCCCGCCCGTCTGCCGCTGTAATCTTCTGCGACTCCCACATCATCACTGCCACGGGCCGCCCGGAAGCTGCGCCTCTCTTCACCTGCCCGCCCGTCTGCTGCTGTAATCTTCTGCGACTCCCACATCATCACTGCCACGGGCTGCCCGGAAGCTGCGCCTCTCTTCACCTGCCCACCCTTCTGCCGCTGTAATCTTCTGCGACTCCCACATCATCACTGCCACGGGCCGCCCGGAAGCTGCACCTCTCTTCACCTGCCCACCCTTCTGCCGCTGTAATCTTCTGCGACTCCCACATCATCACTGCCACGGGCTGCCCGGAAGCTGCGCCTCTCTTCACCTGCCCGCCCGTCTGCCGCTGTAATCTTCTGCGACTCCCACATCATCACTGCCACGGGCTGCCCGGAAGCTGCGCCTCTCTTCACCTGCCCGCCCGTCTGCCGCTGTAATCTTCTGCGACTCCCACATCATCACTGCCACGGGCCGCCCGGAAGCTGCACCTCTCTTCACCTGCCCACCCTTCTGCCGCTGTAATCTTCTGCGACTCCCACATCATCACTGCCACGGGCCGCCCGGAAGCTGCACCTCTCTTCACCTGCCCGCCCGTCTGCCGCTGTAATCTTCTGCGACTCCCACATCATCACTGCCACGGGCCGCCCGGAAGCTGCACCTCTCTTCACCTGCCCGCCCGTCTGCCGCTGTAATCTTCTGCGACTCCCACATCATCACTGCCACGGGCCGCCCGGAAGCTGCACCTCTCTTCACCTGCCCGCCCGTCTGCCGCTGTAAACTTCTGCGGCTCCCAGCGTCTTCACTGCCACGAGCCACCCGGAAGCTGCACCTCTCTTCACCTGCCCACCCATCTGCCGCTGTAATCTTCTGCGACTCCCACATCATCACTGCCACGGGCCGCCCGGAAGCTGCGCCTCTCTTCACCTGCCCACCCTTCTGCCGCTGTAATCTTCTGCGACTCCCACATCATCACTGCCACGGGCCGCCCGGAAGCTGCACCTCTCTTCACCTGCCCACCCTTCTGCCGCTGTAATCTTCTGAGGCTCCCAGCGTCTTCACTGCCACGGGCCACCCGGAAGCTGCACCTCTCTTCACCTGCCCACCCTTCTGCCGCTGTAATCTTCTGCGACTCCCAGCGTCTTCACTGCCATGGGCCGCCCGGAAGCTGCACCTCTCTTCAGCCATCCGCCCATCTGCGCTGGAAACTTCTGCGGCTCCCACATCATCACTGCCACGGGCTGCCCGGAAGCTGCGCCTCTCTTCACCTGCCCGCCCGTCTGCCGCTGTAAACTTCTGCGGCTCCCACATCATCACTGCAACGGGCCGCCCGGAAGCTGCACCTCTCTTCACCTGCCCACCCTTCTGCTGCTGTAATCTTCTGCGGCTCCCAGCATCTTCACTGCCATGGGCCGCCCGGAAGCTGCACCTCTCTTCACCTGCCCACCCTTCTGCCGCTGTAATCTTCTGCGGCTCCCAGCGTCTTCACTGCCACGGGCCACCCGGAAGCTGCACCTCTCTTCTCTGCTAATCAGGGAGGGAGTGTCACATGACTGGTTGTATGAGCCATCTAATGACCAATGTAATCTGCTCCCAATCCCAACTGATCTGACCTGCAGCACGTCAGATCACAGGACCAATCCTCCAATATCCCGGGGCCGGCATTGTATGATTGTGTAAACACAATCTGCATGCAATCCATCTTACAATTCATTGAGACTGTATGATTGGGTGCAATGTCTCTCTGATGTATGGCCACCTTTTAGATTGTACCCCTATAGTGTGTGTGTGATGTCACTGTGTGTCTCCTTAGGTTCCCGGGGCACAGGGATGGGACCTGTGTGTGATGTCACCGTGTGTCTCTTTAGGTGCCCCATCTATGTGTGTGATGTCACTGTGTGTCTCCTTAGGTTCCCGGGGCACAGGGATGGGACCTATGTGTGATGTCACCGTGTGTCTATTTAGGTGCCCCATCTATGTGTGTGATGTCACTGTGTGTCTCCTTAGGTTCCCGGGGCACAGGAATGGGACCTATGTGTGATGTCACCGTGTGTCTCTTTAGGTGCCCCATCTATGTGTGTGATGTCACTGTGTTTCTCCTTAGGTTCCCGGGGCACAGGGATGGGACCTATGTGTGATGTCACCGTGTGTCTCTTTAGGTGCCCCATCTATGTGTGTGATGTCACTGTGTGTCTCCTTAGGTTCCCGGGGCACAGGGATGGGACCTATGTGTGATGTCACCGTGTGTCTCTTTAGGTGCCCCATCTATGTGTGTGATGTCACTGTGTGTCTCCTTAGGTTCCCGGGGCACAGGGATGGGACCTGTTTCGGATCGGGCAGGAGTCCCTGTGTCAGAGAGGGGAGAGGGTGATTTTGACGCACTGTCTGAGAGAGACTAACCCTGAGCTCTACCTCGTGACCACCCAGGTACAGTAATTCTCCTACTTCTTCTGTTGTCCTTGTTGGGTCAGACGTGTGCAAGCTGCGTACTGCCCGGGTGGTAGACTTGGGCAACATTCCACCCCCTCTCAGCTCCAGCTTGGTTATGAGTAGAGACGTTATTGGAGTCCAGGCCTCCGTTCCTCGAATCTCTTATACAGGGGCTGCTGGTAGTTACATAGTTACATAGTAGATAAGGCTGAATAAAGACTTGCGTCCATCTAGTTCAACCTACGTTTTAATAGCTTATCCCTTGTAAAAGACAGAATATGGTTCTTATTAGTACCCCTGGATATTTTTATCCAATAAATGCTTGTCCAACCTTATTTTGAACGTATTTATTGTATCTGCCAACACCACCTCTCCAGGAAGAGAGTTCCAAAGTTTGACTGCTCTGACCGTAAAGAAATTTTTTCTTTTGAGGGAACGAAATTTTCTTTCCTCTAATCTAAATTTGTGCCCTCGTGTCCTAGATTCCTTTCTTACAGTAAAAAGGGTGCTTGAGAGTTCCTTATATTGGCCCCTGATATACTTGTACATGTTGAGCATGTCCCCCCTTAAACGTCTCTTCTCTAGTGTAAATAGTCCCAGTTTGCTTAATCTCTCCTCATAGCCTAAATTCTCCATTCCCCTAATAAGCTTTGTTGCTCTTCTTTGGGTTTTTTCCAATTCCATGATGTCCTTTTTATATTGCGGGGCCCAGAATTGCACTCCGTATTCAAGGTGTGGTCTAACCAATGATTTGTACAGAGGCATAATTACTTTTGAGTCCCTAGTTTCCATGCCCCCTTTTAATACATGCCAGAATTCTGTTGGCTTTTTTTGTTGCAATGTGACATTGAGCGCTACACCCCAGCTTATTATCTATATGAGGGAAAATATATATGTAATATATATCGGGCGCAAGTGGTTAATTAAATAATTAACATAAGAAACAATATATTAAATGGCAGCTCCCAATGGATTCCCAGCAGGGGATCCAATGAAACAAAATCTAGGGGATATAATTATTCCAATCAAATAACTATAGAGAGCGCACGGAATTAAGCACAAATATTTATTAAAAAACAATAGATGAAAAGCTCATATAAAGGATCACAATTAGCATTGTGTGGGGCGTCAGTGACTGCCCAGTGGTCTAGAACTATTTTATATCATATTGATTTTATTGTTATATTTTATTAAATAATTGTGATCGTTTATATGAGCTTTTCATCTATTGTTTTTTAATAAATATTTGTGCTTAATTCAGTGCGCTCTCTATAATTATTTGATTGGAATAATTATATCCCCTAGATTTTATTATCTATATGGACTCCTAGATCCTTTTCAAGTGCTGCTGAAGTACCTAATGCCTCCCTGCTTAGGTTGTAACTAGCACACTGGTTACGTCTCCCGAGATGCATGACCTTGCATTTATCCATATTGAACCTCATCTTCCACTTTTTAGCACACTCATCTAGTTTGTTAAGATCATTTTGAAGTATGTTCACATCCTCTGTTGATTTAATAACTCTACTCAGTTTTGTGTCATCAGCAGAGATGGATACATCGCTGAGAATCCCCATCCTGATATTGTTAATATATATGTTAAACAAGATGGGCCCCAGTACCGAACCCTGTGGCACTCCACTTAGTACTGGTATCATAGTTGATACTGCACTGTTCACAACCACTCTTTGTTCTCTATTACATAGCCAATTCCCTACCCATCTACAGATATTTGCACCTAGTCCCAGGTCCACCATTTTATTTATCAACCTCATGTGTGGTACTGTATCAAAAGCTTTTGCAAAATCAAGGAAGACCACATCTACTGCGTTTCCATTATCAAGGTTTTTGCTGACATCCTCATAGAAGCCCAGTAAATTTGTCTGGCAGGAACGATTTTTCACGAACCCATGTTGGTTAGTACTGAGTAGACGGTGATGGTCTAAATATTCCAGGATACCATCCCTTAAAATTCCTTCAAATATTTTACCCACTATTGATGTTAAGCTAACCGGTCTGTTATTAGCTGGGTCGTCCCTTTTACCTTTTTTAAATATTGGCACTACCTCTGCTATTCTCCAGTCTTTTGGTACCTTTCCTGATGATAGTGAATTTTCAAAAATGCAATATAGAGGGGTCGCTAGTTCCTCCCTTAATTCCATTAGTACCCTAGGATGTATCCCATCTGGCCCTGGTGATTTGTTAGTTTTTATTTTGCTGAGCCTCAAAATTATATCATCGGTCGAGAGATCCATATTGAGATCCGGTTTGTTTGTCCCAGTTGTGGTATCTGTGCTGTACAACGCTCCTGTATCCTAGTAAAGGAAGTGGGGTTACTGGGGGCGTGGTCTAAGACAGCAGTGGGTGTGGCAGACTATTAGGTCACAAGTACATTTTGGGCCTTATTCTGGTTACTTTGCAAATGCCCTGTGTTCACACGGGGACAGATGGCGGCGCTATGCCCATTACTGCACATGTGCATGCACCCACGGCGAACAGACTGTATGATGATGACGCGGGGTGTAGTCAGGTTCTCTGTGCGATCACCATGTACAGATGTCTGTATACGATCGCTGTCGCAATGCGCTGGTGCATGCGCTCACACTTGCAGTCCATACACATCGCACGTGAAGCTGCAGGTGCGGCATGGCGGTGATGTGTGTGCGTACGCTCATACACATTGCACGTGAAGCCGCAGGTGCGGCATGGCGGGGATGTGTGTGCGTACGCTCATACACATTGCACGTGAAGCCGCAGGTGCGGCATGGCGGGGATGTGTGTGCGTACGCTCATACACATTGCACGTGAAGCTGCAGGTGCGGCATGGCGGTGATGTGTGTGCGTACGCTCATACACATTGCACGTGAAGCTGCAGGTGCGGCATGGCGGTGAGGTGTGTGCGTACGCTCATACACATTGCACGTGAAGCTGCAGGTGCGGCATGGCGGGGATGTGTGTGCGTACGCTCATACACATTGCACGTGAAGCCGCAGGTGCGGCATGGCGGGGATGTGTGTGCGTACGCTCATACACATTGCACGTGAAGCTGCAGGTGCGGCATGGCGGTGATGTGTGTGCGTACGCTCATACACATTGCACGTGAAGCCGCAGGTGCGGCATGGCGGTGATGTGTGTGCGTACGCTCATGCACATTGCACGTGAAGCCGCAGGTGCGGCATGGCGGTGATGTGTGTGCGTACGCTCATACACATTGCACGTGAAGCCGCAGGTGCGGCATGGCGGTGAGGTGTGTGCCTACGCTCATACACATTGCACGTGAAGCCGCAGGTGCGGCATGGCGGTGATGTGTGTGCGTACGCTCATACACATTGCACGTGAAGCCGCAGGTGCGGCATGGCGGGGATGTGTGTGCGTACGCTCATACACATTGCACGTGAAGCCGCAGGTGCGGCATGGCGGGGATGTGTGTGCGTACGCTCATACACATTGCACGTGAAGCCGCAGGTGCGGCATGGCGGTGATGTGTGTGCGTACGCTCATGCACATTGCACGTGAAGCTGCTGGTGCGGCATGGCGGTGATGTGTGTGCGTACGCTCATACACATTGCACGTGAAGCCGCTGGTGCGGCATGGCGGTGATGTGTGTGCGTACGCTCATGCACATTGCACGTGAAGCTGCTGGTGCGGCATGGCGGTGATGTATGTGCGTACGCTCATACACATTGCACGTGAAGCCGCAGGTGCGGCATGGCGGTGATGTGTGTGCGTACGCTCATACACATTGCACGTGAAGCCGCAGGTGCGGCATGGGGTGATGTGTGTGAGTACGCTCATACACATTGCACGTGAAGCCGCAGGTGCGGCATGGCGGTGATGTGTGTGCGTACGCTCATACACATTGCACGTGAAGCCGCAGGTGCGGCATGGCGGTGATGTGTGTGCCTACGCTCATACACATTGCACGTGAAGCCGCAGGTGCGGCATGGCGGTGAGGTGTGTGCCTACGCTCATACACATTGCACGTGAAGCTGCTGGTGCGGCATGGCGGTGATGTGTGTGCGTACGCTCATACACATTGCACGTGAAGCTGCAGGTGCGGCATGGCGGTGATGTGTGTGCCTACGCTCATACACATTGCACGTGAAGCTGCAGGTGCGGCATGGCGGTGATGTGTGTGCCTACGCTCATACACATTGCACGTGAAGCCGCAGGTGCGGCATGGCGGTGATGTGTGTGCCTACGCTCATACACATTGCACGTGAAGCCGCAGGTGCGGCATGGCGGTGAGGTGTGTGCGTACGCTCATACACATTGCACGTGAAGCTGCAGGTGCGGCATGGCGGTGAGGTGTGTGCGTACGCTCATACACATTGCACGTGAAGCCGCAGGTGCGGCATGGCGGTGATGTGTGTGCGTACGCTCATACACATTGCACGTGAAGCCGCAGGTGCGGCATGGCGGTGATGTGTGTGCGTACGCTCATACACATTGCACGTGAAGCTGCAGGTGCGGCATGGCGGTGATGTGTGTGCCTACGCTCATACACATTGCACGTGAAGCCGCAGGTGCGGCATGGCGGTGATGTGTGTGCGTACGCTCATACACATTGCACGTGAAGCCGCAGGTGCGGCATGGCGGTGAGGTGTGTGCGTACGCTCATACACATTGCACGTGAAGCCGCAGGTGCGGCATGGCGGTGATGTGTGTGCGTACGCTCATACACATTGCACGTGAAGCCGCAGGTGCGGCATGGCGGTGATGTGTGTGCGTACGCTCATACACATTGCACGTGAAGCTGCAGGTGCGGCATGGCGGTGATGTGTGTGCGTACGCTCATACACATTGCACGTGAAGCTGCAGGTGCGGCATGGCGGTGATGTGTGTGCGTACGCTCATACACATTGCACGTGAAGCCGCAGGTGCGGCATGGCGGTGAGGTGTGTGCGTACGCTCATACACATTGCACGTGAAGCTGCTGGTGCGGCATGGCGGTGATGTGTGTGCGTACGAGCTGCTGGTGCGGCATGGCGGTGAGGTGTGTGCGTACGCTCATACACATTGCACGTGAAGCTGCAGGTGCGGCATGGCGGTGATGTGTGTGCCTACGCTCATACACATTGCACGTGAAGCTGCAGGTGCGGCATGGCGGTGATGTGTGTGCCTACGCTCATACACATTGCACGTGAAGCCGCAGGTGCGGCATGGCGGTGATGTGTGTGCCTACGCTCATACACATTGCACGTGAAGCCGCAGGTGCGGCATGGCGGTGAGGTGTGTGCGTACGCTCATACACATTGCACGTGAAGCTGCAGGTGCGGCATGGCGGTGAGGTGTGTGCGTACGCTCATACACATTGCACGTGAAGCCGCAGGTGCGGCATGGCGGTGATGTGTGTGCGTACGCTCATACACATTGCACGTGAAGCCGCAGGTGCGGCATGGCGGTGATGTGTGTGCGTACGCTCATACACATTGCACGTGAAGCTGCAGGTGCGGCATGGCGGTGATGTGTGTGCCTACGCTCATACACATTGCACGTGAAGCCGCAGGTGCGGCATGGCGGTGATGTGTGTGCGTACGCTCATACACATTGCACGTGAAGCCGCAGGTGCGGCATGGCGGTGAGGTGTGTGCGTACGCTCATACACATTGCACGTGAAGCCGCAGGTGCGGCATGGCGGTGATGTGTGTGCGTACGCTCATACACATTGCACGTGAAGCCGCAGGTGCGGCATGGCGGTGATGTGTGTGCGTACGCTCATACACATTGCACGTGAAGCTGCAGGTGCGGCATGGCGGTGATGTGTGTGCGTACGCTCATACACATTGCACGTGAAGCTGCAGGTGCGGCATGGCGGTGATGTGTGTGCGTACGCTCATACACATTGCACGTGAAGCCGCAGGTGCGGCATGGCGGTGAGGTGTGTGCGTACGCTCATACACATTGCACGTGAAGCTGCTGGTGCGGCATGGCGGTGATGTGTGTGCGTACGAGCTGCTGGTGCGGCATGGCGGTGAGGTGTGTGCGTACGCTCATACACATTGCACGTGAAGCTGCTGGTGCGGCATGGCGGTGAGGTGTGTTCCTACGCTCATACACATTGCACGTGAAGCTGCAGGTGCGGCATGGCGGTGATGTGTGTGCGTACGCTCATACACATTGCACGTGAAGCTGCAGGTGCGGCATGGCGGTGATGTGTGTGTGTACGCTCATACACATTGCACGTGAAGCCGCAGGTGTGGCATGGCGGTGAGGTGTGTGCGTACGCTCATACACATTGCACGTGAAGCTGCAGGTGCGGCATGGCGGTGATGTGTGTGCGTACGCTCATACACATTGCACGTGAAGCTGCAGGTGCGGCATGGCGGTGATGTGTGTGTGTGTGTACGCTCATACACATTGCACGTGAAGCCGCAGGTGCAGCATGGCGGTGATGTGTGTGCGTACGCTCATACACATTGCACGTGAAGCCGCAGGTGCGCCATGGCGGTGAGGTGTGTGCGTACGCTCATACACATTGCACGTGAAGCCGCAGGTGCGGCATGGCGGTGATGTGTGTGCGTACGCTCATACACATTGCACGTGAAGCTGCAGGTGCGGCATGGCGGTGATGTGTGTGCGTACGCTCATACACATTGCACGTGAAGCCGCAGGTGCGGCATGGCGGTGATGTGTGTGCGTACGCTCATACACATTGCACGTGAAGCTGCAGGTGCGGCATGGCGGTGATGTGTGTGCGTACGCTCATACACATTGCACGTGAAGCTGCAGGTGCGGCATGGCGGTGATGTGTGTGCGTACGCTCATACACATTGCACGTGAAGCCGCAGGTGCGGCATGGCGGTGATGTGTGTGCGTACGCTCATACACATTGCACGTGAAGCCGCAGGTGCGGCATGGCGGTAATGTGTGTGCGTACGCTCATACACATTGCACGTGAAGCTGCAGGTGCGGCATGGCGGTGATGTGTGTGCGTACGCTCATACACATTGCACGTGAAGCTGCAGGTGCGGCATGGCGGTGATGTGTGTGCGTACGCTCATACACATTGCATGTGAAGCTGCTGGTGCGGCATGGCGGTGATGTGTGTGTGTGTGTACGCTCATACACATTGCACGTGAAGCTGCAGGTGCGGCATGGCGGTGATGTGTGTGTGTGCGTACGCTCATACACATTGCACGTGAAGCTGCAGGTGCGGCATGGCGGTGATGTGTGTGCGTACGCTCATACACATTGCACGTGAAGCTGCAGGTGCGGCATGGCGGTGATGTGTGTGCGTACGCTCATACACATTGCACGTGAAGCCGCAGGAGCGGCATGGCGGTGATGTGTGTGTGTGTGTGTGTGTGTGCGTACGCTCATACACATTGCACGTGAAGCCGCAGGTGCGGCATGGCGGTGATGTGTGTGCCTACGCTCATACACATTGCACGTGAAGCCGCAGGAGCGGCATGGCGGTGATGTGTGTGTGTGTGTGTGCGTACGCTCCTACACATTGCACGTGAAGCCGCAGGTGCGGCATGGCGGTGATGTGTGTGCGTACGCTCATACACATTGCACGTGAAGCTGCAGGTGCGGCATGGCGGTGATGTGTGTGCGTACGCTCATACACATTGCATGTGAAGCTGCTGGTGCGGCATGGCGGTGATGTGTGTGTGTGTGTGTGTACGCTCATACACATTGCACGTGAAGCTGCAGGTGCGGCATGGCGGTGATGTGTGTGTGTGCGTACGCTCATACACATTGCACGTGAAGCTGCAGGTGCGGCATGGCGGTGATGTGTGTGCGTACGCTCATACACATTGCACGTGAAGCCGCAGGAGCGGCATGGCGGTGATGTGTGTGTGTGTGTGTGTGTGTGTGCGTACGCTCATACACATTGCACGTGAAGCCGCAGGTGCGGCATGGCGGTGATGTGTGTGCCTACGCTCATACACATTGCACGTGAAGCCGCAGGAGCGGCATGGCGGTGATGTGTGTGTGTGTGTGTGTGTGTGTGTGCGTACGCTCCTACACATTGCACGTGAAGCCGCAGGTGCGGCATGGCGGGGATGTGTGTGCGTACGCTCATACACATTGCACGTGAAGCTGCAGGTGCGGCATGGCGGTGATGTGTGTGCGTACGCTCATACACATTGCACGTGAAGCTGCATTTGCGGCATGGCGGTGAGGTGTGTGCGTACGCTCATACACATTGCACGTGAAGCTGCTGGTGCGGCATGGCAGTGATGTGTGTGTGTGTGTGTGTACGCTCATACACATTGCACGTGAAGCTGCAGGTGCGGCATGGCGGTGATGTGTGTGCGTACGCTCATACACATTGCACGTGAAGCTGCAGGTGCGGCATGGCGGTGATGTGTGTGCGTACGCTCATACACATTGCACGTGAAGCCGCAGGTGCGGCATGGCGGTGAGGTGTGTGCGTACGCTCATACACATTGCACGTGAAGCCACAGGTGCGGCATGGCGGTGATGTGTGTGCCTACGCTCATACACATTGCACGTGAAGCCGCAGGTGCGGCATGGCGGTGATGTGTGTGCGTACGCTCATACACATTGCACGTGAAGCCGCAGGTGCGGCATGGCGGTGAGGTGTGTGCGTACGCTGTCCTCTGATACGACAGGATGGAACAAATCATTAATGAAGATAAATAATTGCAGCATTGTCGTTTATCCAAATCGGTTTGATGTTTTGGGATATTATTTTGCTGTTCTCGTGGTACCGACATCCCCACATAGTCTATCAATAACGTGGGGACTATTAATGTGTCACCAGTGGGGTATTATATATACACTGGAGCCCCCAGACCACTGCGGAGCTGAGGGGTGACCCTTCTGCTCTTTGCACACAGTATTGCTTCTCTGCTTTTTCCATAGTTCTCCCTTTACATCATGGACGAGCGATTCCCGGTGGTGCCGCTGACTAAATGGGACCATATGCTGGAGAGACCCCCCACCTACGTCACTGTCATTCCAGGGGATGTGACGGACAGTCCAAACAAGGTTCTGCTGGGAACTCAGCACAGCCAGGAGACCCAGGTGCTTCAGTACTCAGGTGACAGAACATAGATTACCTGTCTGTTCCTATCTCACTGTGTCACAGGGTTGTCTTGCCAAAACCTACCTCTCTCCCCTGCCTTTCCTCCCCGGTCACTGCGCCTCTCCCCTGCCTCCCCTCTCCGGGCACTATGCCTCTCCCCTGCCTCTCCTCCCCGGGCGCTGCGCCTCTCCTCCTCAGTCACTGTGCCTCTTCCCTGCCTCCCCTCCCCGGGCACGGCTCCTCCCCGGGCACTGTGCCTCTCCTCCCCGGGCACTGTGCCTCTCCTCCCCGGCCACTGTGCCTCTCCTCCCCGGCCACTGTGCCTCTCCTCCCCGGCCTCTCCTCCCCGGCCACTGTGCCTCTCCTCCCCGGCCACTGTGCCTCTCCTCCCCGGCCACTGTGCCTCTCCTCCCCGGCCACTGTGCCTCTCCTCCCCGGCCACTGTGCCTCTCCCCTGCCTCTCCTCCCCGGGCGCTGCCCCTCTCCTCCCCGGCCACTGAGCCTCTCATCCCCAGCCACTGCGCCTCTCCCCTGCCTCTCCTCTCCGGCCACTGTGCCTCTCCCCTGCCTCTCCTCCCCGGGGCCACTGCGCCTCCCCCCCCCCCCCCCCCCCCGAGCCACTGCGCCTCTCCTCCCCCCCCCCCCCCGGGGCCAGTGCGCCTCTCCTCCCCGGGGCCAGTGCGCCTCTCCTCCCCGGGGCCAGTGCGCCTCTCCTCCCAGGGGCCAGTGCGCCTCTCCTCCCCGGGGCCAGTGCGCCTCTCCTCCCCGGGGCCAGTGCGCCTCTCCTCCCCGGGGCCAGTGCGCCTCTCCTCCCCGGGGCCAGTTCGCCTCTCCCCTGCCTCTCCTCCCCGGGGCCACTGCGCCTCTCCCCTGCCTCTCCTCCATGGGGCCACTGCGCCTCTCCTCCATGGGGCCACTGCGCCTCTCCCCTGCCTCTCCTCCCCGGGGCCAGTGCGCCTCTCCCCTGCCTCTCCTCCCCGGGCCATTGCGCCTCTCCCCTGCCTCTCCTCCATGGGGCCACTGCACCTCTCCCCTGCCTCTCCTCCTCAGGGACTGCGCCTCTCCCCTGCCTCTCCTCCATGGGGCCACTGCGCCTCTCCCCTGCCTTTCCTCCATGGGGCCACTGTGCCTCTCCACCATGGGGCCACTGCGCCTCTACCCTGCCTCTCCACCATGGGGCCACTGCGCTTCTCCCCTGCCTCTCCTCCATGGGGCCACTGCGCCTCTCCTCCATGGGGCCACTGCGCCTCTCCTCCATGGGGCCAGCACCTCTCCCCTGCCTCTCTTCTCTCTCCTGCCCCTCCTCCCCGGGCACTACCACTTCCCCTGCCTTTCCACCTTTCCCCTCCTCGAGATCTGCGCCTCTCCTCCCCGGTCACTGTGCCTCTCCTTGGGCACATATGCATGTGATGCCCCACAGGCCTCCTAACTAGGACTGGACTACAGAACATGCATGTGACGACCCACGGGCCTTCTACATAGGACTGGACTATAGTATACGCATATGACGCCATATGGACCCCTGTTTATGACTGGATTATCGTATTTATTTCTTCGGGAGACGTCAGGGGCCACAGGGCTAACTGGGTAGTGAGCGGGAGAGCGACCATTCTAGCACCAGAAAGGTTAAACTTCTCTGCTGCTCCCAGTCAGCCAGGCTTCTCCCCTCCTTTACCCCGCCTCCAGGCCAGGCAACTCGTTTTGTTTTATGCTGGCAGGAGCCGCCATGCACCACAGCGAGGGGCTGCCTTACGCAGCCTTTATTATTTTTATTAACATTTTTTCTTTTTTTTTTTACACTCCCTGTACCTATCCTACAAGGACACAGGTTACAGAATTGTCTGCTCCGGCCATAGCGGCTTTTGGGAGCTCCTGTTCTGCTGCTCCTGTTCTGCTGCTCCTCTTCCTGTGACTAATGTCTCCCACCTGTACCTTCCTCCCTCTAGTGTCAGTGCATGTCCTCGTGTTCTGCTGCTCCTCTTCCTGTGAAGAATGTCTCCCACCTGTACCTTCCTCCCCCCAGTGTCAGTGCATGTCCTCGTGTTCTGCTGCTCCTCTTCCTGTGAAGAATGTCTCCCCACCTGTACCTTCCTCCCCCCAGTGTCAGTGCATGTCCTCGTGTTCTGCTGCTCCTCTTCCTGTGACGAATGTCTCCCACCTGTACCTTCCTCCCTCTAGTGTCAGTGCATGTCCTCGTGTTCTGCTGCTCCTCTTCCTGTGAAGAATGTCTCCCACTTGTACCTTCCTCCCTCTAGTGTCAGTGCATGTCCTCGTGTTCTGCTGCTCCTCTTCCTGTGACTAATGTCTCCCCACCTGTACCTTCCTCCCTCTAGTGTCAGTGCGTGTCCTCGTGTTCTGCTGCTCCTCTTCCTGTGAAGAATGTCTCCCACCTGCACCTACCTCCCCCTAGTGTCAGTGCATGTCCTCGTGTTCTGCTGCTCCTCTTCCTCTGACTGTCTCCCACCTGTACCTTCCTCCCTCTAGTGTCAGTGCATGTCCTCGTGTTTTGCTGCTCCTCTTCCTGTGACTAATGTCTCCCACCTGTACCTTCCTCCCTCTAGTGTCAGTGCGTGTCCTCGTGTTCTGCTGCTCCTCTTCCTGTAAAGAATGTCTCCCCACCTGTACCTTCCTCCCCCTAGTGTCAGTGCATGTCCTCGTGTTCTGCTGCTCCTCTTCCTGTGAAGAATGTCTCCCACCTGTACCTTCCTCCCCCTAGTGTCAGTGCATGTCCTCGTGTTCTGCTGCTCCTCTACCTGTGACTAATGTCTCCCACCTGTACCTTCCTCCCTCTGGTGTCAGTGCATGTCCTCGTGTTCTGCTGCTCCTCTTCCTGTGACTAATGTCTCCCACCTGTACCTTCCTCCCCCTAGTGTCAGTGCATGTCCTCGTGTTCTGCTGCTCCTCTTCCTGTGACTAATGTCTCCCACCTGTACCTTCCTCCCTCTAGTGTCAGTGCATGTCCTCGTGTTCTGCTGCTCCTCTTCCTGTGACTGTCTCCCACCTGTACCTTCCTCCCCCTAGTTTCAGTGCGTGTCCTCGTGTTCTGCTGCTCCTCTTCCTGTGAATAATGTCTCCCACCTGTACCTTCCTCCCCCTAGTGTCAGTGCATGTCCTCGTGTTCTGCTGCTCCTCTTCCTGTGAAGAATGTCTCCCACCTGTACCTTCCTCCCTCTAGTGTCAGTGCATGTCCTCGTGTTCTGCTGCTCCTCTTCCTGTGAAGAATGTCTCCCACCTGTACCTTCCTCCCTCTAGTGTCAGTGCGTGTCCTCGTGTTCTGCTGCTCCTCTTCCTGTGAATAATGTCTCCCACCTGTACCTTCCTCCCCCTAGTGTCAGTGCATGTCCTCGTGTTCTGCTGCTCCTCTTCCTGTGAACAATGTCTCCCACCTGTACCTTCCTCCCTCTAGTGTCAGTGCATGTCCTCGTGTTCTGCTGCTCCTCTTCCTGTGACTAATGTCTCCCACCTGTACCTTCCTCCCTCTAGTGTCAGTGCATGTCCTCGTGTTCTGCTGCTCCTCTTCCTGTGAAGAATGTCTCCCACCTGTACCTTCCTCCCTCTAGTGTCAGTGCATGTCCTCCTGTTCTGCTGCTCCTCTTCCTGTGACTAATGTCTCCCACTTGTACCTTGTTATAACCCTTGATATATGTGACAGTTTCTATCATGTCCCCCCTTTCCCTTCTCTTCTCTAAAGTATACATATTAAGATCTTTTAGTCGTTCCTGGTACGTTTTGTGATGTAGGCCACTGGTTCTCAACCTCGGTCCTCAGGGAGCCCCAGCGGTGCACGTTTTCCAGGTCACCTCACAGATACACAGGTGCACTAATTACTCAATGGCACATTTTAATTATTTCACCTGTGATTCTGTGTGGAGACCTGGAAAACGTGCACTGAGGATCGAGGTTGAGAACCACTGAGGTAGGCCATGCACCATTTTAGTTGCCCTTCTTTGTACAGTCTCAAAGAAGGGCAACAAAAATGGTGCATGGCCTACATCACAAAACGTACCAGGAAGACTAAATGATCTTAATATGTATAGTTGAGAGCACAGGTGCAGACCACAGTTGCGGTTTCCACTCCGGAGCCTGCTTGGTCAAAGTCCCTTACTCAGATGATGGCGCAGCTAGTAGATAAGTACCTTCCTCCCTCTAGTGTCAGTGCATGTCCTCGTGTTCTGCTGCTCCTCTTCCTGTGAAGAATGTCTCCCACCTGTACCTTCCTCCCTCTAGTGTCAGTGCATGTCCTCCTGTTCTGCTGCTCCTCTTCCTGTGACTAATGTCTCCCACCTGTACCTTGTTATAACCCTTGATATATGTGACAGTTTCTATCATGTCCCCCCTTTCCCTTCTCTTCTCTAAAGTATACATATTAAGATCTTTTAGTCGTTCCTGGTACGTTTTGTGATGTAGGCCACTGGTTCTCAACCTCGGTCCTCAGGGAGCCCCAGCGGTGCACGTTTTCCAGGTCACCTCACAGATACACAGGTGCACTAATTACTCAATGGCACATTTTAATTATTTCACCTGTGATTCTGTGTGGAGACCTGGAAAACGTGCACTGAGGATCGAGGTTGAGAACCACTGAGGTAGGCCATGCACCATTTTAGTTGCCCTTCTTTGTACAGTCTCAAAGAAGGGCAACAAAAATGGTGCATGGCCTACATCACAAAATGTACCAGGAAGACTAAATGATCTTAATATGTATAGTTGAGAGCGCAGGTGCAGACCACAGTTGCGGTTTCCACTCCGGAGCCTGCTTGGTCAAAGTCCCTTACTCAGGTGATGGCGCAGCTAGTAGATAAGTACCTTCCTCCCTCTAGTGTCAGTGCATGTCCTCGTGTTCTGCTGCTCCTCTTCCTGTGAAGAATGTCTCCCCACCTGTACCTTCCTCCCCCTAGTTTCAGTGCGTGTCCTCGTGTTCTGCTGCTCCTCTTCCTGTGAATAATGTCTCCCACCTGTACCTTCCTCCCCCTAGTTTCAGTGCATGTCCTCGTGTTCTGCTGCTCCTCTTCCTGTGAACAATGTCTCCCACCTGTACCTTCCTCCCTCTAGTGTCAGTGCATGTCCTCGTGTTCTGCTGCTCCTCTTCCTGTGAAGAATGTCTCCCACCTGTACCTTCCTCCCTCTAGTGTCAGTGCATGTCCTCGTGTTCTGCTGCTCCTCTTCCTGTGACTAATGTCTCCCACCTGTACCTTCCTCCCTCTAGTGTCAGTGCATGTCCTCGTGTTCTGCTGCTCCTCTTCCTGTGAAGAATGTCTCCCACCTGTACCTTCCTCCCTCTAGTGTCAGTGCATGTCCTCCTGTTCTGCTGCTCCTCTTCCTGTGACTAATGTCTCCCACTTGTACCTTGTTATAACCCTTGATATATGTGACAGTTTCTATCATGTCCCCCCTTTCCCTTCTCTTCTCTAAAGTATACATATTAAGATCTTTTAGTCGTTCCTGGTACGTTTTGTGATGTAGGCCACTGGTTCTCAACCTCGGTCCTCAGGGAGCCCCAGCGGTGCACGTTTTCCAGGTCACCTCACAGATACACAGGTGCACTAATTACTCAATGGCACATTTTAATTATTTCACCTGTGATTCTGTGTGGAGACCTGGAAAACGTGCACTGAGGATCGAGGTTGAGAACCACTGAGGTAGGCCATGCACCATTTTAGTTGCCCTTCTTTGTACAGTCTCAAAGAAGGGCAACAAAAATGGTGCATGGCCTACATCACAAAATGTACCAGGAAGACTAAATGATCTTAATATGTATAGTTGAGAGCGCAGGTGCAGACCACAGTTGCGGTTTCCACTCCGGAGCCTGCTTGGTCAAAGTCCCTTACTCAGGTGATGGCGCAGCTAGTAGATAAGTTCTCATCTGCACCGTCCCTGCAGCCATTGAGACCATCCACATCTCCGATATTTGCCGCCTTTCGGGGAGCCACACTGGGCTCGTGCTTTATCTGCCTCCGTCCAGGGCATGCAGAAATAATTGCAAAGTAAGACTGGCAGCCATACGGCTTCAGTCAAGGGGGCCCTTACCCTCCAACCTCTTCAGGACACTGATACTGACGATGAGGAGGGGCAACTAGTTGATGACTTGGACAATGATGATGATGATGACGACGATGCCCCAAGGAGCAACACCTCCTCATGCATCGATGTAGGGACCTTGGTAACAGAGGTCAAGGAGGTCTTAAATTTACAGGACCCTGCTGAACCGCTCCGGTCCTCTGGACCGACTTTTAAGCGCCCCAAACGGACTCTGACTGTCTTCCGTAAGTCTAAGGATTTGGAGGATACCCTCTCGGAGCCCTGGGAGATACCATATAGTAAGTCTGCACTCCCTAAACATTTTGCAACTCTTAACCCCCTCCTTCAGAAGGATAGGGTCCGCTGGGAGACAGCACCCAGGGTGGGACGCACATGTCGCTAGGATTGTGCGCTCCTCTACTCTTCCTATTCCAACCGCGTCCCTTAAGGACTCTGAACGTAAGTTGGAGAACTTCCTTAAGCTCAATTATACAACATCTGGGGCAGTGGCTCGGCCTACCCTGTAGTCCACTTGGGTGGCTAAGGCCATGTAAAAATGGACTACCGCTTTTGCAAATACTGTTGCAGAAGGGGGTAGTGCTGATTAGCTGTTGCCTACTATTGATATCATGCATCAGGTCACATTATATTTAGTGGAGCCTGCACTTGATGCTGCCTCTAGGGATGCCAATCCCGGGGCATTTTTTCAATCCCGGGATCCGGGATTGAAAAATGCTCAATCCCGGGATTCCCGGGATTGGCATCCCTACCTGTGCTGTGCTGCATATTTGTGGATACCCACCCCTACACCGGCCGACCCGGACATTTACTTACATTAGCGGGCGGCCGGCCGGGAGTGGGTTCGGAGGTGCACGGTGCCTCCAGGCTCGTGCACCTCCTTCTTAGCAGGCAGGGCAGGCCGGAAAGGAGGCGGGTGGGCGCGCGTGCTGAGGAGACGAGAGGGGGCGGGCACAGGAGAAGGCTGCGCAGCGTGACCTCTACTGTCACGCTACGCTGGCCGCACGCAGAGATCAGGATTCGGGAGCCGGGCAGCGTCTGAGCGAGTGCTCAGACGCTGCCCAGCATTAGACTGCGCATGCGCAGTCTAATCCCGAAATCCCGGGATTGGATATTCCAATCCCGGGATTGAAATCCCGCACTTTTTGAGGCCAAATCCCGGGATCCTGCCGATCCCGGGATTGGCCACCCTAGCTGCCTCCCTTATCTCCTCAAGTGCAGACATCTGTCTCTGTGGCTCCATTCATGGAAGGTGGATTCTGATTCTAAGAAAACCCTAGCCGCTCTTCCCTTTCAGGGTTTCCTCTTATTCGGGTCAGAGTTGGACAAAATTGTGGCTACGGTAGCCGCTTCCAAGGCAGCTTTCCTCCCATCCACCCCTACTGCATGCCCCCGTGCTGCTTTCCAGTGCTTTAGGTTCCAGGGCTTGGGTAGGGGACAGTCTTTCACAAGAACCCAGCTCGCAAAGTCCTCTAAGGCTAAGGGTAAACGTCCCTGGGCCACCAGGCATCTGGAGTCTAAGCCTGAGGACAAGCCCTCCGCATGACGGGGCAGCACTCCTCCTGGGGGAACCCAGGGTGGGGGGTCACCTGCTGCGGTTTTCGGACGTCTGGCTGGAATCCACGACACATGAATGGGTTTGGGATGTGGTCTCCCAAGGCTACTCCACAACCTTTCTACGTCGTCCACCAAGCTCGTTCTTTTCCAAAAATTCTCCAAAGTACTTGGAGGATGGGAAGCTCCTGGCATCCCGGGTCATAGCATCCAGTTCGTGTGTCTCAGCGAGGCACAGGTTTTCACTCCAGCCTCTTCTTGGTTCAGAAGCCCAACAGGTCTTTCCGTCCCACCCTCAATATAATGCGGCTCAACAAATTTGTCAGGGTCCCAATGTTCAGGATGGAAACCTTGCGATCCATAGTTCTGGCCCTACAACCAGGGGACTACATGGCATCCCTGGACATCTAGGATGCATATCTGCATATCCCCATCAAACAGGAACATCAACGGTTTCTGAGGTTTGCACTGCAGGACCATCATTTCCAGTTTCAGGCTTTGCCTTTCGGCCTATCCACAGCACCCAGGGTGTTTACGAACGTAATGGGCAGCAGACTTTGCAATCAGGACATCTGGATACTTCTGTATCTGGACGACCTGCTGTATGGACACCATACAGACACACTTCTATCTATGAGCTGGGTTATATGACTACCTACTATACAGCATTAATACCAGATATAGCTCAAAGTCTGTATATCATTAAATACAAACGTGTATAATAAATAAATGGTGTTTTTCCTTGGATAACATGTAGTGGCTATCTGGTACAATACCTATACTTGTCAAACGCATGGACAATGATCTAATATCAGAGCCACATCAATGCACTGTCTGACAGCTTACTTATAAGCTCCTGCCGGCCCGTTAGATACAACACAATACCGCTGACGAAAATAGTACAGCGGCATAATATAAAGACTGCACCTCTCTCTGCAATATTTTGACAGAATTTGTCTGCAGAAATAAGAAGAGGCCAGTTTGTTATATTGAGCTATCACGACTGAATATAGCTCCAATTTACACATCGATTGAACTCCCTATAAGAAATATAATGCTAGGTCCCAATGTGTAAGGATGTACTGAAAAAAACAGGAATGGATACATAATATTGGGAACCTACATTGCAACATTGATATAACAGTGTAATAATATAGGAGTTCGCAACATAAGCACAGATATCTCTTTCTAAAAATTATAAGAGAGAGTGCTAAAATCTAAACATATAGGAAACATACAGGGATAAGAAGAACCCTGCAACAACTTAGGTTGGGGAGCAGTGGTTATTGATATTTTAAAATTCTATATTTCTTTCTTTATTTCTTTCATATATTTTTAATATTTCACCTTTTTAACGAATAATAATAAAAGTTAATTCTTAAATAACAAACATTGTGACTGTCAGTGCACCTACAATATACTTACTTTTCTTGTTTCAAATGTGTGTCTTTACTTAAGTAGTAGGTAGCACCTCCTCAAAATAATATATATATATAAAAAATTAAAGGTAATTTCCCTATAAAATATTTACATTGAAGGAGATAGAACTGTCCCACAAACATAAGAGACTGGTGCGGGAATCATTTCTGTTTTTTGTGGACCTGCTAATCCTGGCACAGTCGGCCGAAGTTCTCCAGGCACACTTGGTCAAGGTGGTGGAGGTCCTAGAACGTCATGGCTGGATCATAAATTGGCCCAATGCTTTCAGCTCAATTTATGATCCATCTGGGGGCTCTGTTGGACACAGTTCATCAGCATATCTACTTGCCAGAAGTACACCACAGGACTCTTCAGTCCTGCATTTGGCGTCTCCTCTTCATCAGGCGAGTGTCAATCCATGCCTGCACGAGGGTCCTGGGCTCGATGTTGTGTGCCTTCGAAATGGCGGAGTATGCACAATTTCACTCACCCTTCCCAACGAGAGATCCTCAGCAAATGGTCGGGGTTACACCGATGCTCAGTCCCACCAAATTGTCTTATCACTGGCAGTACGGATTTCCCTGTCGTGGTGGCTTATAGACCAAAACCTCATGGAGGGGAGACCGATGGATCCATCAGTGGACTCCCCTTACCACAGATGCCAGGCTCCGCCGTTGGGGAGCAGTGTGAAAGATATTTCCGGGGATTATGGAATGCACCGGAATCCTTACTGTTGATCAATGTCCTCGAACTGAGGGCAGTCCTGCGGGCCCTCCACTTGGCAGAACCTTGGCTCTGAGGTCACCCTGTGCAAGTCCAGTCACTTATATCAACCACCAGGGGGGTACTCCGAGTCCGGCAGCCATGGCAGTGGCCTCCCGCATCCTCCAATGGTCAGAGGGGAAGATCCCGGCTCTGTCGGCGATCTTTATCCCGGGGGTCCTCAATTAAGAAGCCGACTTTCTCAGCCGTCAGACTCCGATGAATGGGCCATCCATCCAGAGGTGTTCCAGATGTTGGTGCACCGTTGGGACAGACCCGAGGTGAACTTTATGTCCTCATGCCACAATCACCAGGTGACCGTGTACGGGTCCATGTCTCGCGACCCGGGGGCCTGCATGGTAGACGCCCTGTCAGCCTGTGGCCATTTGCTCTGATGTACGCCTTTTCCCCCCATCTCGCTCCTCCTCATAATACTTCGCAAGTTGAAGGCAGAAGGGGGCGCATTGATCCTGGTAACCCCACATTGGCCCAGGAGGATTTAATTCTCCGATCTACAGGCCCTGTCAGTGGCCTCTCCGATCCGTCTACCTCCTATGGCCAGACCTGCTCACACAAGGTCTGTGTCTACATCTGAACCTGCAGCATCTGGCTGCTGAGACTTCCTTGTTGAGTCACTCAAGGGTCATATCAACTATGCTCAGCACCGCAAGCCTTCCTCGGCTGGTGCTTACCATCACATCTGGCGGGCTTACTTTTCCTGGTGTCGCACTCTTTGTTTCAATCCCAGGGCTTACCGTTTGGCCAGGATTCTGTCATTCCTGCAGAAGGGTTTGGAGGCTGGACTACGCTTATTTTCTTTGAAGGTGCAGGTCTCAGCTCTATCCATCCTGTTCCGCAGGAGGTTGGCGTTACTGCAGGATGTCTTTCATGCAGGGTGTCCTGCGTATCCAATCTCCCCTTGTTCCCGCGTGTGCTCCGTGGGATCTTTCACTGGTCTTCGGGGCTCTTCAGGGTGCCCTGTTTGAATTATTGCGGTTGGGGGACCTTTGTTGGCTTACCTGGAAAACCATCTTCCTGTTGGCGATTGCTTCGGACAGAAGGGTATCTGACCTGTCAGCTCTGTCCTGTAAGTCACCCTTCCAGATCTTCCATCCTGACAGGGAGGTGCAACAGCAGAGCAACTGTGCAAGGTGATAACTTGATCATCCGCCAATACTTCCTTACACTTCTATGCGTTCGGCACATTTTCCTCCCAGGACTTTACATGTGGCCAGATTGTATTGGCTGCGGCACAGGCGCATCCCCACCCTCTCGCCCGACTCACTACCCACTGTTAGCCGTGTGGCTCCTGACGTCCTCGACGAAAAAGATTTAACAGGTAAGACGTAAATCTCTTAATGCATGTGACGCCCCACGGCCCCCCTACCTAGGACTGGACTATAGTATATGCATGTGACGCCCCACGGCCCCCCTACTTAGGGATGGACTATAGTATATGCATGTGACGCCCCACGGCCCCCCTACCTAGGACTGGACTATAGTATATGCATGTGACGCCCCACGGCCCCCCTACTTAGGGATGGACTATAGTATATGCATGTGACGCCCCACGGCCCCCCTACCTAGGGCTGGACTATAGTATATGGATGTGACGCCCCACGGCCCCCCTACTTAGGGCTGGACTATAGTATATGCATGTGACGCCCCACGGCCCCCCTACTTAGGGCTGGACTATAGTATACAGTATGTTATGTTGTTCATCCTTGCTGGCGGGTCGCCAGAACGTACACGCTGGCGACTCGCCAGCGAGGAGACTGAGACGCACGTGCGTCTCAGTCTCCGTCGCTAGCGCGACGGAAACCCTGTCCGTCTCCGCCTCAGGGAGACGGACAGGGTTAGGGGGGGTTAGGGGGGGTGCGGGCAGGCGGCGGGGACCCCGGGTTACCGCCGGCAAGCCGGCGGGGACCCGGGGGAACGGATGGAAGCGCCGTCGGAAGGGGACGCCAGCGCCATCCCCTGCAAAGATGGGACCTGACCCATCTGTATGCATGTGACGCCCCCACGGCCCCCCTACTTAGGGCTGGACTATAGTGTATGGATGTGACGCCATACAGGCCCCCTACCTAGGACTGGACTATAGTATATGGATGTGATGCCATACAGGCCCCCTACCTTGCGCTGGACTATAGTATATGCATGTGATGCCATACGGGCCCCCTACCTAGGGCTGGACTGTAGTATATGCATGTGACTCCCCACGGCCCCCCTACTTAGGACTGGACTATAGTATATGGATGTGACGCCATACGGGCCCCCTACCTAGGACTGGACTATAGTATATGCATGTGATGCCATACGGGCCCCCTACCTAGGACTGGACTATAGTATATGGATGTGACGCCATACGGGCCCCCTACCTAGGACTGGACTATAGTATATGCATGTGATGCCATACGGGCCCCCTACCTAGGGCTGGACTGTAGTATATGCATGTGACTCCCCACGGCCCCCCTACTTAGGGCTGGACTATAGTGTATGGATGTGATGCCATACGGGCCCCCTACCTAGGGCTGGACTGTAGTATATGCATGTGACTCCCCACGGCCCCCCTACTTAGGACTGGACTATAGTATATGGATGTGACGCCATACGGGCCCCCTACCTAGGACTGGACTATAGTATATGCATGTGATGCCATACGGGCCCCCTACCTAGGGCTGGACTGTAGTATATGCATGTGACTCCCCACGGCCCCCCTACTTAGGACTGGACTATAGTATATGGATGTGACGCCATACAGGCCCCCTACCTAGGACTGGACTATAGTATATGGATGTGACGCCATACAGGCCCCCCTACCTTAGACTGGACTATAGTATATGCATGTGACACCATACGGGCCCCCTACCTAGGACTGGACTATAGTATATGCATGTGACGCCATACAGGCCCCCTACCTAGGACTTGACTATAGTATATGGATGTGACTCCATACGGGCCCCCTACCTAGGACTGGACTATAGTATATGCATGTGACACCATACGGGCCCCCTACCTAGGACTGGACTATAGTATATGGATGTGACTCCATACGGGCCCCCTACCTAGGACTGGACTATAGTATATGCATGTGACACCATACGGGCCCCCTACCTAGGACTGGACTATAGTATATGGATGTGACTCCATACGGGCCCCCTACCTAGGACTGGACTATAGTATATGGATGTGACTCCATACGGGCCCCCTACCTAGGGCTGGACTATAGTATATGGATTTGACGCCATACGGGCCCCCTACCTAGGACTGGACTATAGTATATGCATGTGATGCCATACGGGCCCCTACCTAGGACTGGACTATAGTATATGGATGTGACACCATACGGGCCCCCTACCTAGGGCTGGACTATAGTGTATGCATGTGACGCCATACAGGCCCCCTACCTAGGACTGGACTATAGTATATGGATGTGACACCATACGGGCCCCTACCTAGGACTGGACTATAGTATATGCATGTGATGCCATACGGGCCCCTACCTAGGACTGGACTATAGTATATGCATGTGACGCCATACGGGCCCCCTACCTAGGACTGGACTATAGTATATGCATGTGACACCATACGGACCCCCTACCTAGGACTGGACTATAGTATATGCATGTGACACCATACGGGCCCCCTACCTAGGACTGGACTATAGTATATGCATGTGACTCCATACAGGCCCCCTACCTAGGACTGGACTATAGTATATGTATGTGACGCCATACGGGCCCCCTACCTAGGACTGGACTATAGTATATGCATGTGATGCCATACAGGCCCCCTACCTTGGGCTGGACTATAGTATATGGATGTGACGCCATACGGGCCCTCTACCTAGGACTGGACTATAGTATATGCATGTGACGCCATACGGGCCCTCTACCTAGGACTGGACTATAGTATATGCATGTGACTCCATACGGGCCCCCTACCTAGGGCTGGACTATAGTATATGCATGTGACCCCCCACAGGCCCCCTACCTAGGACTGGACTATAGTATATGCATGTGACTCCATACGGGCCCCCTACCTAGGACTGGACTATAGTATATGCATGTGACCCCCCACAGGCCCCCTACCTAGGACTGGACTATAGTATATGCATGTGACGCCATACGGGCCCCCTACCTAGGACTGGACTATAGTATATGTATGTGACGCCATACGGGCCCCCTACCTAGGACTGGACTATAGTATATGGATGTGATGCCATACAGGCCCCCTACCTAGGACTGGACTATAGTATATGCATGTGACGCCATACGGGCCCCCTACCTTGGGCTGGACTATAGTATATGTATGTGACGCCATACGGGCCCCCTACCTAGGACTGGACTATAGTATATGGATGTGATGCCATACAGGCCCCCTACCTAGGACTGGACTATAGTATATGCATGTGACGCCATACGGGCCCCCTACCTAGGACTGGACTATAGTATATGCATGTGACGCCCCACGGGCCCCCTACCTTGGGCTGGACTATAGTATATGCATGTGACGCCATACAGGCCCCCTACCTAGGACTGGACTATAGTATATGTATGTGACGCCCCACGGGCCCCCTACCTAGGACTGGACTATAGTATATGCATGTGACTCCATACGGGCCCCCTACCTAGGGCTGGACTATAGTATATGCATGTGACACCATACGGGCCCCCTACCTAGGACTGGACTATAGTATATGCATGTGACGCCATACGGGCCCCCTACCTAGGACTGGACTATAGTATATGCATGTGACGCCATACGGGCCCCCTACCTTGGGCTGGACTATAGTATATGCATGTGACTCCATACAGGCCCCCTACCTAGGACTGGACTATAGTATATGTATGTGACGCCATACGGGCCCCCTACCTAGGACTGGACTATAGTATATGCATGTGACGCCATACGGGCCCCCTTCCTAGGACTGGACTATAGTATATGGATGTGACGCCATACGGGCCCCCTACCTAGGACTGGACTATAGTATACGCATGTGACGCCATACGGCCCCCCTACCTAGGACTGGACTATACTATATGCATGTGACGCCATACGGGCCCCCTACCTTGGGCTGGACTATAGTATATACATGTGATGCCATACTGGCCCCCTACCTTGGGATGAACTATAGTATACGCATGTGACGCCATACGGGCCCCCTACCTAGGACTGGACTATAGTATATGGATGTGACTCCATACGGGCCCCCTACCTTGGGATGAACTATAGTATACGCATGTGACGCCATACGGGCCCCCTACCTAGGGCTGGACTATAGTATATGGATGTGACACCATACGGGCCCCCTACCTAGGACTGGACTATAGTATATGCATGTGACGCCATACGGGCCCCCTACCTAGGACTGGACTATAGTATATGCATGTGACACCATACGGGCCCCCTACCTAGGACTGGACTATAGTACATGCATGTGACTCCATACGGGCCCCCTACCTAGGACTGGACTATAGTATATGCATGTGACCCCATACGGGCCCCCTACCTTGGGATAAACTATAGTATACGCATGTGACGCCATACGGGCCCCTACCTAGGGCTGGACTATAGTATATGCATGTGACCCCCCACGGGCCCCCTACCTTGGGCTGGACTATAGTAATGGCCACCTTATGTTGCTATTGTTTCCCCTGTAGGGGGCAGCGAAGCCCTTTGTCAACTTCATCTTCCGGCTGTGAGTCTGCCACAAATTTCAGGGTCTCTCACTCATCTGGCTCCACTTCGGCCCGATCATCACAACTCTGTAGCACAGAGGCTGGCATCTCCTCTGGCAGGTCAGTTATGCTGGCGGGGCACTGAGGCTGGTAGGTCGGTAGCGCTGGCAGGGCACTCAGGCTGGCATCTCCTCTGGCACGTCAGTAGTGCTGGCGGGGCACTCAGGCTGGTAGGTCGGTAGCGCTGGCAGGGTACTGAGGCTGGCATCTCCTCTGGCAGGTCAGTAGTGCTGGCGGGGCACTCAGGCTGGTAGGTCGGTAGCGCTGGCAGGGCACAGAGACTGTCATCTCTTCTGGCAGGTCAGTAGTGCTGGCGGGGCACTCAGGCTGGTAGGTCGGTAGCACTGGCAGGGCACAGAGGCTGGCATCTCCTCTGGCAGGTCAGTAATGCTGGCGGGGCACTGAGGCTGGTAGGTCGGTAGCGCTGGCAGGGCACTCAGGCTGGCATCTCCTCTGGCACGTCAGTAGTGCTGGCGGGGCACTCAGGCTGGTAGGTCGGTAGCGCTGGCAGGGCACTCAGGCTGGCATCTCCTCTGGCAGGTCAGTAGTGCTGGCGGGGCACTCAGGCTGGTAGGTCGGTAGCACTGGCAGGGCACAGAGGCTGGCATCTCCTCTGGCAGGTCAGTAGCGCTGTGGGGAGGAGACTGGTAGTTTGCCCTTATGGAGGGGAGATGGGACTGAAGGGGTCACCCACCAGTCTACAGGGCCGATATGGTCTCATTTAGGGCTTGATTCAGAGTTGATCACAAATGCTAAATCTTTGCCAAATGAGAAAAACTATGCTGCAGTGCAGGTGGGGCAGGTGCCCATACAGTGGTGCCATTTGTCCACTTTTCACCTGTGAAATCATGTGTTTAACCTCCGATGTGCGAATCCGAGCCAGAGATCCTACGTATGGCACATAGGGAAAGATCGGATCACGGGCATCAGGTTCATATCGCATCCGCCCCGCAGGGCCCGGAACCTTTTACATGTAATTTATCATGTGTAGACATGGCACAGGAAGAACCCTGGGGAGCTGCCAGGGAAGTTAAGACTATGGCACCACCCAAATCTGAAGGTGCCTATGCAAGGTACACAGTTCAAAACGCCTGTAGTACAAATCGCACGCGTGCACCATAGCTGCGATGTGGTCTCCGCGGATCGTATCACAGAGTACAGAAAGTATGTGCCGGCTTCTTGTCACATCTAGTACAAATCGCACGTGTGCACCATAGCTGCGATGCGGTCTCCGCGGATCATATCACAGAGTACAGAAAGTATGTTCCGGCTTCTTGTCACATCTAGTACAAATCGCAGGTGTGCACCATAGCTGCGATGCGGTCTCCGCGGATCATATCACACAGTACAGAAAGTATGTGCAGCCTTCTTGTCACATCTAGTACAAATCACACGTGTGCACCATAGCTGCGATGCGGTCTCCGCGGATCATATCACAGAGTACAGAAAGTATGTGCCGGCTTCTTGTCACATCTAGTACAAATCACACGTGTGCACCATAGCTGCGATGCGGTCTCCGCGGATCATATCACAGAGTACAGAAAGTATGTTCCGGCTTCTTGTCACATCTAGTACAAATCGCAGGTGTGCACCATAGCTGCGATGCGGTCTCCGCGGATCATATCACACAGTACAGAAAGTATGTGCAGCCTTCTTGTCACATCTAGTACAAATCACACGTGTGCACCATAGCTGCGATGCGGTCTCCGCGGATCATATCACAGAGTACAGAAAGTATGTGCCGGCTTCTTGTCACATCTAGTACAAATCGCACGTGTGCACCATAGCTGTGATGCGGTCTCCGCGGATCATATCACACAGTACAGAAAGTATGTGCCGGCTACTTGTCACATCTAGTACAAATCGCACGTGTGCACCATAGCTGCGATGCGGTCTCCGCGGATCATATCATAGTACAGAAAGTATGTGCAGCCTTTTTGTCACATCTAGTACAAATCGCACGTGTGCACCATAGCTGCGATGCGGTCTCCGCGGATCATATCACAGAGTACAGAAAGTATGTGCAGCCTTCTTGTCACATCTAGTACAAATCGCACATGTGCACCATAGCTGCGATACGGTCTCCGCGGATCATATCACAGAGTACAGAAAGTATGTGCCGGCTTCTTGTCACATCTAGTACAAATCGCACGTGTGCACCATAGCTGCGATGCGGTCTCCGCGGATCATATCACAGTACAGAAAGTATGTGCAGCCTTCTTGTCACATCTAGTACAAATCGCACGTGTGCACCATAGCTGGCGATGCGGTCTCCGCGGATCATATCACACAGTACAGAAAGTATGTGCCGGCTTCTTGTCACATCTAGTACAAATCGCACGTGTGCACCATAGCTGCGATGCGGTCTCCGCGGATCATATCACACAGTACAGAAAGTATGTGCCGCCTTCTTGTCACATCTAGTACAAATCGCACGTGTGCACCATAGCTGCGATGCGGTCTCCGCAGATCATATCACACCGTACAGAAAGTATGTGCCGGCTTCTTGTCACACCTAGTAAATATCGCACGTGTGCACCATAGCTGCGATGCGGTCTACGCGGATCATATCACAGAGTACAGAAAGTATGTGCCGCCTTCTTGTCACATCTAGTACAAATCGCACGTGTGCACCATAGCTGCGATACGGTCTCCGCGGATCATATCACACAGTACAGAAAGTATGTGCAGCCTTCTTGTCACATCTAGTACAAATCGCACGTGTGCACCATAGCTGGCGATGCGGTCTCCGCGGATCATATCACACAGTACAGAAAGTATGTGCAGCCTTCTTGTCACATCTAGTACAAATCGCACGTGTGCACCATAGCTGTGATGCGGTCTCCGCGGATCATATCACACAGTACAGAAAGTATGTGCCGGCTTCTTGTCACATCTAGTACAAATCGCACGTGTGCACCATAGCTGCGATACGGTCTCCGCGGATCATATCACACAGTACAGAAAGTATGTGCCGGCTTCTTGTCACATCTAGTACAAATCGCACGTGTGCACCATAGCTGTGATGCGGTCTCCGCGGATCATATCACACAGTACAGAAAGTATGTGCAGCCTTCTTGTCACATCTAGTACAAATCGCAGGTGTGCACCATAGCTGCGATGCGGTCTCCGCGGATCATATCACAGAGTACAGAAAGTATGTGCAGCCTTCTTGTCACATCTAGTACAAATCGCACGTGTGCACCATAGCTGCGATGCGGTCTCCGCGGATCATATCACACAGTACAGAAAGTATGTGCCGGCTTCTTGTCACATCTAGTACAAATCGCACGTGTGCACCATAGCTGCGATACGGTCTCCGCGGATCATATCACACAGTACAGAAAGTATGTGCAGCCTTCTTGTCACATCTAGTACAAATCGCAGGTGTGCACCATAGCTGCGATGCGGTCTCCGCGGATCATATCACAGAGTACAGAAAGTATGTGCAGCCTTCTTGTCACATCTAGTACAAATCGCAGGTGTGCACCATAGCTGCGATGCGGTCTCCCGCGGATCATATCACACAGTACAGAAAGTATGTGCAGCCTTCTTGTCACATCTAGTACAAATCGCACGTGTGCACCATAGCTGCGATGCGGTCTCCGCGGATCGCATCACACAGTACAGAAAGTATGTGCAGCCTTTTTGTCACATCTAGTACAAATCGCACGTGTGCACCATAGCTGGCGATGAGGTCTCTGCGGATCATATCACACAGTACAGAAAGTATGTGCAGCCTTCTTGTCACATCTAGTACAAATCGCACGTGTGCACCATAGCTGCGATGCGGTCTCCGCGGATTATATCACACAGTACAGAAAGTATGTGCCGCCTTCTTGTCACATCTAGTACAAATCGCACGTGTGCACCATAGCTGGCGATGAGGTCTCTGCAGATCATATCACACAGTACAGAAAGTATGTGCAGCCTTCTTGTCACATCTAGTACAAATCGCACGTGTGCACCATAGCTGCGATGCGGTCTCCGCGGATTATATCACACAGTACAGAAAGTATGTGCCGCCTTCTTGTCACATCTAGTACAAATCGCACGTGTGCACCATAGCTGGCGATGCGGTCTCCGCAGATCATATCACAGAGTTCAGAAAGTATGTGCAGCCTTCTTGTCACATCTAGTACAAATCGCACGTGTGCACCATAGCTGCGATGCGGTCTCCGCGGATTATATCACACCGTACAGAAAGTATGTGCCGGCTTCTTGTCACATCTAGTACAAATCGCACATGTGCACCATAGCTGCGATGCGGTCTCCGCGGATCATATCACACAGTACAGAAAGTATGTGCAGCCTTCTTGTCACATCTAGTACAAATCGCACGTGTGCACCATAGCTGCGATGCGGTCTCCGCAGATCATATCACAGAGTACAGAAAGTATGTGCAGCCTTCTTGTCACATCTAGTACAAATCGCACGTGTGCACCATAGCTGCGATGCGGTCTCCGCAGATCATATCACAGAGTACAGAAAGTATGTGCAGCCTTCTTGTCACATCTAGTACAAATCACACGTGTGCACCATAGCTGTGATGAGGTCTCCGCGGATCATATCACACAGTACAGAAAGTATGTGCCGCCTTCTTGTCACATCTAGTACAAATCGCACGTGTGCACCATAGCTGCGATGCGGTCTCCGCGGATTATATCACACAGTACAGAAAGTATGTGCAGCCTTCTTGTCACATCTAGTACAAATCGCACGTGTGCACCATAGCTGCGATGCGGTCTCCGCGGATCATATCACACAGTACAGAAAGTATGTGCCGGCTTCTTGTCACATCTAGTACAAATCGCACGTGTGCACCATAGCTGCGATGCGGTCTCCGCGGATCATATCACAGAGTACAGAAAGTATGTGCAGCCTTCTTGTCACATCTAGTACAAATCACACGTGTGCACCATAGCTGTGATGCGGTCTCCGCGGATCATATCACAGAGTACAGAAAGTATGTGCCGCCTTCTTGTCACATCTAGTACAAATCGCACGTGTGCACCATAGCTGCGATGCGGTCTCCGCGGATCATATCACAGAGTACAGAAAGTATGTGCCGCCTTCTTGTCACATCTAGTACAAATCGCACGTGTGCACAATAGCTGCGATGCGGTCTCTGCGGATCATATCACACAGTACAGAAAGTATGTGCCGGCTACTTGTCACATCTAGTACAAATCGCACGTGTGCACCATAGCTGCGATGCGGTCTCCGCGGATCATATCACAGTACAGAAAGTATGTGCAACCTTCTTGTCACATCTAGTACAAATCGCACGTGTGCACCATAGCTGCGATGCGGTCTCCGCGGATCATATCACACTGTACAGAAAGTATGTGCCGCCTTCTTGTCACATCTAGTACAAATCGCACGTGTGCACCATAGCTGGCGATGCGGTCTCCGCGGATCATATCACAGAGTACAGAAAGTATGTGCAGCCTTCTTGTCACATCTAGTACAAATCGCACGTGTGCACCATAGCTGGCGATGCGGTCTCCGCGGATCATATCACACAGTACAGAAAGTATGTGCCGCCTTCTTGTCACATCTAGTACAAATCGCACGTGTGCACCATAGCTGCGATGCGGTCTCCGCGAATCATATCACACAGTACAGAAAGTATGTGCCGGCTTCTTGTCACATCTAGTACAAATCGCACGTGTGCACCATAGCTGCGATGCGGTCTCCCGCGGATCATATCACACAGTACAGAAAGTATGTGCCGCCTTCTTGTCACATCTAGTACAAATCGCACGTGTGCACCATAGCTGCGATGCGGTCTCCGCGGATCATATCACACAGTACAGAAAGTATGTGCCGGCTTCTTGTCACATCTAGTACAAATCGCACGTGTGCACCATAGCTGCGATGCGGTCTCCGCGGATCATATCACAGTACAGAAAGTATGTGCCGCCTTCTTGTCACATCTAGTACAAATCGCACGTGTGCACCATAGCTGCGATGCGGTCTCCGCGGATCATATCACAGTACAGAAAGTATGTGCAGCCTTCTTGTCACATCTAGTACAAATCGCACATGTGCACCATAGCTGCGATGTGGTCTCCGCGGATCATATCACACAGTACAGAAAGTATGTGCCGCCTTCTTTTCACATCTAGTACAAATCGCACGTGTGCACCATAGCTGCGATGCGGTCTCCGCGGATCATATCACAGTACAGAAAGTATGTGCCGCCTTCTTGTCACATCTAGTACAAATCGCACGTGTGCACCATAGCTGCGATGCGGTCTCCGCGAATCATATCACACAGTACAGAAAGTATGTGCAGCCTTCTTGTCACATCTAGTACAAATCGCACGTGTGCACCATAGCTGCGATGCGGTCTCCGCGGATCATATCACAGTACAGAAAGTATGTGCCGCCTTCTTGTCACATCTAGTACAAATCGCACGTGTGCACCATAGCTGCGATGCGGTCTCCGCGGATCATATCACAGAGTACAGAAAGTATGTGCCGGCTTCTTGTCACATCTAGTACAAATCGCATGTGTGCACCATAGCTGCGATGCGGTCTCCGCGGATCATATCACAGTACAGAAAGTATGTGCTGGCGGCTTGTCACATCTAGTACAAATCGCACGTGTGCACCATAGCTGCGATGCGGTCTCCGCGGATCATATCACAGAGTACAGAAAGTATGTGCCGGCTTCTTGTCACATCTAGTACAAATCGCACGTGTGCACCATAGCTGCGATGCGGTCTCCGCGGATCATATCACAGTACAGAAAGTATGTGCCGGCTTCTTGTCACATCTAGTACAAATCGCACGTGTGCACCATAGCTGCGATGCGGTCTCCGCGGATCATATCACACTGTACAGAAAGTATGTGCCGGCTACTTGTCACATCTAGTACAAATCGCACGTGTGCACCATAGCTGGCGATGCGGTCTCCGCGGATCATATCACACTGTACAGAAAGTATGTGCCGCCTTCTTGTCACATCTAGTACAAATCGCACGTGTGCACCATAGCTGCGATGCGGTCTCCCGCGGATCATATCACACTGTACAGAAAGTATGTGCCGGCTTCTTGTCACATCAAGTACAAATCACACGTGTGCACCATAGCTGCGATGCGGTCTCCGCGGATCATATCACACAGTACAGAAAGTATGTGCAGCCTTCTTGTCACATCTAGTACAAATCGCACGTGTGCACCATAGCTGTGATGCGGTCTCCGCGGATCATATCACACAGTACAGAAAGTATGTGCCGGCTTCTTGTCACATCTAGTACAAATCGCACGTGTGCACCATAGCTGCGATGCGGTCTCCGCGGATCATATCACACAGTACAGAAAGTATGTGCCGGCTACTTGTCACATCTAGTACAAATCGCACGTGTGCACCATAGCTGCGATGCGGTCTCCGCGGATCATATCACAGTACAGAAAGTATGTGCAGCCTTCTTGTCACATCTAGTACAAATCGCACGTGTGCACCATAGCTGCGATGTGGTCTCCGCGGATCATATCACACAGTACAGAAAGTATGTTCCGGCTTCTTGTCACATCTAGTACAAATCGCACGTGTGCACCATAGCTGCAATGCGGTCTCCGCGGATCATATCACAGTACAGAAAGTATGTGCAGCCTTCTTGTCACATCTAGTACAAATCGCACGTGTGCACCATAGCTGGCGATGTGGTCTCCGCGGATCATATCACACTGTACAGAAAGTATGTGCCGCCTTCTTGTCACATCTAGTACAAATCGCACGTGTGCACCATAGCTGCGATGCGGTCTCCGTGGATCATATCACACAGTACAGAAAGTATGTGCAGCCTTCTTGTCACATCTAGTACAAATCGCACGTGTGCACCATAGCTGCGATGCGGTCTCCGCGGATCATATCACAGAGTACAGAAAGTATGTGCCGCCTTCTTGTCACATCTAGTACAAATCGCACGTGTGCACCATAGCTGGCGATGCGGTCTCCCGCAGATCATATCACACAGTACAGAAAGTATGTGCCGCCTTCTTGTCACATCTAGTACAAATCGCAGGTGTGCACCATAGCTGCGATGCGGTCTCCGCGGATCATATCACACAGTACAGAAAGTATGTGCAGCCTTCTTGTCACATCTAGTACAAATCGCACGCGTGCACAATAGCTGCGATGCGGTCTCCGCGGATCATATCACAGAGTACAGAAAGTATGTGCCGGCTTCTTGTCACATCTAGTACAAATCGCACGTGTGCACCATAGCTGCGATGCGGTCTCCAGCGGATCATATCACACTGTACAGAAAGTATGTGCCGCCTTCTTGTCACATCTAGTACAAATCGCACGTGTGCACCATAGCTGCGATGCTGTCTCCGCGGATCATATCACACAGTACAGAAAGTATGTGCAGCCTTCTTGTCACATCTAGTACAAATCGCACGTGTGCACCATAGCTGCGATGCGGTCTCCGCGGATCATATCACACAGTACAGAAAGTATGTGCAGCCTTCTTGTCACATCTAGTACAAATCGCACGTGTGCACCATAGCTGCGATACGGTCTCCGCGGATCATATCACAGAGTACAGAAAGTATGTGCAGCCTTCTTGTCACATCTAGTACAAATCGCACGTGTGCACCATAGCTGCGATGCGGTCTCCGCGGATCATATCACACAGTACAGAAAGTATGTGCAGCCTTCTTGTCACATCTAGTACAAAATGCATAGAGCGCACGGCTCACAAAGTATGGACACCTTCAAATTCTGCACATGTTACATCTTTCTCCCCTGTAGTGCACCATGGTGTAACCCAGGTCTCTCTGCACATGTTACATCTGCCCCCCTGCAGTGCAGCATGGTGTAATCCATGTCTCTCAGCACATGTAACATCTGCCCCCCTGCAGTGCAGTATGGTGTAACCCAGGTCTCTCTGCACATGTAACATCTGCCCCCCTGCTGTGCACCATGGTGTAATCCTGGTCTCTTTGCACATGTTACATCTGCCCCCATGCAGTGCACCATGGTGTAATCCAGATCTCTCTGCACATGTTACATCTGCCCCCATGCAGTGCACCATGTTGTAATCCAGGTCTCTCTGCACATGTTACATCTGCCCCCCTGCAGTGCACCATGGTGTAATCCAGATCTCTTTGCACATGTTACATCTGCCCCACTGCGGTGCAGCATGGTGTTACCCAGGTGCTCAGTTACTGGGTGCTTCTGCATGTAGCCCACACATTATTCTCACACTGCAATGTAGGTCTGAGCTAGGACACACGACTCCCACACCTAACACTCTGCACAGGTTACATCTGTGTTACCCAGGTCTCTCTGCACATGTTACATCTGCTCCACCTGCAGTGCAATATGCTGTAACCCAGATCTCTCTGCCCAGGTTACATCTGCCGTGCAGCATGGTGTAACCTAGGTCTCTGCGCATATTACATCTGCCCCCCTGGAATGCAGCATGGTGTAACCCAGGTCTCTGCGCATATTACATCTGCCCACCTGGAATGCAGCATGGTGTAACCCAGGTCTCTGCGCATATTACATCTGCCCACCTGGAATGCAGCATGGTGTAACCCAGGTCTCTGCGCATATTACATCTTCCCACCTGGAATGCAGCATGGTGTAACCCAGGTCTATGCGCATATTACATCTGCCCACCTGCAATGCAGCATGGTGTAACCCAGGTCTCTGCGCATATTACATCTGCCCACCTGGAATGCAGCATGGTGTAACCCAGGTCTCTGCGCATATTACATCTGCCCCCCTGGAATGCAGCATGGTGTAACCCAGGTCTCTGCGCATATTACATCTGCCCCCCTGGAATGCAGCATGGTGTAACCCAGGTCTCTGCGCATATTACATCTGCCCCCCTGGAATGCAGCATGGTGTAACCCAGGTCTCTGCGCATATTACATCTGCCCACCTGGAATGCAGCATGGTGTAACCCAGGTCTCTGCGCATATTACATCTGCCCACCTAGAATGCAGCATGGTGTAACCCAGGTCTCTGCGCATATTACATCTGCCCACCTGGAATGCAGCATGGTGTAACCCAGGTCTCTGCGCATATTACATCTGCCCACCTGGAATGCAGCATGGTGTAACCCAGGTCTCTGCGCATATTACATCTGCCCACCTGGAATGCAGCATGGTGTAACCCAGGTCTCTGCGCATATTACATCTGCCCACCTGGAATGCAGCATGGTGTAACCCAGGTCTCTGTGCATATTACAAGAAAGGGGTATGCAGCGCTCTTTTAATGATCACACTAGTATGCTGTACAATACATATTTATTTAGAATAAAAGATAATAAAGATAAAAATGACAGTAAAAAAACTTGATGACAATTGAGTGTCAATAAAAACAATATAAGACCTGCCAATATAAATTTGTGGTATATAACATATAACCTGCTCTGGTAACTTGAAAGTCCCGGCACAGAGAGGAGAGCAACTTGGATTCTAAACAAGGCTGTCAGAAACTCCAAAACATGTGGAACACAAGTACAGTGAAACGCGTTTGTGTTTCCCCAGGAGCTTACCTATACCTGCCAATTTCATCCTGCTGATTCATCTGGACTTGCACCTTACCTTTCCCAATTGGGACTTAACTTTTTCCCAAAGCACAGACGCACTTTACAAACAAATCCTAAATGGACTGGGACACCTACAAAACCACATGGAGATTGTAGATTGGAGCAACTATTCCAAGACAAGCACAGCCGGAATTTAGAGAGGATACCTACAAGCCCATTCTATCCTTTTAAAGGACCGGGACACCTCCAGCAGCACATAAAGCACCTTGGACTCCTACCTTACATCTCTCTCCATTTGTGCCGGGACTTTCAAGTTACCAGAGCAGGTTATATACCACAAATTTATATTGGCAGGCCTTATATTGTTTTTATTGACACTCAATTGTCATCAAGTTTTTTTTACTGTCATTTTTATCTTTATTATCGGTACTCTTTACTTAGCGCGGCGGCCATCGCGGGCATTGAATGCACTAAAAAATCGGGTGCAACGCGACCGACGCGATGCCCGCGATTTCCCATAGGGAACAATGTTAAATGTCTCAATTGACCCGATTTTCCTGTTCAATGCCTCAATTGACCCGATTTTTCCATAGGAAACAATGTTAAATGGCCCACAGAGGCCAAATGGGCACCCTGAAGTGTGAAATGGCCCCCACAATTGTTAACGCCACCCCACGATCAACGTGAACCCGAAGCATGGCGAGCGGCGGCGGTACGCGTCCTACGACCTTTTCATACCCCCACTATCCACGTCGGCGTGGAGTTGAGAATAGAATAGTGTGGCGAGCCCGAAGCGTGGCGAGCGGACGCGGATACCTGTGAAGCCCGCGAAGGGACTCGTTTACCTGTGAAGGTATCCGCGTGCGCTCGCCACGCTTCGGGCTCGGTGGCTCGCTGCGCTCGCCACACTATTCTATTCTCAACTCCACGCCGACGTGGATAGTGGGGGTATGAAAAGGTCGTAGGACGCGTACCGCCGCCCCGCGCGGGCACGCTGCGCTCGCCACGCTTCGGGTTCACGTTGATCGTGGGGTGGCGTTAACAATTGTGGGGGCCATTTCACACTTCAGGGTGGCTATTTGGCCTCTGTGGGCCATTTAACATTGTTTCCTATGGAAAAATCGGGTCAATTGAGGCATTGAACAGGAAAATCGGGTCAATTGAGACATTTAACAGTGTTCCCTATGGGAAATCGCGGGCATCGCGTCGGTCGCGTCGCACCCGATTTTTAGTGCATTCAATGCCCGCGATTTTTTTTAACTGCGATGCCCACGATCAAAATCGTGGGCGCGGTGCTAGGTAAAGAGTACCTTATTATCTTTTATTCTAAATAAATATGTATTGTACAGCATACAGTACTAGTGTGATCATTAAAAGAGCGCTGCATACCCCTTTCTTGTTCTATTTTCCAAAGGGATCTGACTAATCCCCACTGCAGCAGCTCACGTTGAGTGAACAGCCTTGACAAGCGCTCTATACAGTTTCACTGTATTTAGTTTTCTCTGTGCATATTACATCTGCCCCCCGGGAATGCAGCATTGTTTTGCCCATTAGAGAAAGAGGTACTTGTTTCCTAGCACGGCGCCCATCGCATCGTGTACCAATAAGCCTTACAATGGTATGCATTGCGATGGCACCCGATGTTATTTAATTTAAAATTGTATACTATTGTATATGGCATACAATGCGATTGTATACGATTTTAAATTGTGTAAGCACCCTAATGGGTGCTTTCAATGTTAAATGGCCCCCCTATAAGATTATTAAATTGTATAAGCACCGTAATGGGTGTTTACAATGTTAAAAGCACCCCCACTATCAACACCAACCCGAAGCGTGGCGAGCGGTACGCGTCCTCTGTCCTTTTCATACCCCCACCATCCACATCGGCGTGGAGTTGATTTTAGATAGTGTGGCGAGCGCAGCCGGAATACATGTAAAGTTATCTGCATCCCCTCGCTGCACTCGCCACACTATATAAAATCAACTCCACCCCGACGTGGATAGTGGGGGTATGAAAAGGACGGAGGACGCGTACCGTTGCACTCGCCACACTTCTGTTTGGCGTTGATAGTGGGGGTGCATTTAACATTGAAAAAACTCATTAGGGTGCTTATACAATTTAAAATTGCATCGCATGCGGGTATATAGCATGCGATGCGATACAATAAATACAATGCCATACAGCTGAATATTGTGGGCGCCGTGCTAGGAAACAAGTACCGAGAAAGATGTTGCATTTGCAATCTGGTGTGAATCGGGCTCTTTGTTTGGTCTGCAGCAAGTTCCTTTTCTTATCTAATTGTCTCATTTCGCAGGACTGACTGCCGCATACAGCGCACGGGCTCCGAACTCCCTGCTCATCTTCCAGCTAACAGAGGCCGGCGACCTATTTACTCAGAGACTAGTAAGGGAAGAGGCAACCGTGGCACGTCCCACCGCCTCGGACGGTCCCACCGCCACGGACGGTCCCACCGCTACGGACGGTCCCACCGCCTCGGACGCTCCCACCGCCTCGGACGTTCCCACCGCCACGGACGTTCCCACCGCCACGGACGTTCCCACCGCCACGGACCCTCCCACCGCCACGGTCCCTCCCACCGCCACGGACCCTCCCACCGCCACGGACCCTCCCTCCGCCACATCAGATCCCCCCTATATCCCCCCAAGTGAGCAGACTCTAGAGAGGCAGGAAACAGACCAGGGGGTGTTAGAGCTTAGCCCTGAGGCAAACCACACCTCTATACCGAGCCCCACCCAAAAAGCACCGGCTACAGGGTCTCATGGCGCATGTTCTCTGCAATCGCTCAGTACTAAGTCTGCACTTCGTTTCCACAGTTGGATCTGTGATCTGATTGCACAGCGGCCAATAGAAAGTGTCCAGCGGCCGGTGCTCCAAACCAGTAAGCTTTTCCATGCTAAGGAGTTGGGTAAAACTGCGCCGGTGGCGTCTGACCTGCGAGATTACTTGCGTGCGAGTATGAGACAGAGAGCACTGGTCCAGTTCCATGCCCCAGAGGCGGTGGAGACCTTAAAGCTGGTACGCACTGAGGAATGGCAGGACTCGCTGAGTCAGCGGCTGAATGCCTCGTGGGACGGCCAGCTTGTCCTGTGGTGGGACGATCATCATGGACTGAACAGGGACCGGAAGATCCAGGCTCTGCGAGAGAAGCGGAGACGACAGAAAGTGGGCAGAGCCCGGAAGCTTCTGACGCAGTCTGGAAGTTTCATGCCCTCATTCAGTCTGGGGTCAGACATAGATAGTGCGCCTCTGTTAGACACCGGGATCCCCCTTCGCTCTGATCCATGTATGGACCCTGTATCTCCAAGTAGTGTGAGGCCTGGACCATCCCTGACCACAGAGTACAGCTCACCAGACCTCTCCCAGCTAGGGACTGTCCCACAGACGGCTGCCGACTCCTTATCCCTTACGTCATCACAATCTCTCAGTGACAAGGGTATTCCCAGAGAGCGTCGACGGACACTTCAAGCCTTCATCTTGGGAGAAAGCAGCAGCACCGTCCAGTCTTCCTCGCAGGCCGTCCTATCCCAAAGCTCCCGGACACTCTCCCAGCGCTCCCAGCCATCGAGTAAGAGATCTCGCATGGGGTTCTGAGCCTCCTCCATCCAATGCACAGACCCCTCCTCAGTACTGACCTCCCAGGGGGCTGGTCTGCTCGCTCATGGGGGGGGTTACACAAATAAACCCTGGTGTTCTACAGAATGGACTATACGTTGTCTTGTACGTCTTCAGCCGGCCCCTGGAAACGAGGGCTTCCGCCTGTCCCCGGGTGCGAGGTCTTTAGCCGGCCTCCGGGCGCGAGGTCTTCAGCCGGCCCCTAGACACGAGGGCTTCCGCCTGCCCCCGGGCGCGAGGGCTTCAGCCGGCCCCTAGACACAAGGGCTTCCGTCTGCCCCCGGGCGCGAGGTCTTCAGCCGGCCCCCGGGTGTGAGGTCTTCAGCCGGCCCTGTACACGACTCCATGCATCTCAGTATACTCAGTGCTGTGTCACTGGCGAGAGCGGCAGGGGACATTGGATTCCATGTGATGTGGTGATGTTGGCCATGTCAGCATTTCTTGTGTCAGCATTCTGTAAATGTCTTGTTTTCAAGTGTGAAAATTTTGACCGTGTCGTCAATCTATTGCTTTGAATGTCCACTTAGGGACTGCAGCTGTCTTTCCATAGCACATAGACCACTGACTGCAGCTTACGTGGCCCCTGGTGATGTCACGGGGCCCCTGGTGATAGCACAGGCCACGTTTTTAAAGCTTTATCATTTCATTTTACTTTGTAGATTTTACTAAGTAACTTCTCGGTTCACACGCAATAAAGCTCATGTCAGCCGTGATATAAGTGTTACCTATAAGTGCCACTAATTCTCCATTAGGTACCACGCAGTGCCTAGTGCCATCTGTGGTCTATATAAGGTCAGTAGTACTGGGAGCAGTGGGCGCTGTGGTCCGGCCTGGAGACTGACGGCGCTCCCCCATAGAATGTTTAGGGGAGACTATATTCTGCCCCTCAGAGGGGTAGACACACATAGCGGCCACTAAACACAGTGCTCAGCTGGTGTGAAGGGGTCCTGATGTGTACCACGTGGAACCTGGGGTGGTCTTCCGTGTCCCTTCCCATATAATGTCAGTAGGGTACTTATGTATTATCTGGGCTCCCATGTTAAATGCACCCCATTTTTTCATACCCCCACTATCCAACTACGCATGGAGTTGATTTTATATAGTGTGGCGAGCGCAACGAGCCACCGTGCCCGAAGCGTGGCGAGCGGACGCGGTCTCAAGAAAAACGGGAGCCCAGATATAACATAAGTAACGTCAGTAGTTCTGGGAGCAACGGGCGCTGTGGTCTGGCCTGGAGACTGACGCCGCTCCCCCATAGAATGTTTAGGGGAGGTTCTGCCTCTCAGAGGGGTGGACAGCCACTAAACACCGTGCTCAGCTGGTGTGAAGGGGTCCTGATGTGTACCACGTGGAACCTGGGGTGGTCTTCCGTGTCCCTTCCCATATAATGTCAGTAACCATCCTAATGACCTGAATGTACAACAGGGGGGTCGTTACCAACCATGTGAACATGGATCAGCCTTGTATAGTATATAGTGAAGTCCATGCAGCGCCTCAGGGAGACGGACAGGGTTAGGGGGGGTGCGGGCAGGCGGCGGGGACCCCGGGTTACCGCCGGCAAGCCGGCGGGGACCCGGGGGAACGGATGGAAGCGCCGTCGGAAGGGGACGCCAGCGCCATCCCCTGCAAAGATGGGACCTGACCCATCTGTATGCATGTGACGCCCCCACGGCCCCCCTACTTAGGGCTGGACTATAGTGTATGGATGTGACGCCATACAGGCCCCCTACCTAGGACTGGACTATAGTATATGGATGTGATGCCATACAGGCCCCCTACCTTGCGCTGGACTATAGTATATGCATGTGATGCCATACGGGCCCCCTACCTAGGGCTGGACTGTAGTATATGCATGTGACTCCCCACGGCCCCCCTACTTAGGACTGGACTATAGTATATGGATGTGACGCCATACGGGCCCCCTACCTAGGACTGGACTATAGTATATGCATGTGATGCCATACGGGCCCCCTACCTAGGACTGGACTATAGTATATGGATGTGACGCCATACGGGCCCCCTACCTAGGACTGGACTATAGTATATGCATGTGATGCCATACGGGCCCCCTACCTAGGGCTGGACTGTAGTATATGCATGTGACTCCCCACGGCCCCCCTACTTAGGGCTGGACTATAGTGTATGGATGTGATGCCATACGGGCCCCCTACCTAGGGCTGGACTGTAGTATATGCATGTGACTCCCCACGGCCCCCCTACTTAGGACTGGACTATAGTATATGGATGTGACGCCATACGGGCCCCCTACCTAGGACTGGACTATAGTATATGCATGTGATGCCATACGGGCCCCCTACCTAGGGCTGGACTGTAGTATATGCATGTGACTCCCCACGGCCCCCCTACTTAGGACTGGACTATAGTATATGGATGTGACGCCATACAGGCCCCCTACCTAGGACTGGACTATAGTATATGGATGTGACGCCATACAGGCCCCCCTACCTTAGACTGGACTATAGTATATGCATGTGACACCATACGGGCCCCCTACCTAGGACTGGACTATAGTATATGCATGTGACGCCATACAGGCCCCCTACCTAGGACTTGACTATAGTATATGGATGTGACTCCATACGGGCCCCCTACCTAGGACTGGACTATAGTATATGCATGTGACACCATACGGGCCCCCTACCTAGGACTGGACTATAGTATATGGATGTGACTCCATACGGGCCCCCTACCTAGGACTGGACTATAGTATATGCATGTGACACCATACGGGCCCCCTACCTAGGACTGGACTATAGTATATGGATGTGACTCCATACGGGCCCCCTACCTAGGACTGGACTATAGTATATGGATGTGACTCCATACGGGCCCCCTACCTAGGGCTGGACTATAGTATATGGATTTGACGCCATACGGGCCCCCTACCTAGGACTGGACTATAGTATATGCATGTGATGCCATACGGGCCCCTACCTAGGACTGGACTATAGTATATGGATGTGACACCATACGGGCCCCCTACCTAGGGCTGGACTATAGTGTATGCATGTGACGCCATACAGGCCCCCTACCTAGGACTGGACTATAGTATATGGATGTGACACCATACGGGCCCCTACCTAGGACTGGACTATAGTATATGCATGTGATGCCATACGGGCCCCTACCTAGGACTGGACTATAGTATATGCATGTGACGCCATACGGGCCCCCTACCTAGGACTGGACTATAGTATATGCATGTGACACCATACGGACCCCCTACCTAGGACTGGACTATAGTATATGCATGTGACACCATACGGGCCCCCTACCTAGGACTGGACTATAGTATATGGATGTGACTCCATACAGGCCCCCTACCTAGGACTGGACTATAGTATATGGATGTGACTCCATACAGGCCCCCTACCTAGGACTGGACTATAGTATATGTATGTGACGCCATACGGGCCCCCTACCTAGGACTGGACTATAGTATATGCATGTGATGCCATACAGGCCCCCTACCTTGGGCTGGACTATAGTATATGGATGTGACGCCATACGGGCCCTCTACCTAGGACTGGACTATAGTATATGCATGTGACTCCATACGGGCCCCCTACCTAGGACTGGACTATAGTATATGCATGTGACCCCCCACAGGCCCCCTACCTAGGACTGGACTATAGTATATGCATGTGACCCCATACGGGCCCCCTACCTTGGGATAAACTATAGTATACGCATGTGACGCCATACGGGCCCCTACCTAGGGCTGGACTATAGTATATGCATGTGACCCCCCACGGGCCCCCTACCTTGGGCTGGACTATAGTAATGGCCACCTTATGCTGCTATTGTTTCCCCTGTAGGGGGCAGCGAAGCCCTTTGTCAACTTCATCTTCCGGCTGTGAGTCTGCCACAAATTTCAGGGTCTCTCACTCATCTGGCTCCACTTCGGCCCGATCATCACAACTCTGTAGCACAGAGGCTGGCATCTCCTCTGGCAGGTCAGTTATGCTGGCGGGGCACTGAGGCTGGTAGGTCGGTAGCGCTGGCAGGGCACTCAGGCTGGCATCTCCTCTGGCACGTCAGTAGTGCTGGCGGGGCACTCAGGCTGGTAGGTCGGTAGCGCTGGCAGGGTACTGAGGCTGGCATCTCCTCTGGCAGGTCAGTAGTGCTGGCGGGGCACTCAGGCTGGTAGGTCGGTAGCGCTGGCAGGGCACAAAGACTGTCATCTCTTCTGGCAGGTCAGTAGTGCTGGCGGGGCACTCAGGCTGGTAGGTCGGTAGCACTGGCAGGGCACAGAGGCTGGCATCTCCTCTGGCAGGTCAGTAATGCTGGCGGGGCACTGAGGCTGGTAGGTCGGTAGCGCTGGCAGGGCACTCAGGCTGGCATCTCCTCTGGCACGTCAGTAGTGCTGGCGGGGCACTCAGGCTGGTAGGTCGGTAGCGCTGGCAGGGCACTCAGGCTGGCATCTCCTCTGGCAGGTCAGTAGTGCTGGCGGGGCACTCAGGCTGGTAGGTCGGTAGCACTGGCAGGGCACAGAGGCTGGCATCTCCTCTGGCAGGTCAGTAGCGCTGTGGGGAGGAGACTGGTAGTTTGCCCTTATGGAGGGGAGATGGGACTGAAGGGGTCACCCACCAGTCTACAGGGCCGATATGGTCTCATTTAGGGCTTGATTCAGAGTTGATCACAAATGCTAAATCTTTGCCAAATGAGAAAAACTATGCTGCAGTGCAGGTGGGGCAGGTGCCCATACAGTGGTGCCATTTGTCCACTTTTCACCTGTGAAATCATGTGTTTAACCTCCGATGTGCGAATCCGAGCCAGAGATCCTACGTATGGCACATAGGGAAAGATCGGATCACGGGCATCAGGTTCATATCGCATCCGCCCCGCAGGGCCCGGAACCTTTTACATGTAATTTATCATGTGTAGACATGGCACAGGAAGAACCCTGGGGAGCTGCCAGGGAAGTTAAGACTATGGCACCACCCAAATCTGAAGGTGCCTATGCAAGGTACACAGTTCAAAACGCCTGTAGTACAAATCGCACGCGTGCACCATAGCTGCGATGTGGTCTCCGCGGATCGTATCACAGAGTACAGAAAGTATGTGCCGGCTTCTTGTCACATCTAGTACAAATCGCACGTGTGCACCATAGCTGGCGATGCGGTCTCCGCGGATCGTATCACAGAGTACAGAAAGTATGTGCCGGCTTCTTGTCACATCTAGTACAAATCGCACGTGTGCACCATAGCTGCGATGCGGTCTCCGCGGATCATATCACAGAGTACAGAAAGTATGTTCCGGCTTCTTGTCACATCTAGTACAAATCGCAGGTGTGCACCATAGCTGCGATGCGGTCTCCGCGGATCATATCACACAGTACAGAAAGTATGTGCAGCCTTCTTGTCACATCTAGTACAAATCACACGTGTGCACCATAGCTGCGATGCGGTCTCCGCGGATCATATCACAGAGTACAGAAAGTATGTGCCGGCTTCTTGTCACATCTAGTACAAATCACACGTGTGCACCATAGCTGCGATGCGGTCTCCGCGGATCATATCACAGAGTACAGAAAGTATGTTCCGGCTTCTTGTCACATCTAGTACAAATCGCAGGTGTGCACCATAGCTGCGATGCGGTCTCCGCGGATCATATCACACAGTACAGAAAGTATGTGCAGCCTTCTTGTCACATCTAGTACAAATCACACGTGTGCACCATAGCTGCGATGCGGTCTCCGCGGATCATATCACAGAGTACAGAAAGTATGTGCCGGCTTCTTGTCACATCTAGTACAAATCGCACGTGTGCACCATAGCTGTGATGCGGTCTCCGCGGATCATATCACACAGTACAGAAAGTATGTGCCGGCTACTTGTCACATCTAGTACAAATCGCACGTGTGCACCATAGCTGCGATGCGGTCTCCGCGGATCATATCATAGTACAGAAAGTATGTGCAGCCTTTTTGTCACATCTAGTACAAATCGCACGTGTGCACCATAGCTGCGATGCGGTCTCCGCGGATCATATCACAGAGTACAGAAAGTATGTGCAGCCTTCTTGTCACATCTAGTACAAATCGCACATGTGCACCATAGCTGCGATACGGTCTCCGCGGATCATATCACAGAGTACAGAAAGTATGTGCCGGCTTCTTGTCACATCTAGTACAAATCGCACGTGTGCACCATAGCTGCGATGCGGTCTCCGCGGATCATATCACAGTACAGAAAGTATGTGCAGCCTTCTTGTCACATCTAGTACAAATCGCACGTGTGCACCATAGCTGGCGATGCGGTCTCCGCGGATCATATCACACAGTACAGAAAGTATGTGCCGGCTTCTTGTCACATCTAGTACAAATCGCACGTGTGCACCATAGCTGCGATGCGGTCTCCGCGGATCATATCACACAGTACAGAAAGTATGTGCCGCCTTCTTGTCACATCTAGTACAAATCGCACGTGTGCACCATAGCTGCGATGCGGTCTCCGCGGATCATATCACACCGTACAGAAAGTATGTGCCGGCTTCTTGTCACACCTAGTAAATATCGCACGTGTGCACCATAGCTGCGATGCGGTCTACGCGGATCATATCACAGAGTACAGAAAGTATGTGCCGCCTTCTTGTCACATCTAGTACAAATCGCACGTGTGCACCATAGCTGCGATACGGTCTCCGCGGATCATATCACACAGTACAGAAAGTATGTGCAGCCTTCTTGTCACATCTAGTACAAATCGCACGTGTGCACCATAGCTGGCGATGCGGTCTCCGCGGATCATATCACACAGTACAGAAAGTATGTGCAGCCTTCTTGTCACATCTAGTACAAATCGCACGTGTGCACCATAGCTGTGATGCGGTCTCCGCGGATCATATCACACAGTACAGAAAGTATGTGCCGGCTTCTTGTCACATCTAGTACAAATCGCACGTGTGCACCATAGCTGCGATACGGTCTCCGCGGATCATATCACACAGTACAGAAAGTATGTGCCGGCTTCTTGTCACATCTAGTACAAATCGCACGTGTGCACCATAGCTGTGATGCGGTCTCCGCGGATCATATCACACAGTACAGAAAGTATGTGCAGCCTTCTTGTCACATCTAGTACAAATCGCAGGTGTGCACCATAGCTGCGATGCGGTCTCCGCGGATCATATCACAGAGTACAGAAAGTATGTGCAGCCTTCTTGTCACATCTAGTACAAATCGCACGTGTGCACCATAGCTGCGATGCGGTCTCCGCGGATCATATCACACAGTACAGAAAGTATGTGCCGGCTTCTTGTCACATCTAGTACAAATCGCACGTGTGCACCATAGCTGCGATACGGTCTCCGCGGATCATATCACACAGTACAGAAAGTATGTGCAGCCTTCTTGTCACATCTAGTACAAATCGCAGGTGTGCACCATAGCTGCGATGCGGTCTCCGCGGATCATATCACAGAGTACAGAAAGTATGTGCAGCCTTCTTGTCACATCTAGTACAAATCGCAGGTGTGCACCATAGCTGCGATGCGGTCTCCCGCGGATCATATCACACAGTACAGAAAGTATGTGCAGCCTTCTTGTCACATCTAGTACAAATCGCACGTGTGCACCATAGCTGCGATGCGGTCTCCGCGGATCGCATCACACAGTACAGAAAGTATGTGCAGCCTTTTTGTCACATCTAGTACAAATCGCACGTGTGCACCATAGCTGGCGATGAGGTCTCTGCGGATCATATCACACAGTACAGAAAGTATGTGCAGCCTTCTTGTCACATCTAGTACAAATCGCACGTGTGCACCATAGCTGCGATGCGGTCTCCGCGGATTATATCACACAGTACAGAAAGTATGTGCCGCCTTCTTGTCACATCTAGTACAAATCGCACGTGTGCACCATAGCTGGCGATGAGGTCTCTGCGGATCATATCACACAGTACAGAAAGTATGTGCAGCCTTCTTGTCACATCTAGTACAAATCGCACGTGTGCACCATAGCTGCGATGCGGTCTCCGCGGATTATATCACACAGTACAGAAAGTATGTGCCGCCTTCTTGTCACATCTAGTACAAATCGCACGTGTGCACCATAGCTGGCGATGCGGTCTCCGCAGATCATATCACAGAGTTCAGAAAGTATGTGCCGGCTTCTTGTCACATCTAGTACAAATCGCACGTGTGCACCATAGCTGCGATGCGGTCTCCGCGGATTATATCACACCGTACAGAAAGTATGTGCCGGCTTCTTGTCACATCTAGTACAAATCGCACATGTGCACCATAGCTGCGATGCGGTCTCCGCGGATCATATCACACAGTACAGAAAGTATGTGCAGCCTTCTTGTCACATCTAGTACAAATCGCACGTGTGCACCATAGCTGCGATGCGGTCTCCGCAGATCATATCACAGAGTACAGAAAGTATGTGCAGCCTTCTTGTCACATCTAGTACAAATCGCACGTGTGCACCATAGCTGCGATGCGGTCTCCGCAGATCATATCACAGAGTACAGAAAGTATGTGCAGCCTTCTTGTCACATCTAGTACAAATCACACGTGTGCACCATAGCTGTGATGAGGTCTCCGCGGATCATATCACACAGTACAGAAAGTATGTGCCGCCTTCTTGTCACATCTAGTACAAATCGCACGTGTGCACCATAGCTGCGATGCGGTCTCCGCGGATTATATCACACAGTACAGAAAGTATGTGCAGCTTTCTTGTCACATCTAGTACAAATCGCACGTGTGCACCATAGCTGCGATGCGGTCTCCGCGGATCATATCACACAGTACAGAAAGTATGTGCCGGCTTCTTGTCACATCTAGTACAAATCGCACGTGTGCACCATAGCTGCGATGCGGTCTCCGCGGATCATATCACAGAGTACAGAAAGTATGTGCAGCCTTCTTGTCACATCTAGTACAAATCACACGTGTGCACCATAGCTGTGATGCGGTCTCCGCGGATCATATCACAGAGTACAGAAAGTATGTGCCGCCTTCTTGTCACATCTAGTACAAATCGCACGTGTGCACCATAGCTGCGATGCGGTCTCCGCGGATCATATCACAGAGTACAGAAAGTATGTGCCGCCTTCTTGTCACATCTAGTACAAATCGCACGTGTGCACCATAGCTGCGATGCGGTCTCTGCGGATCATATCACACAGTACAGAAAGTATGTGCCGGCTACTTGTCACATCTAGTACAAATCGCACGTGTGCACCATAGCTGCGATGCGGTCTCCGCGGATCATATCACAGTACAGAAAGTATGTGCAACCTTCTTGTCACATCTAGTACAAATCGCACGTGTGCACCATAGCTGCGATGCGGTCTCCGCGGATCATATCACACTGTACAGAAAGTATGTGCCGCCTTCTTGTCACATCTAGTACAAATCGCACGTGTGCACCATAGCTGGCGATGCGGTCTCCGCGGATCATATCACAGAGTACAGAAAGTATGTGCAGCCTTCTTGTCACATCTAGTACAAATCGCACGTGTGCACCATAGCTGGCGATGCGGTCTCCGCGGATCATATCACACAGTACAGAAAGTATGTGCCGCCTTCTTGTCACATCTAGTACAAATCGCACGTGTGCACCATAGCTGCGATGCGGTCTCCGCGAATCATATCACACAGTACAGAAAGTATGTGCCGGCTTCTTGTCACATCTAGTACAAATCGCACGTGTGCACCATAGCTGCGATGCGGTCTCCCGCGGATCATATCACACAGTACAGAAAGTATGTGCCGCCTTCTTGTCACATCTAGTACAAATCGCACGTGTGCACCATAGCTGCGATGCGGTCTCCGCGGATCATATCACACAGTACAGAAAGTATGTGCCGGCTTCTTGTCACATCTAGTACAAATCGCACGTGTGCACCATAGCTGCGATGCGGTCTCCGCGGATCATATCACAGTACAGAAAGTATGTGCCGCCTTCTTGTCACATCTAGTACAAATCGCACGTGTGCACCATAGCTGCGATGCGGTCTCCGCGGATCATATCACAGTACAGAAAGTATGTGCAGCCTTCTTGTCACATCTAGTACAAATCGCACATGTGCACCATAGCTGCGATGTGGTCTCCGCGGATCATATCACACAGTACAGAAAGTATGTGCCGCCTTCTTTTCACATCTAGTACAAATCGCACGTGTGCACCATAGCTGCGATGCGGTCTCCGCGGATCATATCACAGTACAGAAAGTATGTGCCGCCTTCTTGTCACATCTAGAACAAATCGCACGTGTGCACCATAGCTGCGATGCGGTCTCCGCGAATCATATCACACAGTACAGAAAGTATGTGCAGCCTTCTTGTCACATCTAGTACAAATCGCACGTGTGCACCATAGCTGCGATGCGGTCTCCGCGGATCATATCACAGTACAGAAAGTATGTGCCGCCTTCTTGTCACATCTAGTACAAATCGCACGTGTGCACCATAGCTGCGATGCGGTCTCCGCGGATCATATCACAGAGTACAGAAAGTATGTGCCGGCTTCTTGTCACATCTAGTACAAATCGCATGTGTGCACCATAGCTGCGATGCGGTCTCCGCGGATCATATCACAGTACAGAAAGTATGTGCTGGCGGCTTGTCACATCTAGTACAAATCGCACGTGTGCACCATAGCTGCGATGCGGTCTCCGCGGATCATATCACAGAGTACAGAAAGTATGTGCCGGCTTCTTGTCACATCTAGTACAAATCGCACGTGTGCACCATAGCTGCGATGCGGTCTCCGCGGATCATATCACAGTACAGAAAGTATGTGCCGGCTTCTTGTCACATCTAGTACAAATCGCACGTGTGCACCATAGCTGCGATGCGGTCTCCGCGGATCATATCACACTGTACAGAAAGTATGTGCCGGCTACTTGTCACATCTAGTACAAATCGCACGTGTGCACCATAGCTGGCGATGCGGTCTCCGCGGATCATATCACACTGTACAGAAAGTATGTGCCGCCTTCTTGTCACATCTAGTACAAATCGCACGTGTGCACCATAGCTGCGATGCGGTCTCCCGCGGATCATATCACACTGTACAGAAAGTATGTGCCGGCTTCTTGTCACATCAAGTACAAATCACACGTGTGCACCATAGCTGCGATGCGGTCTCCGCGGATCATATCACACAGTACAGAAAGTATGTGCAGCCTTCTTGTCACATCTAGTACAAATCGCACGTGTGCACCATAGCTGTGATGCGGTCTCCGCGGATCATATCACACAGTACAGAAAGTATGTGCCGGCTTCTTGTCACATCTAGTACAAATCGCACGTGTGCACCATAGCTGCGATGCGGTCTCCGCGGATCATATCACACAGTACAGAAAGTATGTGCCGGCTACTTGTCACATCTAGTACAAATCGCACGTGTGCACCATAGCTGCGATGCGGTCTCCGCGGATCATATCACAGTACAGAAAGTATGTGCCGGCTACTTGTCACATCTAGTACAAATCGCACGTGTGCACCATAGCTGCGATGCGGTCTCCGCGGATCATATCACAGTACAGAAAGTATGTGCAGCCTTCTTGTCACATCTAGTACAAATCGCACGTGTGCACCATAGCTGCGATGTGGTCTCCGCGGATCATATCACACAGTACAGAAAGTATGTTCCGGCTTCTTGTCACATCTAGTACAAATCGCACGTGTGCACCATAGCTGCAATGCGGTCTCCGCGGATCATATCACAGTACAGAAAGTATGTGCAGCCTTCTTGTCACATCTAGTACAAATCGCACGTGTGCACCATAGCTGGCGATGTGGTCTCCGCGGATCATATCACACTGTACAGAAAGTATGTGCCGCCTTCTTGTCACATCTAGTACAAATCGCACGTGTGCACCATAGCTGCGATGCGGTCTCCGTGGATCATATCACACAGTACAGAAAGTATGTGCAGCCTTCTTGTCACATCTAGTACAAATCGCACGTGTGCACCATAGCTGCGATGCGGTCTCCGCGGATCATATCACAGAGTACAGAAAGTATGTGCCGCCTTCTTGTCACATCTAGTACAAATCGCACGTGTGCACCATAGCTGGCGATGCGGTCTCCCGCAGATCATATCACACAGTACAGAAAGTATGTGCCGCCTTCTTGTCACATCTAGTACAAATCGCAGGTGTGCACCATAGCTGCGATGCGGTCTCCGCGGATCATATCACACAGTACAGAAAGTATGTGCAGCCTTCTTGTCACATCTAGTACAAATCGCACGCGTGCACAATAGCTGCGATGCGGTCTCCGCGGATCATATCACAGAGTACAGAAAGTATGTGCCGGCTTCTTGTCACATCTAGTACAAATCGCACGTGTGCACCATAGCTGCGATGCGGTCTCCAGCGGATCATATCACACTGTACAGAAAGTATGTGCCGCCTTCTTGTCACATCTAGTACAAATCGCACGTGTGCACCATAGCTGCGATGCTGTCTCCGCGGATCATATCACACAGTACAGAAAGTATGTGCAGCCTTCTTGTCACATCTAGTACAAATCGCACGTGTGCACCATAGCTGCGATGCGGTCTCCGCGGATCATATCACACAGTACAGAAAGTATGTGCAGCCTTCTTGTCACATCTAGTACAAATCGCACGTGTGCACCATAGCTGCGATACGGTCTCCGCGGATCATATCACAGAGTACAGAAAGTATGTGCAGCCTTCTTGTCACATCTAGTACAAATCGCACGTGTGCACCATAGCTGCGATGCGGTCTCCGCGGATCATATCACACAGTACAGAAAGTATGTGCAGCCTTCTTGTCACATCTAGTACAAAATGCATAGAGCGCACGGTTTACAAAGTATGGACACCTTCACATTCTGCACATGTTACATCTTTCTCCCCTGTAGTGCACCATGGTGTAACCCAGGTCTCTCTGCACATGTTACATCTGCCCCCCTGCAGTGCAGCATGGTGTAATCCATGTCTCTCAGCACATGTAACATCTGCCCCCCTGCAGTGCAGTATGGTGTAACCCAGGTCTCTCTGCACATGTAACATCTGCCCCCCTGCTGTGCACCATGGTGTAATCCTGGTCTCTTTGCACATGTTACATCTGCCCCCATGCAGTGCACCATGGTGTAATCCAGATCTCTCTGCACATGTTACATCTGCCCCCATGCAGTGCACCATGTTGTAATCCAGGTCTCTCTGCACATGTTACATCTGCCCCCCTGCAGTGCACCATGGTGTAATCCAGATCTCTTTGCACATGTTACATCTGCCCCACTGCGGTGCAGCATGGTGTTACCCAGGTGCTCAGTTACTGGGTGCTTCTGCATGTAGCCCACACATTATTCTCACACTGCAATGTAGGTCTGAGCTAGGACACACGACTCCCACACCTAACACTCTGCACAGGTTACATCTGTGTTACCCAGGTCTCTCTGCACATGTTACATCTGCTCCACCTGCAGTGCAATATGCTGTAACCCAGATCTCTCTGCCCAGGTTACATCTGCCGTGCAGCATGGTGTAACCTAGGTCTCTGCGCATATTACATCTGCCCCCCTGGAATGCAGCATGGTGTAACCCAGGTCTCTGCGCATATTACATCTGCCCACCTGGAATGCAGCATGGTGTAACCCAGGTCTCTGCGCATATTACATCTGCCCACCTGGAATGCAGCATGGTGTAACCCAGGTCTCTGCGCATATTACATCTTCCCACCTGGAATGCAGCATGGTGTAACCCAGGTCTATGCGCATATTACATCTGCCCACCTGCAATGCAGCATGGTGTAACCCAGGTCTCTGCGCATATTACATCTGCCCACCTGGAATGCAGCATGGTGTAACCCAGGTCTCTGCGCATATTACATCTGCCCCCCTGGAATGCAGCATGGTGTAACCCAGGTCTCTGCGCATATTACATCTGCCCCCCTGGAATGCAGCATGGTGTAACCCAGGTCTCTGCGCATATTACATCTGCCCCCCTGGAATGCAGCATGGTGTAACCCAGGTCTCTGCGCATATTACATCTGCCCACCTGGAATGCAGCATGGTGTAACCCAGGTCTCTGCGCATATTACATCTGCCCACCTAGAATGCAGCATGGTGTAACCCAGGTCTCTGCGCATATTACATCTGCCCACCTGGAATGCAGCATGGTGTAACCCAGGTCTCTGCGCATATTACATCTGCCCACCTGGAATGCAGCATGGTGTAACCCAGGTCTCTGCGCATATTACATCTGCCCACCTGGAATGCAGCATGGTGTAACCCAGGTCTCTGCGCATATTACATCTGCCCACCTGGAATGCAGCATGGTGTAACCCAGGTCTCTGTGCATATTACAAGAAAGGGGTATGCAGCGCTCTTTTAATGATCACACTAGTATGCTGTACAATACATATTTATTTAGAATAAAAGATAATAAAGATAAAAATGACAGTAAAAAAACTTGATGACAATTGAGTGTCAATAAAAACAATATAAGACCTGCCAATATAAATTTGTGGTATATAACATATAACCTGCTCTGGTAACTTGAAAGTCCCGGCACAGAGAGGAGAGCAACTTGGATTCTAAACAAGGCTGTCAGAAACTCCAAAACATGTGGAACACAAGTACAGTGAAACGCGTTTGTGTTTCCCCAGGAGCTTACCTATACCTGCCAATTTCATCCTGCTGATTCATCTGGACTTGCACCTTACCTTTCCCAATTGGGACTTAACTTTTTCCCAAAGCACAGACGCACTTTACAAACAAATCCTAAATGGACTGGGACACCTACAAAACCACATGGAGATTGTAGATTGGAGCAACTATTCCAAGACAAGCACAGCCGGAATTTAGAGAGGATACCTACAAGCCCATTCTATCCTTTTAAAGGACCGGGACACCTCCAGCAGCACATAAAGCACCTTGGACTCCTACCTTACATCTCTCTCCATTTGTGCCGGGACTTTCAAGTTACCAGAGCAGGTTATATACCACAAATTTATATTGGCAGGCCTTATATTGTTTTTATTGACACTCAATTGTCATCAAGTTTTTTTTACTGTCATTTTTATCTTTATTATCGGTACTCTTTACTTAGCACGGCGGCCATCGCGGGCATTGAATGCACTAAAAAATCGGGTGCAACGCGACCGACGCGATGCCCGCGATTTCCCATAGGGAACAATGTTAAATGTCTCAATTGACCCGATTTTCCTGTTCAATGCCTCAATTGACCCGATTTTTCCATAGGAAACAATGTTAAATGGCCCACAGAGGCCAAATGGGCACCCTGAAGTGTGAAATGGCCCCCACAATTGTTAACGCCACCCCACGATCAACGTGAACCCGAAGCATGGCGAGCGGCGGCGGTACGCGTCCTACGACCTTTTCATACCCCCACTATCCACGTCGGCGTGGAGTTGAGAATAGAATAGTGTGGCGAGCCCGAAGCGTGGCGAGCGGACGCGGATACCTGTGAAGCCCGCGAAGGGACTCGTTTACCTGTGAAGGTATCCGCGTGCGCTCGCCACGCTTCGGGCTCGGTGGCTCGCTGCGCTCGCCACACTATTCTATTCTCAACTCCACGCCGACGTGGATAGTGGGGGTATGAAAAGGTCGTAGGACGCGTACCGCCGCCCCGCGCGGGCTCGCTGCGCTCGCCACGCTTCGGGTTCACGTTGATCGTGGGGTGGCGTTAACAATTGTGGGGGCCATTTCACACTTCAGGGTGGCTATTTGGCCTCTGTGGGCCATTTAACATTGTTTCCTATGGAAAAATCGGGTCAATTGAGGCATTGAACAGGAAAATCGGGTCAATTGAGACATTTAACAGTGTTCCCTATGGGAAATCGCGGGCATCGCGTCGGTCGCGTCGCACCCGATTTTTAGTGCATTCAATGCCCGCGATTTTTTTTAACTGCGATGCCCACGATCAAAATCGTGGGCGCGGTGCTAGGTAAAGAGTACCTTATTATCTTTTATTCTAAATAAATATGTATTGTACAGCATACAGTACTAGTGTGATCATTAAAAGAGCGCTGCATACCCCTTTCTTGTTCTATTTTCCAAAGGGATCTGACTAATCCCCACTGCAGCAGCTCACGTTGAGTGAACAGCCTTGACAAGCGCTCTATACAGTTTCACTGTATTTAGTTTTCTCTGTGCATATTACATCTGCCCCCCGGGAATGCAGCATTGTTTTGCCCATTAGAGAAAGAGGTACTTGTTTCCTAGCACGGCGCCCATCGCATCGTGTACCAATAAGCCTTACAATGGTATGCATTGCGATGGCACCCGATGTTATTTAATTTAAAATTGTATACTATTGTATATGGCATACAATGCGATTGTATACGATTTTAAATTGTGTAAGCACCCTAATGGGTGCTTTCAATGTTAAATGGCCCCCCTATAAGATTATTAAATTGTATAAGCACCGTAATGGGTGTTTACAATGTTAAAAGCACCCCCACTATCAACACCAACCCGAAGCGTGGCGAGCGGTACGCGTCCTCTGTCCTTTTCATACCCCCACCATCCACATCGGCGTGGAGTTGATTTTAGATAGTGTGGCGAGCGCAGCCGGAATACATGTAAAGTTATCTGCATCCCCTCGCTGCACTCGCCACACTATATAAAATCAACTCCACCCCGACGTGGATAGTGGGGGTATGAAAAGGACGGAGGACGCGTACCGTTGCACTCGCCACACTTCTGTTTGGCGTTAATAGTGGGGGTGCATTTAACATTGAAAAAACTCATTAGGGTGCTTATACAATTTAAAATTGCATCGCATGCGGGTATATAGCATGCGATGCGATACAATAAATACAATGCCATACAGCTGAATATTGTGGGCGCCGTGCTAGGAAACAAGTACCGAGAAAGATGTTGCATTTGCAATCTGGTGTGAATCGGGCTCTTTGTTTGGTCTGCAGCAAGTTCCTTTTCTTATCTAATTGTCTCATTTCGCAGGACTGACTGCCGCATACAGCGCACGGGCTCCGAACTCCCTGCTCATCTTCCAGCTAACAGAGGCCGGCGACCTATTTACTCAGAGACTAGTAAGGGAAGAGGCAACCGTGGCACGTCCCACCGCCTCGGACGGTCCCACCGCCACGGACGGTCCCACCGCTACGGACGGTCCCACCGCCTCGGACGCTCCCACCGCCTCGGACGTTCCCACCGCCACGGACGTTCCCACCGCCACGGACGTTCCCACCGCCACGGACCCTCCCACCGCCACGGTCCCTCCCACCGCCACGGACCCTCCCACCGCCACGGACCCTCCCTCCGCCACATCAGATCCCCCCTATATCCCCCCAAGTGAGCAGACTCTAGAGAGGCAGGAAACAGACCAGGGGGTGTTAGAGCTTAGCCCTGAGGCAAACCACACCTCTATACCGAGCCCCACCCAAAAAGCACCGGCTACAGGGTCTCATGGCGCATGTTCTCTGCAATCGCTCAGTACTAAGTCTGCACTTCGTTTCCACAGTTGGATCTGTGATCTGATTGCACAGCGGCCAATAGAAAGTGTCCAGCGGCCGGTGCTCCAAACCAGTAAGCTTTTCCATGCTAAGGAGTTGGGTAAAACTGCGCCGGTGGCGTCTGACCTGCGAGATTACTTGCGTGCGAGTATGAGACAGAGAGCACTGGTCCAGTTCCATGCCCCAGAGGCGGTGGAGACCTTAAAGCTGGTACGCACTGAGGAATGGCAGGACTCGCTGAGTCAGCGGCTGAATGCCTCGTGGGACGGCCAGCTTGTCCTGTGGTGGGACGATCATCATGGACTGAACAGGGACCGGAAGATCCAGGCTCTGCGAGAGAAGCGGAGACGACAGAAAGTGGGCAGAGCCCGGAAGCTTCTGACGCAGTCTGGAAGTTTCATGCCCTCATTCAGTCTGGGGTCAGACATAGATAGTGCGCCTCTGTTAGACACCGGGATCCCCCTTCGCTCTGATCCATGTATGGACCCTGTATCTCCAAGTAGTGTGAGGCCTGGACCATCCCTGACCACAGAGTACAGCTCACCAGACCTCTCCCAGCTAGGGACTGTCCCACAGACGGCTGCCGACTCCTTATCCCTTACGTCATCACAATCTCTCAGTGACAAGGGTATTCCCAGAGAGCGTCGACGGACACTTCAAGCCTTCATCTTGGGAGAAAGCAGCAGCACCGTCCAGTCTTCCTCGCAGGCCGTCCTATCCCAAAGCTCCCGGACACTCTCCCAGCGCTCCCAGCCATCGAGTAAGAGATCTCGCATGGGGTTCTGAGCCTCCTCCATCCAATGCACAGACCCCTCCTCAGTACTGACCTCCCAGGGGGCTGGTCTGCTCGCTCATGGGGGGGGTTACACAAATAAACCCTGGTGTTCTACAGAATGGACTATACGTTGTCTTGTACGTCTTCAGCCGGCCCCTGGAAACGAGGGCTTCCGCCTGTCCCCGGGTGCGAGGTCTTTAGCCGGCCTCCGGGCGCGAGGTCTTCAGCCGGCCCCTAGACACGAGGGCTTCCGCCTGCCCCCGGGCGCGAGGGCTTCAGCCGGCCCCTAGACACAAGGGCTTCCGTCTGCCCCCGGGCGCGAGGTCTTCAGCCGGCCCCCGGGTGTGAGGTCTTCAGCCGGCCCTGTACACGACTCCATGCATCTCAGTATACTCAGTGCTGTGTCACTGGCGAGAGCGGCAGGGGACATTGGATTCCATGTGATGTGGTGATGTTGGCCATGTCAGCATTTCTTGTGTCAGCATTCTGTAAATGTCTTGTTTTCAAGTGTGAAAATTTTGACCGTGTCGTCAATCTATTGCTTTGAATGTCCACTTAGGGACTGCAGCTGTCTTTCCATAGCACATAGACCACTGACTGCAGCTTACGTGGCCCCTGGTGATGTCACGGGGCCCCTGGTGATAGCACAGGCCACGTTTTTAAAGCTTTATCATTTCATTTTACTTTGTAGATTTTACTAAGTAACTTCTCGGTTCACACGCAATAAAGCTCATGTCAGCCGTGATATAAGTGTTACCTATAAGTGCCACTAATTCTCCATTAGGTACCACGCAGTGCCTAGTGCCATCTGTGGTCTATATAAGGTCAGTAGTACTGGGAGCAGTGGGCGCTGTGGTCCGGCCTGGAGACTGACGGCGCTCCCCCATAGAATGTTTAGGGGAGACTATATTCTGCCCCTCAGAGGGGTAGACACACATAGCGGCCACTAAACACAGTGCTCAGCTGGTGTGAAGGGGTCCTGATGTGTACCACGTGGAACCTGGGGTGGTCTTCCGTGTCCCTTCCCATATAATGTCAGTAGGGTACTTATGTATTATCTGGGCTCCCATGTTAAATGCACCCCATTTTTTCATACCCCCACTATCCAACTACGCATGGAGTTGATTTTATATAGTGTGGCGAGCGCAACGAGCCACCGTGCCCGAAGCGTGGCGAGCGGACGCGGTCTCAAGAAAAACGGGAGCCCAGATATAACATAAGTAACGTCAGTAGTTCTGGGAGCAACGGGCGCTGTGGTCTGGCCTGGAGACTGACGCCGCTCCCCCATAGAATGTTTAGGGGAGGTTCTGCCTCTCAGAGGGGTGGACAGCCACTAAACACCGTGCTCAGCTGGTGTGAAGGGGTCCTGATGTGTACCACGTGGAACCTGGGGTGGTCTTCCGTGTCCCTTCCCATATAATGTCAGTAACCATCCTAATGACCTGAATGTACAACAGGGGGGTCGTTACCAACCATGTGAACATGGATCAGCCTTGTATAGTATATAGTGAAGTCCATGCAGCGCGTCTGTCTGCATGCGCTAATCTCATAACATACTGGGCGCATTCCTCTGCAGCTTGCAGTATTATGTAGCGCAGTTCACCCAGAGGGATTACATATATTCACCATCGCCCTATCCCATATGGGGGTGGAGCACAATGAGATTATCATAACCAATCAGCATGTACTATGTAAATGAGGTGACTGGAAACATCACAGCTGGTCTAGATAGCCATTTCCACAGCAAGTGGCAGCAAACACAGGGTGCCCTCCCCATTGGGTGCCGGACGGGATCCCGACTGTTAAAACACAGACGGCTGGGTTCCCGACGGCCATCAGCTATTTTCCCTCGTGGGGGTCCACGACCACCATAGAGGGAAAATAGAATAGGTGGCGAGCCCGCAAGGGGCTTTGTTGCACTGGCCACGCTGTCTGAGTCCAGGCAGTCGGGATCCCGACTCTGTGAATCATACGACACCCTCCCCATTACCCACTGCCAGGTGGCTGCAACAATGACAGCAATTAAGGGCACCGCACAGAGGGACACATGCCCCGCAGACATCTCCTTAGCCCTTACCCCACTGCACAGGGGCACCAGCCAGGGCACAGCACAGAGGGCCACATGACCCGCACAGATCCTCAGATCTCCCCATTACCCGCTGCACAGGGGCAACAGCCATGTGGCTGCAACAATGCCCTCAACAATGAGGGCAGTTTTCACATGTACCTGGAGGGAGCTGCGTAGTCGTGAGGGGAATAAGATACTGAGTGGGGTTATGGAAAGGTGCATGCATGGGGGATAAGAGGTGTAGTGGGTGAAGTCCAGTGTGCCTGCTGACACAGAGGAATGTGTGACTGGGGTGGGGGCATGGTGATCTGTGGGCGAAAGGAGGCACTGGGGCTGAATGGGTGTGTGATGGGGAGCAGAGGGTGGGTTGTGGGTATGATGGTAGCAGGAAGCATTGAGAGGGGTGGATAAGGCAGGGTGTGTGATGGGGAGCAGGGGGTATAGAGTGGGGTGGATAAGGCAGGGTGTGTGTGATGGGGAGCAGGGGGTATAGAGTGGGGTGGATAAGGCAGGGGGTGTGTGATGGGGAGCAGGAGGTATAGAGTGGGGTGGCTGAGGCAGGGGGTGTGTGATGGGGAGCAGGGGGTATAGAGTGGGGTGGCTGAGGCAGGGGGTGTGTGATGGGGAGCAGGGGGTATAGAGTGGGGTGGCTGAGGCAGGGTGTGTGTGATGGGGAGCAGGGGGTATAGAGTGGGGTGGCTGAGGCAGGGGGGGTGTGATGGGGAGCAGGGGTATAGAGTGGGGTGGCTGAGGCAGGGGGTGTGTGATGGGGAGCAGGGGGTATAGAGTGGGGTGGCTGAGGCAGGGGTGTGTGATGGGGAACAGTGGGTATAGAGTGGGGTGGCTGAGGCAGGGGTGTGTGATGGGGAGCAGGGGGTATAGAGTGGGGTGGCTGAGGCAGGGGGTATAGAGTGGGGTGGATGAGGCAGGGTGTGTGTGATGGGAGCAGGGGGTATAGAGTGGGGTGGCTGAGGCAGGGGGTGTGTGATGGGGAGCAGGGGGTATAGAGTGGGGTGGCTGAGGCAGGGTGTGTGTGATGGGGAGCAGGGGGTATAGAGTGGGGTGGCTGAGGCAGGGGGGGTGTGATGGGGAGCAGGGGGTATAGAGTGGGGTGGCTGAGGCAGGGGGTGTGTGATGGGGAGCAGGGGGTATAGAGTGGGGTGGCTGAGGCAGGGGTGTGTGATGGGGAACAGTGGGTATAGAGTGGGGTGGCTGAGGCAGGGGGTGTGTGATGGGGAGCAGGGGGTATAGAGTGGGGTGGCTGAGGCAGGGGGTATAGAGTGGGGTGGATGAGGCAGGGTGTGTGTGATGGGGAGCAGGGGGTATAGAGTGGGGTGGATGAGGCAGGGGGTGTGTGATGGGGAGCAGGGGGTATATAGTGGGGTGGCTGAGGCAGGGGGTGTGTGATGGCGAGCAGGGGGTATAGAGTGGGGTGGCTGAGGCAGGGGGTGTGTGATGGGGAGCAGGGGGTATAGAGTGGGGTGGCTGAGGCAGGTGGTGTGTGATGGGGAGCAGGGGGTATAGAGTGGGGTGGCTGAGGCAGGGGTGTGTGATGGGGAGCAGGGGGTATAGAGTGGGGTGGCTGACGCAGGGGGTGTGTGATGGGGAGCAGGGGTATAGAGTGGGGTGGCTGAGGCAGGGGGTGTGTGATGGGGAGCAGGGGGTATAGAGTGGGGTGGCTGAGGCAGGGGGTGTGTGATGGGGAGCAGGGGGTATAGAGTGGGGTGGCTGAGGCAGGGGGTGTGTGATGGGGAGCAGGGGGTATAGAGTGGGGTGGCTGAGACACGGGGTGTGTGATGGGGAGCAGGGGGCATATAGTGGGGTGGCTGAGGCAGGGGGTATAGAGTGGGGTGGCTGAGGCAGGGGGTGTGTGATGGGGAGCAGGGGGTATAGAGTGGGGTGGATGAGGCAGGGGGTGTGTAATGGGGAGCAGGGGGTATAGAGTGGGGTGGCTGAGGCAGGGGGTGTGTGATGGGGAGCAGGGGGTATAGAGTGGGGTGGCTGAGGCAGGGGGTGTGTGATGGGGAGCAGGGGGTATAGAGTGGGGTGGCTGAGGCAGGGGGTGTGTGATGGGGAGCAGGGGGGTATAGAGTGGGGTGGCTGAGGCAGGGGGTGTGTGATGGGGAGCAGGGGATATAGAGTGGGGTGGCTGAGGCAGGGGGTGTGTGATGGGGAGCAGGGGGTATAGAGTGGGGTGGCTGAGGCAGGGGGTGTGTGATGGGGAGCAGGGGGTATAGAGTGGGGTGGCTGAGGCAGGGGGTGTGTGATGGGGAGCAGGGGGTATAGAGTGGGGTGGCTGAGGCAGGGGGTGTGTGATGGAGAGCAGGGGGTATAGAGTGGGGTGGCTGAGGCAGGGGGTGTGTTATGGGGAGCAGGGGGTGTGTGATGGGGAGCAGGGGGTATAGAGTGGGGTGACTGAGGCAGGGGGTGTGTGATGGGGAGCAGGGGGTATAGAGTGGGGTGGCTGAGGCAGGGGGTGTGTGATGGGGAGCAGGGGGTATAGAGTGGGGTGGCTGAGGCAGGGGGTGTGTGATGGGGAGCAGGGGGTATAGAGTGGGGTGGCAGAGGCAGGGGGTGTGTGATGAGGAGCAGGGGGTATAGAGAGGGGTGGCTGAGGCAGGGGGTGTGTGATGGGGAGCAGGGGGTTTAGAGTGGGGTGGCTGAGGCAGGGGGTGTGTGATGGGGAGCAGGGGGTATAGAGTGGGGTGGCTGAGGCAGGGGGTGTGTGATGGGGAGCAGGGGGTATAGAGTGGGGTGGCTGAGGCAGGGGGTGTGTGATGGGGAGCAGGGGGTATAGAGTGGGGTGGCTGAGGGCAGGGTGTGTGTGATGGGAAGCAGGGGGTATAGAGTGGGGTGGCTGAGGCAGGGGGTGTGTGATGGGGAGCAGGGGGTATAGAGTGGGGTGGCTGAGGCAGGGGTGTGTGATGGGGAGCAGGGGGTATAGAGTGGGGTGGCTGAGGCAGGGGGTATAGAGTGGGGTGGCTGAGGCAGGGGGTATAGAGTGGGGTGTGATGGGGAGCAGGGGGTATAGAGTGGGGTGGATGAGGCAGGGGGTATAGAGTGGGGTGGCTGAGGCAGGGGGTGTGTGATGGGGAGCAGGGGGTATAGAGTGGGGTGGCTGAGGCAGGGGGTGTGTGATGGGGAGCAGGGGGTATAGAGTGGGGTGGCTGAGGCAGGGGGTGTGTGATGGGGAGCAGGGGTATAGAGTGGGGTGGATGAGGCAGGGGGTGTGTGATGGGGAGCAGGGGGTATAGAGGGGGGTGGCTGAGGCAGGGGGTATAGAGTGGGGTGGCTGAGGCAGGGGGTGTGTGATGGGGAGCAGGGGGTATAGAGTGGGGTGGCTGAGGCAGGGGGTGTGTGATGGGGAGCAGGGGGTATAGAGTGGGGTGGCTGAGGCAGGGGGTGTGTGTGATGGGGAGCAGGGGGTATAGAGTGGGGTGGCTGAGGCAGGGGGTGTGTGATGGGGAGCAGGGGGTATAGAGTGGGGTAGCTGAGGCAGGGGGTATAGAGTGGGGTGGCTGAGGCAGGGGGTGTGTGATGGGGAGCAGGGGGTATAGAGTGGGGTGTTATGGGGAGCAGGGGGTATAGAGTGGGGTGGCTGAGGCAGGGGGTGTA